>NC_050449.1:73161323-73497037 GCF_903995425.1 Onychomys torridus | reverse complement strand
GTCTACCTCCATGGTTCCAGAGAGCCACAAAAAGCCGCACAATGTGAGGTGGGTGCAGAGTCCTCTCCCCGCGTGAGGTTGTGAAAGGGAAGCCAGGCTGCAAACTACTGTGGTCTGAATGAACATGCCACGTACTTGCATTCTCGCTCATGTGTTTGAATACTTGGCTCCTAGCTCTTTGGTACTGTTTGGGAAGGTTGTAGATTCTTACGATGGGTCACTGCGGGCAGGTCTTGAGGTTACACTGCCAAGCTTCCTGCTCACTTGGTGCTTCCTGACTATGGAAGCAATGTGACCAACCAGCCTCCAGATCCTGCTTCCACTATAATGAACACGATGAAACCTCCCAGACTGTAAAACAGAATAAACCCCTTTAAAGTGCTTCTTTTTCTTTCTTCTTTTTGAAGACAGGGTCTCATGCAGCCTATGCTGCTTCAAACTTTCTAGGCAATTGTGAACCACCTTGAACTTCTGCTCCTACCATCTCTGCCTCTACAGATATGTAGCAACGTGCCCAGTTTATGTGGTACTGGGGAATGGAACCCAGGGCTTCATGTATGCTAGGCAGAAACTTAAAATCCTTAGAAGTCCCTGAGTATTTACATTATCAACACACTATTATGAGTAACACTCGTAATTATCAATGGGAAATTATAACTACTGTACTCCAGTGAAATTTAGGGTTAAAAAAAAAAAAAAGAAAAAGGTTAAGGAAAGATTTCAACTAGATAACAAAAGTTTCTTCCAGCAGTGGGAATCAACCTAGGACCCTGTGCATACTAGGCAAGTACTCTAACACTAAGCTATCCCTCCAAATCAATACATACAGTTTTTTCTTCTATATTTTCCACCAAATGACAATGATTTAAGGAGGAAAACAGAGAGGCGATAATAGTAAATGAAAGATGCAAACAAAATAGCAAAAGGGGGCTGACTCTTCAATAATTAAGAGTACTTGCTGCTCTTCTCAAGGATTTGAGTTTGGTTTCCAGCACCCACATCAGCTGGCTCACAACCATATGTTATTCAAGAGGATCCAACATCCTCTTCTGAACTCTGAGCATCCCCCCATCATATTTACAATAACACACACACACACACACACACACACACACACACACACACACACTTTAAAGGAGCGAAAGATTAAATTTTAATGATGGGTAAGAACTAATTTAGTTGAATCTGAAAGAGGATAAGGGAGGTACAGGAGATGGTTGGGAGGAGGAAATAGGAGAAAATGATGTGATTATATTATAATCTCAAAAAATAAAAATATTAAAACAAATTATTTTAGTAGGACATGTTCAATATAAAGATTATTCTCCAGAATAGAGAGAATGCATCATAAACATATAGAATACAGACGCTGGGGGCTGGAGAAATGACTTGGCGATTAAGCACAGGGGTGACTGCCCACACCTACATGGGGCAGCTCAAAAGCACCTAGAACTCCGACTGTAGCGAACACAATGCTTCTGACCTTCACAGGCACCTGCACTCATGTGCACATACACCACCACCACCACCACCACCACCACCCCACCGTTGACAAGACAGACAGACATAGACAGATATATATACACATGCACAATTAAAAATAAAATGAATCTTAAAACTCATTTCTGTTGCTGTGATAAACATCACCAAAAGCAACTCGAGGAAAGAAATGGTTGATTTGAGAGAAGGCAAGGTAGAAACTCAAGGCAGAACTCTGAAGGCAAGAACTGAAGCAGAAACCAAGGAAGAATGCTGCTTACCTACCGGCTTCCTCTTCATGGCTTGCTCAGCTTGCTCTCTGATACAATACAGGCCCACCTGCCTCCCGATGGCAGAGCCCACAATGGGTTGACCTCTCCTTCATTAATCAGCAATTAAGAAAATGTCCCAAAAAACATGCCCACAAGCGAATCTGACAGAGACAATTCTTCAACTGAGGTTCCCTCTTCCCATACACACCAAGTTTACAACTAAAGCTAACTATGGTAACTGTCTAGCACTAGGTTAGAACACAATAAGTAATTCTGAACCTTGAATAAACCATTTTTATACAACGATAAAAAATATTCAGCCTTGGTATAAAGAACTATAACTTCAAGTCACATGTGACTCCCAATTAGAGGACAAAATTAAATCAAATAGTGGTAAGAGGATGATGATATCCAGAAAAAGGAAAACGTCGTGATTCCGGATATCAATTTGGACAGTAAAGTTGAATTTACTCACATAGGACCTAGTTATTCCACCTGGGCACACAATAGGCCAGGTGTAGGAAACTAAGATTCAGCTGAATCTGGCTTGCTTCTCATAAACCACTTAAGCTGCCAGGTGTGATAGATAGCACACTCCTTCAGTCCCAGCTCTACTCCTTCACTCAGGAAGTAAAGGAGGTTGGACCTGAGTTTCAGGCTGGTCATGGCTATGTAGGGAGACCCTGTCTAAAAAAAAAAAAAAAAGGGCGCAACAATTACATAAGTGTGGGTATTGTTTATATATGAATGCATATGGATATATGTGTATATAGGTATTTGGCTGTAGCTCGATGCTAAATGCATAAAGAATAAAAAAAAAAATGGCAGGGTGGTGGTGGTACATGCCTTTAATCCCAGCGTTCAGGAGACAGACATAGACAGATCTTTGTGAGTTCAAGGCCAGCCTGGTCTACAGAGTGAGATCCAAGACAGTCAAGGCTATACAGAGAAACCTTGTCTTGAAAAAAAAAGAAAGAGAGAGAGAGAGGAAGGAAGGAAGGAAGGAAGGAAGGAAGGAAGGAAGAAAGGGAGGAGAGAAAGAGAGAGAGAGAGAGGGGGGAGGGAGGGAGGAAGGGAGGGAGGGAGGGAAAGAAAGGTGCTCCAGGTACAACGGGACAAAACTATCATCATAAGTCAGGAAGCTGAGGCAAAGGACTGTCATGAGTTCAAAACCAGCCTAAGCTACGCAGTAAATATCTGGCCAGGCAGGGAGGGTATATATATAGCAAGCTCCTGGTAGGGGTGGAGGTGGGGGTGGGAGCAGGGTAATAAAAATGACAGAAACCTTAAGAGCGAGCAGCAATCTACGAGGTGCTGTGTCACTCAGTTTCTGTGGAGCCTCTGGCTCCGTGCGAGTCTCAGCCACTGCTGCAGACACCACCACCCAAAGATACCTGGGACTACATGGAGAGGGAGAAGGCCAGCCAGCCAGCCTCCAGAATGAAGCTACTCTGCAATCAGAGGAGCCAAGCCAGGGCAGAAACGGTCCTATAACTGTTTCATGAACCTCCCCCAAATCACCCAGCTGAGCCTCCCGTAAATTCCCAGATCTATGTGAATGTTTACCTTTTAGTAAAGAAAACAGAGCAGTACTTGAAGATTAAGCCTCTGAACTATCCATGAGAATAACATAAAATTAGACTTCTCGGGGCTGGAGAGATGGCTCAGTGGTTAAGAGCACTGGCTGCTCTTCCAGAGGTCCCAAGTTCAATTCCCAGCAACCACATGGTGGCTCACAACCATCTGTAATGAGATCTGGTGCCCTCTTCTGGCATGCAGGCATACATAATAAATATACATAATACATAAATAAATCTTTTAAAAAATTAGACTTCTCTATAGCCACAAAATGCACAAGATTCTCTCCCCCGTGATAACCCAGGTTTGTTCACTTCCGTTCTTACTTTCCTTTGCCTAGTTTCAGAAAATCCTCTATCACTTTTTGATCTAAGTAAGCCTTGATAATGTAAAGTAAGACTTGATAATGTCAAGTCTTTATCTTCCCATGTACTGCACTCCACCTCAGTGCTAGGACTAGGATACAGGCTCTCATACATGCTAGGCAAACAGTCTATCACTAAGCTACATCCCTAGCCCTGTTCTGTTGTTCTTTATAATTCATAAACTATTCTGAATCTAGAACATTGGATTTCATAAAATCTATCGCTTGTAATTTGAGAAAAGTAGCAGTCTTTCATTTATCTACCATGTTTGACCCCAGTGGACACAAACCTTGTAACTTAATGTCTTTTCCAAGTTGATTACAAACACATCATACACTGTGGCTATAACTCTTAGTCTGAATTGCCAACCAATCTGTCTTCAAATGTTGTACACTGACTGCTGCTTTTCTCTCTTAGTAACGAAAGAATTCTGACCTTTTCTCTATTATAACACACTCAGGTCAAAAGCAGCATCACTCTCTTGAACCTTTGAGTCATTATTAAATAAAACTAAACACAAGAAATGTTACAGCACAACATTCAATCTTATAACTAAGATATAAAAATTATATAAAAGACAGGAACAACTGGGCTTGGGGGCCATGTGCCTTGGATACCAATACTGAAGCACAAAGGGAAGTGGATCTCTGTCTCTGTGAGTTCCAGGCTAGCCAGGGCTACAAAGAATGACACCGAGGGGGAGGACATTGAAGGCTGGACAGAAAGGATGCCTGCCAAGATTTCACCTTGCTACTCAGAATGCAGTGCAATTTGAAACCATGACTTGTTTATTATTAGAATTTTCCATTTGATCTTTTCAGACTATAGGTGATCATGGGCAAATGAAACCAAGCAAAGAGAAACCGTGGGTAGAAGACCACTGTACTACGTACGCTTTGTTGGGAAGCTGGAAAAATTATTTGGGGATAAAGAGAGAGAAAGTTGTATAGAGTTCAAAGAACTGCAGCATCCTGACACTCTTGCCACTGAGTGGTGGTCCCTTGTCCTCTTCATGAGTCTGGGTGGCCTTCTAAAGTTTACCCTCTCCGTCTGCCCTCCCACAGTACTGCTTTATCAATAAAGGACAATGCCCCACACCTACCTAATGTTTCCTTCCCTTCTACAGCGCCCCCCTCCTTTTAGAGGGTTTCAGGGAAAGACGTGTAGAACAAAGCACTGGGCGAAGAAAAAACAGGCGCTGAAGAGACAGAGCTATGGCCATCATAGGTCCCAAGCTCCAATCCATCTCTTGCTTGCTCTGGGTCATAGAACCATTCTATCTGTACCTTCTGAGTTCCTCAAATATTCAATATCTTTTGTAATGTTAAAAAGTATTAATTTACAGTTTAAAAGACACAAAGAATTCATGGCTTTCCTTTCTATTCTTTCTCACTATACCAATCAATTATAGTATTAGGATCAGCAACTAAAATTTTTTAGGGGGGGAGGAGCAAAGCTAAAAAAACAAAAACAAAAACTAAAGTCCAAAAAACAAGACAACATGATAAAGGATAAGCAATGGAATATTTTCTACTAGTTAAAAAAAACAATAGCATGCTGGGCAGTGGCGGTGCATGCCTTTAATCCCAGCACTCGGAAGGTGAAGGCAGGGGCAGGTGAATCTCTATAAGTTCTAGGCCAGCCTGGGCTACAGAGTGAGTTCCAGGACAGGCTCCAAAGCTACACAGAGAAACCCAGTCAAGGAAAAAAAAAAAAAAAGAAATGGGAAAAAGATAATAGCACTAACACACACATGGTGCTTATTAAATGACTGGGATTGCTTTACATATATAATACATTAAAAACTCACTTAATACTCATAGTAAATTTAGGAGGTAACTGCTATAGGTGAGTAACTATCCTCCCATGTGTTAAAGGTATAATGGCTATACTGAAGTCCTAGTTACTTTTTTATTGACAAAATACCCATCATCAAGGCAATGTATAAAAGAAATGTTTAATTGGACTTAGGATCTCAGAGGGGTGAAGTTCACAACAGAGCAAAGGAATGAGGGCACAAACAGCTGAGAACTCACCTTTGATGAAGCAGGAAGCAGAGGGCACACTGGGAATGGCAGTAAGTCTTCTGAACTTCAAACCCTGTCCCAGTAACACACATCCCCAAGCTTCACCTCCTAGTCCTCCCAAACAGTCCTACCAACTGGGGACCAAGTATTCACACACACACACACACACACACACACACACACACACACACTCACCTTAGAAAGGGACAATTGGGCATAGTGTACCCTAGTGTAAGGATTGCTGCAAATTCCAGAAGAATGGGTAGGTAGAAAAGCTATTTCAAGGGGAAAAAAATGGGGGACTGGTAAAATAGCTGGATAACATGCTTGCTGCAAAAGCATGAAGACCAGAGGTCAGGTGTATCTCCCACATAAAATACCGGGTGAAGACTGAGATGTAGCTCAGTTGTTAGAGTGCTTAGCATGGAGGAAATGCTGAGTTTAATTCCTAACACCATATAGACTAGGTGCGGTGATTGTACAATGCCAGAGGTGGAGGCAGGAAGATCAAAAGTTCAAGGTCATCTCCCACTGAAAGAGAAGACTTAAACACCATCTATTTACTGATGTACCTGACATTTACAGAACATGAACACTCAGCTATTACAGAACATACCCCCTTTTTGCCTCCACCCCCCACCACCACCACCACAGTGTTTCTCTGTGTAGCTTTAGAGCCTAGCTTGGAACTAGATCTGTAGACCAGGCTGGCCTTGAACTCACAGAGATCTGCCCGACTCTGCCTCCCAAGTGCTGGGATTAAAGGTATGTACCACTACCACCCAGCCATTTTTTTCAAGTACATTCTCCAAGACAGAATACATTATGGGGGATAAAATAAGTCTCAAGAATGTTTTAATTAAAATTATGTAAAGGATGTGCTGTAGCTACAAACCAATTAAATTAGAAATCAGTAATGCTGTATGGAAACAACACATGCCTGTATGCGCATCACTGGAAGGAAGAAACAAGAGGACCCCAGAGGGGATTTGCCAAGCCAGCAGTCTAGCTGAATCACAAGCTTCAGGTTCAGTGAGCGATTCTGTGTTGAAAAATGAAGTGGAGCTTTTCCGGTGCTGAGGCTCAGGTCAACCACATTCAGCTTCCCAAATAACCATGGTCTAGGAAGGCACTGCTGCTGGAGACTGAATAGTGCTACTTTACAAGAGATGACAAAGAGCTCCCTCATCCATGATGGCTTAGCAGGTGGAGTTTGTGAAGCCGCCAAAGCCTTGGACCAAGCCCCACACCTATCTTTATGTGCTGGGACACAACTGTGATGAGCCTATGTATGTCAACTTGCTGGAAGCATGTTGAGTTGAGAACAGAATCAACCTAATATGTTTCACACATGTTCTTGCAGAGGACCTGGGTTCAGTTCCCAGTACCCAGGTATTACCATCTGTAACCCCAAAATAGGGGCTCCAATATCTCCTTTGACTTCTGCAGGCTCCTGCATGTGTATGGTGCACATACACATAAATAAGATAAACATGTTTTTAAGACTTCCAAAAAAAACCGTAGAGTGATAGAAGACACTTTCACCTTTGGCCTCTGCACACATAGGCAGGAACCCATGCAGTTTTGAGCTCGTGTTCTCTCTCTCTCTCTCTCTCTCTCTCTCTCTCTCTCTCTCTCTCTCTCACACACACACACACACACACATACACACACACACACACACACACACACACCAGGAGAAAGGAATAGCGAAAGTAATCTAGATTGCAGAAAAAAGGTAAAGAGAAAGCAAACTAGCTGTAAGTAAGCACAATACATACAAACAAATGACAATACATACAAACAAATGTGAGAGGGCGAGCCTGTTAGAGTTCCACAGGGGAACGAGAGAGAGAGAGAGAGAGAGAGAGAGAGAGAGAGAGAGAGAGAGAGAGGGGGGGAGGGAGGGAGGGAGGGGGGAGAATATCAAAAGGGAGGTGGAATAAGCAAGCTGGAGTTGCCCAACACAGCAGTCTTCTCCCAACTGGTTCCCCTAATGATCTGCCACCCCGCCCGCTAGGCTGTCTCCACACGGGACTCCGGATCTTTCGGAGGCACACTCGATGGTGTCGCTGCCAGCCTCACCTTGCACCACTCCCTCAACATGCCTCGTTCCTTCAGGTTTTACTGTCTCCTTGCCACCACCCCGTCTCCTAGCCACCCTTTAAAGCAACCTGATAGATAAAATTCTTATTGTAAATAACTCATTTGCTGTACATGACAGTTACGATTCTGATTATTGAGTCTCCTTGCTATTCAGGAGACTCAAGAAACCAGCATGTGCCTCTGTGTAGTGACTAAACACAGCATGCTAAATGAACAGAGAAACCTGGTGAAATTATGACAAGTGAAAAGGGTATGTGTCATCAGTATACGAATGAAAGCAAGAAAGTCTAAGGCGCTAAGAAAATTCAACACAAGGACCACACAGAAGGTCCAACAGCCACTTTTCTCTAAGAAGTTACAAAACAACGCAGAATTAGAATTCTCCTTAATAGACAAAACATATTCTAGAGCAAAGATAGCAAACATTCACTTGAGACTTGGGGCCCAAGGTTGGGGATTTAGCTCCGTGGTAGAGCGCTTGCCTAGCAAGTGTGAGGCCCTGGGTTCGGTCCTCAGCTCTGGGGAAAAAAAAAAAAAGGAGACGTGGGGCCCAGCATTACCCCCCTTCTCGGTCCATTCACAATAAATGGCACTAGTTCCCATAGTAAACCTCAAAGAATGATCTTGGAGTCTTTATTTACTCTCATCTTAAGTAGATACTTATGAATACATCTTATAAACTCCATACCAAACTATCTTCAACCTCCCGACTCTCCTTTTCCAATTTTCAAGCCAGGCTAACGTCTACCAAGATTGCTACAATGTTTTGTTTGTAATTCATCTCCCTTTTACTCTTGCACTTTTGTAATTTACTGCAGACAGGGCAGCCAAAGTGACCTTAAAAAAAACAAAGTCTTATATATCCCACAGGGATAACCTTGAACTTCTGATTCTCCTGCTTCCACCTCCCTAACACTAGGATTACAGGTGTTCACCACCCGTCTGTTTTATGCCATGCTGGGGATCAAACCCAAGACTTTGTGGAACAAGCAAGCACTCTACTACTAAGCAAGTACCACAGACATACATGTATGTGTAAATCATATCAGGACACTTTTTTGCCCCCAGTTCGCTAATGGCTTCCTACTACGTGGAATGAGGCATAATTCCAATCCTGTACCTCAGCTTCTACCACTCTCTCCCTTTATTCTCAGCAGTGAAACCACACAGCACCTCTGAACCCACATGTGAATCTCCTCCTTTGAAACATCTCATGATTAAGGTGTTTATTCGGCACCACCTCTTTAAAGACACCTTTCTTTCTTTCTACCTTTCCTTCTCTCTTTTTTTGTTTTGATTTTTCAAGGCAGGGTTTCGATGTGTAGACCTGGCTGTCCTGGAACTTGCTCTAGAGACCAGGCTGACCTCGAACTCTGCCTGCGATGGTCTCCATGCTTGTTCCGCAGCCTTGATCACATTAATGATCTAGGTTATTCTTTGCCAGCAAAGGTGTTCTAAGTACAAGAATAGGACAGTAAAACTACAGGTTAATTGGTTCAATAGAGCTGTTATTTCTGAAGGGCTGAAAAGTAGAAAGAAATCATTTGATGAATTGATAAGAACATAAAACAGTATTCCATGTACACATGTGCAGATTTTTGAGCACGGGAGGCACCAGGACATTACAGACAGATGTCAAGTCTGAGCAGACCTCAGTAAGCTGCTGGAAGTTTTGAAAACTGAGGGTAACACTGTTCTAAATGCTTGGTTCTTTTACTGGTTCAGAGTGTCTTCCATTAAAATAAATATTCTATGAAGGTAGTGACTTCATTCACTGTTTTATTCCAACTAAGTAGACTAGGGCACCAAAAATTTTTGATGAGTTAAGAAAAAAACCTACATTTTTCAAAACTACTGTCAGAGAAACCAAAGCATAATATAGGGATCTTTAAACTATTAAACCTAGGGGCTGGAGAGATGGTTCATGAGTCAAGATCAGTTGCTGCTCTTGCAGAGGACCCAAGTTCAGTTCACTGTACCTATACAGTGGCTCACAACCACAATATTTGCAGTTCCGGGTTGACAGGAAGCCTTCTTTTTTACCTCTGTGGGCACCAGATTTGCACAGGTTGTACACACATGTAGGCTAAGAATCATACACAGAAAATAAATGCTTAAGAAAAGGTTTTAAAGATAATAAATCCTTAAAACCCTCATAGTTGTAATCCTAGTGATTGAGAAGCTGAGGCAGGAGGATTTCCAGAAGTTCAAGGCTGGCCTGGTCTACACCATGTGACCCTGTCTCAAAACTATTTATTTTAATTACTGAATGAGACAAGGTGGAAATCAAATGTTCCCATCTGTACATTTATAGACACTAAGTTAGGATAAACTAAAGCCACCAACAATGGCATCAATCTGTTAGTGATGGCTTGGTGCTTGTTCTGGTGGCCCTGTGCTTATCCATGCAGACTTTAAACTGAATTAGAAGCCTACAGAAGCCCAAAATTTACAAAAGCCTGCAAGTCTAATCCTCTTCCTGGTGAATATGAACATCAGAAAGCCATCTATTGAGTTTCCAACTTCCAAACAAAAGCCATATATAAAACACTTCAAATTACTCAAACAGTAATTATTCTTTTGTTGTTTTGGGTTTGGCTTTTTTGAGACATAGTTTCTCTGTGTAGCCCTGGCTGGCCTTGAACTTAGAGTTCCACCTGCCTCTGCCTCCCTAGTGCTGGGATTAAGGGCATGGGCCACCACTGTCAGGCACTGAATGCACTCATTTTCCTAAACAAACTCATAAACTCAATTCCCAGAAAAATTAAATAAAGTCGTGCGGACGTTGACGTCCCCGGTCCACAACTGTACTTAAATGTAGCTGTATTGTGATGGTCTTTCTTTTATACAGACACAGGCAGGAGCCAATCTCATTACCCATTTACCAACACCCCCCAAACCAAAACACACCTTTTAACCGGCTTAGTCCACCAACTGAAAAAAGAGTTAACTCTGTCTCATAAGCGACTAAAAATGGAAACACCCCTAACTCTCTTAGCTTCTCTGGCTGTCCCCAAACTGACACTGTGAGGCTCCTTTTCTCTCTCTCTCTCTCTCTCTCTCTCTCTCTCATTATATATATATATATAAACTGTTTTACAAAGTATCACCAAGCACAGCTCACCCCCGTGGCAGCGGCCACCCGGGGAGCTTTTCACCAGGGGGCCGGGAGACCACAACTACCTCTCTCCCCTGCCAACTTGGCTCGGCCACTTCCAACCCAGCGTAGCCGTCTGAAAACTTTCCACGATCGCTGAGCAAGACCCGAGTGCAGCCGGCTCTCACCCGCTAGAGCAACCATCGGGGGGAAAAAAAATAAATAAATAAGGAGATGGGGACCAGTCCAAGCCTTCGGCCTGCCGGTCGCAGGCCGCCCCGGGCCTCGGCTCTCCGCTCGCGCCGGCCTGCCCGAGCCCTTGCCCGGGCGGACCCGAACTCGGCGCGCCCGCGGCGCGTTCCCTGCCCGCCATCGACCTCCCGGACCTCCGCGGTCCCAGCCCTCCCCCCCCCCCCATGGAGCACACAGCTGAGCACCACGGCCCGGGGGACCCCGGTGTCGCGAATGTCCGCCCCCCACCCCCGCCTCGACACCCTCCCCTGAGGGGAGACACGAACGTACCTTCCAGAAAAATAGCCTTCCCAGCGCTGCCGCCGCTCTTGCCCGCCGCCATCTTCCTCTTCCCACGCCGCCTCCTCCTTACTCCATGGCCGGCACCGCCGCGGTGCTCGCGGGGAACAGGGGCCGCGCGGCGGGAGGGTAGCAGCCGCAGGTTGGCGGGCCTCGGGCTCGGTCTTCCGCGAGCGACGCTCCCCGCCGGCCGGGCCCCACACACACACAAAAGCTGGCCGACGCGCCCCGGGCCTGTGTCGGGCGGACGGGTGGCGGTGAGGCCCCGCGGCCTGGGCTGCTTCTTCTCCTCAGGCTCCTACCGGGGACCGCGAGCGGCGGCGGCGGCGGCGGCGGCGCTTCCCGGGTCCGGCTGCCCTCGGCCCACGACTCCCCATCCACCGCCCGCGCCGGCCTCCGAGAAGCTCCGCTGCGCCGCTGGCCCCGGGGACGGAGATGGAGGCGAACGCGCACACGCCTCCTGCGTCCCGGGCCGTAAAATGGCCGCAAGCGCCGCGCCGAGCGAGGGCTCCGCGACCGTCAGGCGCCCGCGACCCCTCGCTGCTCCAGCAGTGGCCGCCGCCGCCGCTCGCCCGTCCGCCCGCCCACCCCACCCAGGCGTCAGAGCATCAAGCCCAGGCCTCGGCGACTGTCCATGTGGACGGGGGTGGGTCTCCGCCGCCGCCGCCGCCGCCGAGCGTCGGTCGCCACAGCAGCCCCGTCGCCGCTCCTCCCCCACGGGGCTCCGGGCCCGCCCCGCCGCCGCCCCAACGCCTCTCCCTGCGGGCCTGGGCTTCTCCCCCCGCGGCATCGGCCGAACCCAAGCCCGGGGGCTCACTCGGGCCGCAGGCCCTAGCGTGGCGGCCGCCCGGGCCTAGGCGCCGTGCAAACAAAACCCCTTCCCCGGAAGGCCCCATGGCTGACCCGGCCTGTGAGCGCTTCCAGGCCTGCTGCTGGAAGGTATTATTCTATGAGCTCCCCGCGGCACCGCTCAGAGTTCTTGTCTTTGAGGAAGCCTTCGAATTTAAATGTGCCATGTGAAGAAAAAAAACAAAACAAAACAAAAAAACCAAAACGTAGCGAGGTAATGCAATCGCTTTGGAAAAATAATTCGTGTTCACGTCCATCTACAAAACAATGTGTAAGGTTGAGCCAGTACGCTTTGGGTGTGTGAGAAAGAGAAGACCTTTGTCATCTCGGTGTCTGAGACCTAAAACACCAGCCTCTAGACCAGGCTATGGCTCAGACAATGATATCATTTTTGAGCTTTTTGGTTTGTTTTTTTTTTCCTTACAAACTGGGTGTGGTGGCATAGGCTTTTAATCCCAGCACCTGGTGAGACAGAGGCCAGTGGAGCTCTTTCCGTTGGAAGCCAACCTGAGATCCTTTCTCAAAAAAAAAAAAAAAATCCATGGAAAATGCAGAAATGAAAAAAGTTTCCCTGTAGTATCACAGCTGAAATACAAGTCCCTTAGGTGTGTCCTCTGCTAATAAGCATTCTTCTGTAAAAAAAAAAAAAAAAAAGATATTATTTTGTGTGTGTTTGCCTGTGTTTACATTTGTGCACCCTGATGCCTGCCGTTCCTTCAGAGGCCTGAAGAAGGTACCTCAGATCTTCTGGAACCAAACTGCTGAGTCTGTTTCTCCAACCCCCTACCCCCTAATTTGGAGGTTAGGGTCTCACTATATATAGCCCTGGCTGGCCTGGAACTCATTGTGTAGACTGGCTTCAAACTCACGAAAAGCTCTGCCACCCCCTGCCTCTGCCTCCCAAGTGATGGGAGAAAAAGTGTGTGCCACCATATCCAGCACCTTTTTGGCTTTTGAGACAAGGTTTAGAGTATCCCAGGCTGGCCCTGAATTCGAGTTGTAGCTAACAATGGCCTTGAGCTTCTGATCCTCCTGATTCAACATGCCAAGTGCTGAGATTACAGGAATAAATGTACTATCACATCCCGCCTAGCATGTTCCTTAAATTCTTTAGGATCCATCTGTAAAAAACAAAAATCTATGCTGTACATCAGTGAAAACTCAATAGCAATTAAAATGATTCAAAAATACTTATTAAGTAAATCTTTGAGCACTTCCCTTCTAACCTGGTTGCTTATTAACCAAGACTCACATAGGAAACTTTTGATAACTCTTTATCTTATCCCACTGTAGTGGCTCACACCTGTAATCCTAGTACGTGGAAGGCAGATCTCTGAATTCATGGCCAGCCAGGGCTACACAGTGAAACTTTGTCTCAAAACAAAAGCAAGCAATAATTTAATATCTTTTGTTATAGTGACATCAGTAATCAATACTGATTTCATAAAAGTAACAAAATGAGTGTAATGTGTTATAATTTGTATTTTTATTGCTTAAGGAAGCAGATGACCCTGTGGGGACAGTCTTTGATAGTCTGTGCTGATGCCTCAGTTTAATACTAAAAGCATGTCGATAAATAGGTAGACAAGGAGTGACTAGTCTTACTTACAAAATATAAAGAAAGTATGCCTCTCATTTAAAGAATTCATGCTGGCTTTGTGAAGGAAGGTACCAGGAATCAAAAGATGCAGGTAGATGGCAAAGATGAAGAAATTGAGTCTTCCCTGGAGTCTAGAGAAAGAACTTAGAGCCTTGATTTTAGCCCTGTGAGACAGATTGTTGACTTCTGGCCTTACAGAACTGTACTATGATAAATTTGTGGTAATTGCCAACTTAGTAATATAGTGATTTATCCCAATGTGGTAGCTCATACCTGTAATCCTAGCACGTGGAAGGCAGATCTCAATGAGTTTGTGGCTAGCCTGGTACATAGGGAGTTCCAGGCCAGCCAGGACTATACAGTAAAACTTTGCCTCAAAACAAAAATATAGAAAATTAGTACACAGAGTGGGAAATTGGGAAGTGTTGTCATTTTAAAAGAATTTAATTAAGTTAGCTGTGGTGGTGCATGCCTTTAATTCTACCTAGCACTAGAGAGGATCTACCTATAGGCATATCTCTGTGAGTTCAAGGCTAGCCTGGTCTAGTGAGGCTCTGTAGATAGATAGATAACTGAATTAGGCTTTTTCAGACAACAGCTACTGCTTCTTTATTTCTTTATTTTGGCTTTGGTTTTTTTGTTTGTTTGTTTGTTTGGTTGGTTGGTTGTTTGGTTGGTTGGTTTTTCAAGACAGGGTTTCTCTGTGTAGCTTTGTGCCTTTCCTGAAACTCACTCTGTAGCCCAGGCTGGCCTCGAACTCACAGAGATCCACCTGGCTCTGCCTCCCAAGTGCTGGAATTAAAGCCTGAGCCAGCACCACCTGGCTATTTTGGTTTGTTTTTTTTTTTTTTTTAGGTATTATTTCTCTATGTATCCTTGTGTGTTCTGGAGCTCCTTAGTGTAGACCAGGCTGGCATGAAATAAACAGAAATCCACTTGCCTCTACCACCCAAATCCTGGGATTAAAGGCATGTGCCACCATCTGCTTTACTTTTAAGTGTTAGCAATTCCAGTTAGTGTCTGTGGAGCACCATCATTCCTGTCTTAAAGCAGAAGTTTAGATTAAACCAACTAGCTGAAGGCTTGTTACAAAATACTGTTCCACCCAAAGCCCAGAGTTTCTGACATAATGCCTCTAGAGTGAGACTAGAGAAACTGTGTTTCTAACAGGTTCCCAAGACGCAGTCACAGCTCATTGGGGGCTATACTTCTAGAGTGAGATTTCAGCTGTCTTTTAAATTCCTTCCTAGTTCAGTCATTCTCATACTGAGCCTGCAACGAGAAAGCCTTTCCATACTCAGGCATATTGTAGTGATATTCCCTGAAATCACCATTATTCCTAATGCGTATGAGCAACCAAGAATCAGTAGTATTGTGTGTTTATTCAGCATTCAGGGCCTAGAAAATTTTGTATTTAGAACTACCGAGTTAGCAGACCTCCTCCTCTTCTTCTCTCTCCTGCTCCTTCTTCTCCCTTTTCCCCTGTTGTCTCAACCTCCTGAACGCTGGATGGTATATGGGTGTGTACCACTATGCCTACATTAGTCCTTCTTGATGCGTACATTTTTGAAGCTTGTGGACATTGCTACAATTACTGATGACTAATTCAAACGCAGTTATTGTAGTTATTCAATTTTGATTAAAAGTCAGCCATGGGCTAAGCAAGTTGGCTTCAACAGGAAAAGGCACTTGTTCGGCAAGCCTTCAACCCCTGAAGATCATATAAAAAAGCCAGCACAGGGCTGTTGATTTGGCTCAGAAGGTAGAGCAGAGTTCGACCCTGGGGCCCTTGTAAAGGTAAAAGGGGAGACCGAGTCTACAAGTTCGTTCGCTGACCTCCACATGTACACTCATACCCAGATGCACAGAGGAAAAGAGCAGTAAATAAAATTGTTTTAAAAGCCCCAGTTGGTGGTGTGCTTCTGCTAGCCCATCACTCCTAACAAGATGAGACGCAAGGAGATGAGAATTGTCCCCAGGTGAGGTGGGAGGAGGAGACCATCTCTGAAAGTTGTCCGCTGACCTCCGCACACTCACATACACTAAAATAATAAAACTTAGAATAAAAAAATTTACCTTAACCCTTTTTATTACCATGTCTTTATCATATAAATTCAGCAAATGCCATCCAACTATCAGCCAACTTTAGAAAATTTTAATTTGAACATAAAATATAAAGGAGAAAAGTTAGGTTTTTTAGGTTTATATGAGTGGGTAATTAACAGTAAATAATAGGATGTTTTGTTTTATCTGATTATTCCATTGGAGAAAATTTGGGTGGCTAGGGATGGAGGTCAACTGTATATAAGGCACGTGTCCGTTTGGTATATGTGAGGCCCAGCCTGGCTCTAGCCCTACCACAGGGCACTTCTGTGCTCTCCACTTCAGCCTTACTGCTTATTACAGAATAAAACACCCACTACCAGCTGAGCAGTCCTTTAATATCCCGGAATTGTTTGCCTGTACCCATGTCTACTCTAGTTTTACTATCCTGATTTGTAACAGGGACAATTAATTCCCTCTCCACCGTCTATTAGGTTTTATCGGAAACCATTGTGTACCAGAAAGTGTTGTGTACCCCCCCATCCCCCGGCTGTTTTAACCTTAGGATGCTTTTTCACCACACCCACTTCAGAGTTTCACCGACAGCTGGCCCACTTAGCTGTGGTCTACTTCAGTGGTTTAAGCACAGGCATGAAAGCTGGGTATGCTGTTGCATTCCTGTAATACCAGCACTTGGGAGATAGAGGTAGGGGAACCACCCAAGGAGCTCAGGGCCAGCCTAGTCTCCCTAGCGAATTCCAGGCTGTCCACCTACTGAAAGCCTGTCTCAAAAAGATGAAAACAAAGAAAAACCAAGACTGATAACTGTGTTCTCAAAAAATATGTGTACTGAAACTGGGCTGCTATTTTATTGTTAATATGGACCAGTTTGTCCCAATCATTTTCTATCAATACTCTCCGGTGTTCCCTCCTTCCCAGATTTGTGGAGATAGTCTCCCCAGTTCTGGAGATGGAATCCAGTGTGTCCATGCGAGACAAGCACTCTATCATACTTTTATTTTCTCTCTCTGGAGCGGGAGAGTGCGTATGTGGTTCCAGGTCTGCGCACTGTAGAGGTCAGAGGACCTAGACACTGGTCACTGGGTGTCTTCTGCCATCTGAAACAGGGTCTGTAGCTGACCTGGAACTTTACCAGTGACTTTCCAGGGCCTCTCATCTTGCCTTTCTGCTTCCCAAATTGCCATCCACAGTATTACAGGCATGTGTCACATGCTTGAGTTTTTTGTCTTTTTTTTGTTGTTGTTGTTGTTTGAGACAGGGTTTCTCTGTAGCTTTGCACCTTTCCTGGAACTCGCTTTGGAGACCAGGCTGGCCTCTAACTCACAGAGATCCACCTGCCTCTGCCTCCCGAGTGCTGGGATTAAAGGCCTGTGCCACCACCACCTGCCTTGTTTTGTATTTTGACATTGATTCTGGGAATCTGTGCTAGATTTAATGAGAATAGCCCACCATAGGCTCAGATGTTTGAATATTTGGTCCCCAGTTAGTAAACTGGGAAGGATTAGGAGGTGTGACCTTGTTGGAGGTAGTGGGTCACTGGAGGTAGTGGAGGTTTTGAAACCTCAAAACCTAAGCCAGGCCCAATCTTGCTGTCTCCACCTACAACCTGTGGGAATAGGTGGTAAAACTTTCAGCTACTATTTCAGTGCTATGCCTGTCTGCATCCGGCCATGAGGATCATGGACTGACCCTCTGGGAGTGTAAGCCTGCAATTAATGTTTTCTTTTGTAAGAGTTGCGTGGTCATGGTGTCTCTTTACAGCAATAGAACAAGGACTTGGCAAGATCTGAATTCAGGTCTTCACACATACACAACAAGAGCGTTACCAGCCGACCCATCGCTTTAGTCACCTGCTCTTTTCTTCTGTTTTAGAGACCAGGTCTCAGGTAGCCTAGGCTGCCCGCAAGGCCTGGCTTTGACTTTTATTTTGACATAGGATCTCACTGAGTTGCCCATACTGGCCTTGAACTCACTCGTAGCCCAAACAGACTTTGAATTTGCAATCTTCCAGTCTCAGACTTCAGAGTAGCTAGGATTACAGGCTTAAATCGTCCTGGGTAGCTGAGGGCTTATTCCAAAAGGTCAGTCAAACAAAAGAAACCAACGAAAACAAACTGATTGAAAGGTCAACCTGAACTGGGTATGGTGACTGAAGCCTATAATCCCAGACCTCAGGAGGTTAAAGAAAGGAGCCTTGGGAGTTTGACAGAGAACGGCCATGAGTTTGAGGCTACTCTGGGCTCCGTAGTTCTAGGCCAGCCTATCTCCAAAAAGAAACAAAGGTGTGAGGGGGGTGGGGGGAGAACTCCGGTGTTTGTGTTAGATCCACTATGGGACTGTGGTCTTTGGAATAGGAAAATAAGGGGAAGCAGCTGGGACTGTTGTGCAGTGATAGAGCACTCGCTTAACACTCATAAGGCCTTAGGGTCAGTTGCAAGCACCCACCTCCTGCATCCCCCAAGTCAGAAAAAGATGGGAAAACTACCCTGAGGAGAAAAACTTGCTTTATATAAGTCAGGGACCAAAGACAGACTATCAAGGTCACAATCTCATGCAAGGCCATACCCACAATCACCTCAACCTGGGCCCTACTTCCTAAAGGCTGGATGACTGCAGCACCCTGGGGGCCAACCCCTTAGCACATGCATCTACAGGTACAGTTAAGATCCATCTATAGCAATTACAGTTGTTCTGTTTTATTACTGTTATTCACCTTTTCCGGTAGTCAGTTTACTAATTAAAGGATTTCATAGTTATGTAACTATAGGGAAAATAGTATGTGTAGGTGCTGTCCTGCTAGTTTCATGTCAACTTGACCTAAGCTAGAGTTATATGAAAGGAGGGAACCTCGGTTGAGAAAATGCCTCCATAAGATCCAGCTGTAAGGCATTTTCATAGTTAGTGACCAATGCGGGAGGGCCCAGCCCAGTGTGTGGAGCTATTCTGGGATGGTTGGTGGTCCTGGGTTCTATAAGACAGCAGGTTCAGGCTGGGTGGTGCTAGTACATGCCTTTAATCCCAGCACTCGGGAGGCAGAGGCAGGCGGATCTCTGTGAGTTCGAGGCCAGCCTGGGCTATAGAGCAAGATCCAGGAAAGGCCCAAAGCTATACAGAGAAACCCTGTCTTGAAAAACCAAAGGGGGGGGGGGGGAGCAAGCTGAGCAAATCTTGATGAGCAAGCCAGTAAGCAACACCCCCTCCATGGCATCTGCATCAGCTCCTGCCTCCAGGATCCTATCCTGTCTGAGTTCCTGTCCTGACTTCCTTTGGTGATGAACAGCAATGTGAAAGTATAAGACTAATAAACCCTTTCCTCCTGAACTTGCCTTTTGGTCATGGTGTTTGGTTTCAGCAATGGAAACCCTAACTATCACAAGTGTGGTACTACCTGTGGTTTCAGGCATCTAGTAGGGATGGTGGAATACATCCTTCGTGGATAAGGGCACACTACCATAGCTATAATTTGTTCAAACTCCTTAAAAATTCTTCTAGACATTGTTTAATTGGACATTTTCCTGTCCCGACCCCCACTCCCAAATAATCAATCAGAGACTTATATTAATTATAAATGCATGGCTGATAGCTCAGGCTTGTTATTAGCTAACTTTTATACTTAAACTAACCCATATTTCTATTTATGCTTTGCTATGTGGCTCATAGCATGTTACCTTACTTTCTACACATCCTGCTTGCTGGGCAGCTGGCTGGCACCTGTCCTGACTCACCCTTCTTCCCATCACTCTCTCTGCTTCAGGCTCACCCAATCTCTTCTTGCCCTGCTACCAGCCAGTCAGTTTTTTATTAACAATGAGCATAATCCACAGCAATATTGGATATTTTAATTGATTTTCTTTTCTGTGTGTCAGTATTCTATCTGCATATATGCATGTCTTCCCCAGGAACTGTAGTTACAGATGGCTGTGAGCCACCATGGAATACAGGTCCTCTGCAGGAGCAGCAAACACACCTAACTGCTGAGCCATCTCTCCAGCCCCAATCATCCTCTGAAGTTTATATCAATATTCAGTAGTTTCTTTTCCATTTTCCTTTTCAAACTAAATTTCATTTATTTATTTGGTGGTGAGTAGCACATGTGGAAGTCAGAGAAAAACTTGTGAGCGTTAGTTCCATGTGGTTCCTAGGGACGAAACTCAGCTTGTCAGATTTGAAAGCAGCACCTTTCCCCACTGAGCCATCTCACTGGCCCTCTTCTTTTTTTCTTTTCCCTTTTCTTTTCTTCCCTCCTTCCCTAGGATTAAGGGCATGTGCTACCACTACCAGACTCCTGCTTAATAGCTTGCTCTTAGCTCTGATCCCCAGGCAACTTGATTAACATACAAATAAAATCACACTTCAGTGCAAATAAAATACCACCATATGCAACCACACCAGCTTTCCCCCTACATGTTGACAGACTTGCTCAGCAAGTGTTTTTACCCATGAATTCATCTCACCACCCCTTTTAATTGGTATATAGTCATCGTTCATAGTGTTGGCTTTCATAAAGACATTTTCATAAAAGCGTATGACATACTTGACCATATTCACCCTCACCATTCCTTTCTTACCTCCCTCTTTTCCTCCCTCCTTACTACATTGCTTCTTTCTTCAGAGACAGTTCTCACTATGTAGCCTTATCTGGCCTGAAACTCACTATGTAGACCAGGCCCCCTTAAACTCACAGATGGCCCACGTCTGCTTCCTGAGTACTAAGATTAATGGTATTTGCCATCAGGCGCAGCCTCTCTTGGCTTTTTGAGATAGGATCTCACATTGCCTGGGCTGACCTCAAACTCACTGTGTAGCTGAGGATGACCTTGAATCCTCCTGTCTCTACCTCCCACATTCTGGGATCACAGGTGTGTACCACCATACCCAGGTCAGTCATTTCTTTTTCTTTCTTGTACTGGGGATTGAACCTAGGACCTTGTGTTTGCTAAGCAGGTCTTCAACCACTGAACAATAATCTCAGCTCTCCAGGTTTCTTTTGTTACTATTATTGTTGTTGTTGGTGGTGGTGGTCCTGCTGCTGCTGTTGTTGAGATGGTCTTAATATGTAGCTGTGGCTGGCCCTGAACTCACAGAGATCCTACTGTCTCTGTCTCCTGAGTACTGGGATTAAAGGTGTATACTACCTCAGGCTTTAGTAGTTCCTATTGGTGGAAGTATTAAGGCGACTCCACCTAGTTAAAAGGCAGGTTTATTTTGTGGGGTTACTTACAAGTAAAGGGATAGGTTACAGAGTCTGGGAAAGGTGTAGCGCAGTATAGCAGTGTTCTCTGGAGAACTCTGCTCAATCTACCTCCAACGTCCAGGGTCCAGGAACCAAGAGAGCTGGCACATCTGGATCTTGGGTCTTAAGAGCTCCTCTCTCGGCCTTGTGTGGTAGGCATGACAGTTACTGGATGCCTCAATGGGGGTAGTACTTCCAGATCAAAGCTGGAACAGCTACCCACTACAGGTTTCATTTCTTATTTTTTTTAGATTCATTTATTTTTATGTGTATGAGTGTTTGGCCTACATATATGTATGTGCACCATGTATATTTCTGGTGCCCAAAGCAGCCAAAAGAGAGGGCATTGGATCTCCTGGAATTGCAGATATAGGTGTGAGCACCATGTGGGTGCTGAGGACTGACCCTGGCTCCTGCAAGAGCAGCAAGTGCTCTTAGCCACGGGGCATCTCTCCAGGCCCAGTGGTTTCTTTTCTTTTCTTTTTTTTAATTTACTTTTATTTTATGTGCATATTTTTGCCTGCATGTAAGTCTGTGTGAGAGTGTCAGATCTCAGAGTTGCAGACAGTTGTTAGCTGCTATGTGGGTGCTGGGATTTGAACCTGGGTCCATTGGGAAAGCAGTGCCCTTAACCGATGAGCCACCTTTCCAGCCCCCTCCAGTGGTTTCTTTTTTTTTTTTTTTAGCTGAGGATTGAACCCAGGGCCTTGCGCTTGCTAGGCAAGTGCTCTACCACTGAGCTAAATCCCCAACCCCATCCAGTGGTTTCATAATGATCATAAGAAGCATCAGGATTTTTTTGTTTTTGTTTTGTTTTGTTTTGAGACAGGGTTTCTCTGTGTAGTTTTGGTGCCTGTTCTGGTTCTCGCTCTGTAGACCAGGCTGGCCTTGAACTCAGCTGGTCTTCAGACTATGCCAGAATCCCAAAGAAGTAGATTCCAGTGCCAGTGAAGGAAAGGACATGCTAGCAAGTTGAGGGCAAGCAGGCAAAAAGCAAAAGCTTCCTTCTTCCTCTTCTTCTTTTTCTCCTCCTCCTCCTCCTCCTCCTCCTCCTCCTCCTCCCCCTCCTCCTCTTTCTTTTTCTCCTCCTTCTGTGTTCTCATATAGTCTTCCAGCACAAGGTGTGGCCCAGAGGGGTTTCTTTCCACCTCAAAGATTCAGATTAGAAGTAGATCTACCTACATCAAATTAAGCAAAAACGCCCTCTCAGGCGTGCCCTTCATTTTTGGATTTTAGCTAATTCCAGATGTAGTCAAATTGACAACCAAGAATTGCCATCACAATTTTAAACTATAGAGTGAGATAAACATTTAAATTGACTTGTTTTCAAAATTCCTGAACTGCTATTGCACAGTGTGCATGCACGGTGTGTGTGTGAGTGAGTGTGTGTGTGTGTGTGTGTGTGTGTATGTGTGTGTGTGTGTGTCCCCGTGTCCTCTTGTGCATACACACACATACACACACACACACACACACACACACACACACACACACACACACTCATACACAAAAGAATAATCTTAAGTGTTTTTCTTCCACTTTTGGCGTGGGGAGGTGATAAGTTCTCTCATTGGCTAGCTGGTGAATGAACCCCAAGTATCTGTCAGCCTCTCCTTGAAGCACTGGGTTCATATCACCACACTCAGATTTTCACATAAGTTCTCAGGGTTAAGTTAGGTCCTCAAGATTGTGTAACAAACATTTTACCAACTGAGATATTTCCACAGCCTAGTTTCTGCCTTCCTTCCTCTCTTCCTTTCTCTTTGTCTCCCAGCCTAACCTCACACTCAGTAGGTAGTTGAGGACAACCTTGAATTCCGGATCCTCTGCCTTTTCAGCTGGTATTATAGGCATGAGCTACCACCCCTCGTTCACGTCATTGTCTCAGTCACTGTTCTATTGTTGTGAAGAGAAACCATGACCAGAGCAACTCTTAGAAAAGAAAGCATTTAGTTGGATGCTTGCTTACACTTTCAGAAGCTTAGTCCATTAATATCATGGCAGGGAGCAAGGTGGCAGAGAGTATGGTAGCTGAGAGCTCCATCCTGGTCCATAGGTGGTGGTGGGGGTGCACCTGGGTCTGGCATGGGCTTTTGAACCCTCAAAGCACCCCCCACCTCCAATGACCCCCATCAACAAGGCCACACCTCCTAATCCTTCTAATCCTATCAAAAAGTTCCACCCTCTGGTGACTAAGCATTCACATATAAATGCCTATGGGGGTGAGCAGCATTCTTAACAAACCACCACTGCCCAGTGTAGGGTGTCTTAGTCACTGTTCTATTGATGTGAAGAGACATCATGGCCAAAGCATCTTATAAAAGAGTTGTAAAGGGTGAGTCCATGATCATCATGGTTGGGAGCATGGCAGCAGGCAGGCAAGCATGGTGCTGGAACAGTAGCTGGAAGCTTACATCCTGATCTAAAAGTAGGAGACAGAAAGAGGAAGCTAACTGTGAATATGGTGAGTTTTTGAATCCTCAAAGCCCACACCCTAGTGACATAGCTCTTCCAATAAGGCCACACCTCCTAATCCTTCCCAAATAGTTCCACCAACTGGGAACCAAACATTCAAATATATGGGCTTATGAGGGCCCTTGTCATTCAAACCACCACATTTGGGGATCAAACCCAGGACACTGTGTATACTAGGGAAACACTCTACCCATTGTTACATACCAAGCTAATTGTCATTATTTCTTTAGTAATTTTTTTCTCACTGATTTCTGACTCTTCCTTTATCATACATTTAATCCTACTACAAGATTTTTTTTGGGGGGGGGGCTGAGGATCGAACCCAGGGCCTTGCGCTTGCTAGGCCAGCACTCTACCACTGAGCTAAATCCCCAACCCCCTACTACAAGATTTTTATGCTCCACATTTTATTCCATTGATGGCCTAGGTCCTCCTCCCACAGAAGCCAGTGTTCTTAACTGCTGAACCATCTCTCCAGTCCCAGATTACAGATTTTTAATAATCCATTTGATGGTGGCTATTCCTTCCCCCGTCACCATTTGTTTATACTACAGAATTTCAGCATTTTACTTTTTGAAGTTTAAAGTAAAAGTCCCCTTAGAAAATTGAAATTATTCAATCTATGGGGGAAAGATTCAAGTTGACAAAAAGTATTTTAAAGAATTTTTAAAGCCTTCTAAAAATATCACCAGGCTTTAAAACTATTTTCCCTTTTTATTCCCCAAATGGTGCCAGCTGTGCGATTTTGCTTCCAGCCAGAATATTGCTTTCAGCTTCCACTGAGTGTTTTTTCCCCCACATTAATCAGGCTATTTTAGATGACATTTGCCATAGCCTGAGAGGAATGCTGAGACATGATTGCACATTGCACAGACACAGAATTACTACATGTGATTACATAGGCACTGAATAAGTTGTAATCATGTTGGATTTCTTTTCCTTTTTAAAGTTTTTTTCTTAAAGTCCCTGTCTTTAAATTTTGTAATATGTTCTGTGGTCTTTAAGAGAAGTGGGGGGTGTTGTGCTGTAAGATATTTGTAGACATTACCCTAAATACCACATGACTCCCTGAGTACATCATGAGGACAGCCCTTTCGAAGGAAATCATAACATAGTGCCTCTGTACTGACCACAGACTCATCACATCAAGGCTCCCCCCCCACCTCCCCGCTCTGTACGTGGGAATATCTTCTCCAACAGTGAGACATCTGCTTCTCACTAGTTCCAACTGAACTTTTCATTCTTTCAGCCGACTGGCTTATTTTCTTGCCTCCCCAACCCCAATCTCATCACCTCATATCTCGGTACTGCTCTCCTTCAAGGACAGCTAGCCTCACAGGTCAGCTTTTCTGACCCTCCCTTCCCAAATCCCTGAGCTGGCCCGCTCAGGTACCCTGGCCAACATTCCTTCCACTTCCTCAGCATCCCGAGAGCAAGGAAAGACGGGGAAGGAGGAGGGGTGGAAGCACTCAAGGTCTTCTTTTGAATTTTTAAAAAACAACAGGCAGAATGACTTCCTTATTGACCAGGGCCCCAAGGACTCCTCACTCTAGCCACAGCAGTTTAGCCTCAAATGTGGTGGCTTACGTTACATGACTGTGCTCTGTTGTTCCAGGGGAGATTTTGGGTAATACATATCCTTCTTATTACTGGTTAGTAGTTTCTGCTTGAATTATGATTTGATGAGGCTTGATGAAAGCAGGTTGTCAGAGAGGCCTGGTCAACTCTGTCTGGGAATGAACTGACCTACGCTCTCAAATGCGTAGTCTCTGAAATTTACTCCCTCCTACTCTCCTCCCACTCTCCCTCTCTTTCATGTCTCTTTATCTTCCCCCACACCAGTGTCTCTCTCTCTCTCTCTCTCTCTCTCTCTCTCTCTCTCTCTCTCCAGAGACTTTTATTTGAAAAAAAAAATCTGTATGTCTTTAGTGGGTTGAGTGAGAACGGCCCCCATTGGTTCATATGTTGGAATGCTTGGTGCCCAGTTAGTGGAACTGTTTGGGAAGGATTAGGTGGTGTGGTCTTCTTGGGATAGGTATGACCTTGTTGGAGGTGTGTCACTGAGGGTGGGCCTTGAAGTTTCTAAAGCCCATGCCAAGCCCAGTCTGTCTGTCTGTCTGTTTGGGCTGACCTTCTCCCTCCCCCCCCCTCCTCCTTCCTCCCTCCCTCCACCTCAAGGCCTTTGCCTCTGCCTCTGCTTGCAACTTGCGAATCAGAAGTGAGATGGCAGCTACTGTTCAAGCACTGTGCCTGGCAGCCTGCTGCCATACTCTCTGCCATGATGGCCATGGACTAAGCCTCTGAAGCTGTAAGCGATCTCCCAATCAAGTGCTTTCTTCTAAGAGGTGCCTTGATCATGAGGTGTCCTCCTAGCAATAGTACAGTAAATACACTGGACAAAGCCAATATTCAAATGTATGTGTTGATTTTTGTTATTGTGATGAAGCATCATGACCATGAACAACTTGTGAGAGAGTGTTTTTTGGCTTGTGGTTCCATAGGGAGAGTTCATAGGGGCAGAGGAGGCATGGTAACGTGGTGCTGGATCAAGAAGCTGAGGGAGCCCATCTTCAGCAGCAAACACAGAGAGGAGTATGAACTGAGGGTAGGGCAAGGTTTTGAACTCTCGGCCCCCACCCCACCCCATATACTTTCTTCAGCAAGGCTCCACCTCTTAAAGGTTCCACAACTTTTCTCAAACAGTGCCATGAACTACAGGGCACCAAGTTTTCAAATGCCTGAGCTCCTAAGGGGATATTTCTTATACAAACCATTACATAAAATAAATGGGAAATTCTGTTACACCCAAGAAGATTAGAGCTTGTTTGGAGGTTCTAATAGGGAAACACAGCTACTTGCATACCAAGACTGGAGACCTTGCTCTGTATGGGAAGGTCATCCTCTTTGGTCAAGGGCTGGTGAGAGAGGAAGAGGTTAGCCAGGTAGAGCATCTAAATAAAACTGGTGATCAATGGGGTGACAGATACTGCAGTCAGGTCCCCCTTGCATCCTGCATCCAAGTAGATGAGCAAAAAGCATGGCTATTTCAAAAAGTCAGCAACCAAACTGGAGGTATTTTAAAGAAGGGAAGAAGACTGGTGTTGTTGACATCTGTAACTGCAATCCAGGCTGAGTGAAAGGACTACTCAGAGTTTGAGATCACTCACAAAAGGAAAAAGTTATTTCTGTTCTCAGCTCTGACCACTGGCTCCCCGTAAGTGTATTTCTAGAAGTTCTGGGCAGTGCCCAGTCTGTGCATCTTGTCATCAGACCTGAAAAATGAGAGGTAGCTATGGCTTGTTCCTTCATCTCTCTGACCTTCCAGCATTTACTACAGAATCTAGCTCTGGGTTTTTATTAAGACCAATTTGGATTCATGCTACATCTGGTGCCAAACATGGGACACAAACCCACAACCCTGAGATTAAGAGTCTCATGCTCTATAGAGTGAAAAAGTGGAGGAAAGGGAGGATTTTCTTTTCACAAACAGGTGAAAGGATGTCCAACACAAGATTAAGAAAAAGGAGATAATGTGGTATTCAAGGCTCCCTGAAGCAGATACATTTATACTTTGGTCATGACACTGGCAGAGAAGTGGAGGCCGACACTGCCCCTAGCTTTGGCAGCCAAGCAGCTGAAAAGAAACAGATGCACTGAACACTACAAAACTGATAAACACCAGAGGGAAGATATATTTGAGGATTTTTTTTCCTCAGTGAGCATTCACTTAGGGAAGAATGTAAAGCTTGGCTTGTATTCTACTCAGTGAATCCTTTGAGTAAATTATGTTCATATTGTTAAGTATTTTTAAGGATTTAAAACAAAAATTATGAAGTGTTTGTGTGTATGAGAGAGAGAGAGAGAGAGAGAGAGAGAGAGAGAGAGAGAGAGAGAGAGAAGAGAACATGGTGCAGATGCCCACAGAGACCAGAAAAGGATATGAGTTCCCTTGGAGTTACATGCAATTGTGAGCCACCTGATTTGGGTGCTAGGAAATGAATTCATGTCCTCTGAAGAAGAGCAGGAAGTACGCTTAACCTCTGAGCTGTCTCTCCAGTCCATCAAAATAATCACTCTTAAAGAAAGTTATGCTACAGTTGCTAGGCAGAGCCACACCATTTTATAGAGCTCTTCCATTTGATCACATGGTGTAAAACACATGAAAGGAAGACACAACCAAAGAGTAAAGCAACTGATGAAATTAAACAACAACAGAAGTGAACCAGATTTTGAAAGGGATAGTTGACCTGGCCTGTAAAGGCCTCCCCATTAAATAAGCCCTGAGTATTGGCATGCTAGGTGGCTAATTGCAGCCTCCCCATCTGTGATTCGATTAGAAGCCCCCACTTTCCCTAACATAAACAAAATACTGTTTGTCTATTCCTGAGATTTCTTCTTTGCTTCACAATGCCAAAATGAGACTGAGATCATGCCAAACACCACCATTCTGTTGGTGAACACATTTGAAATTGGATCTTTAGACCTTCATAGTGCAAATGGACTTGTCTATCAAGATCTTAGTAGTCGTGCTATTAATCTCTGGACCTTGTGTACCCAACTGCTGTCTTCATCTTATCCATGCCCATTTACAGTTGATCCATATGCAGATGATCCTGTGACTTTCTAACTCCATCTTTCTTGGTTCCCTTGATCACCCTCCAATGCCTGAGAGTCATCAAAAATGGATACCCTAAACCTTTCCGTGCCAAATTTCAGGGAGAAGCAGCTAGATTTACTTGGCATCCATTTCCCAAATAACTTTAGGGTCTCACCTCATGAGGGAAAATTGTTAGGTAGCTACACAGATATTAGCAGGCTTGGAGACCCTTAAGGAAGAAGAACCCTTCCCTCATGAGTTTTGCGTGCTTTCCTTGACTCCCTGTGCCTTCTCACTCATTCTCTGAAGCTGCCCTGCTTTCTGCCATGTGGCTGCTTGTTCTGTTGGCTGACTTCCTTTAATGAACTTGCCTATGAACTTGGACTGTAACTCAAATGGCTCAACTTTTAAGCCTTGTCTTTTTAAACTGCCTAATCAGTCTTGTATGCCAGAGACTAAACTCATGTTCAGGACACTGCCGAAAGACATATTATCAATGTTCTTCTCCTCCAAAATGTCTACCAGAGACTGCTTCAAGACTCTCTTGATGATGTTACCCTTGTCCGGTAGGACAGAACTGCAAGAGTAACCATGTCTCCTTCTCCACCTATCTAGTAGAAACAAATCAGGAATGTCGGCCAAGGCTGCACAGTTTTGTGACGCTCCTCCATTTTGGTTGAGCCATGACAGCACTAATAACTCTTCTAATAAATCACCACCTCCAAGGGATAATCTGCCCCATTGTCCTCCCTGAACTCCAAACCAGAAGAAACCTTTTGATCATGCTGCATTGAGGATTTACTTCAAACAATACAATTTAACTTAAGATAATTTTTCCAGCTCTGACAAATTCTACCACCTGGGAGTCAAAGACAGTCAGATCTTAGTATATGGTGCCAGCCTGGTCTACATAGCAAGTACTAGACCAGGACTACATAATGAGACCCTATTTTAAAAGGGAGGGAGGTTAGAAAAAGTTAGTTTTCCATTTGTTACCATATTTTCATTATGATTATTATTTTGTTTTTTGAGATAAAGTTTCTCTGTGTAGCTTTTATTTATTTATTTATTTATTTTTTGAGACAGGGTTTCTGTGTGTAGCTTTGCACCTTTCCTGGAACTCACTTGGTAGCCCAGCCTGGCCTCGAATTCATAGAGGATGCGCCTGGCTCTGCCTCCCTAGTGCTGGTATTAAAGGCGTGTGCTGCCGCCACCACCACCACCCAGCACTGTGTAGCATATTTTCATTATTAATTAAAGGCCTTTTAAGACTATATATTAAGTTTGAGACCAGCCTGGGATACATAAGACTATTTCAGGAAAGGAAGGAAGGAAGGAAGGAAGGAAGGAAGGAAGGAAGGAAGGAAGGAAGGAAGAAATCTATAATCTCCACAGCCCAACAAGGTCTTTATGTCTGTGGTTGGGGATACAGTTCAATTGGTGGAGTGCTTATCTAATATATACAAGGCCCTGGTATGCTGTTGTGTAGTTGGAGATCTTCTCTCCAGGTGCCATCAAGCCCCTGAGGTCCCATAAAATACGTATAAAATAATCATTCAGCCGCTTATATTACTTATAAACTGTATGGCTGTGGCAGACTTCTTGTTATCTAGTTCTTTTATTTTAAATTAACCCATTTTTATTAATCTATACTATGCCACTTGGTTTGTGGCTTACCAGTACCTTACATCTTCCTTGTCATGGCGGCTGGCAGTATCATTCGCCCCCCTTTCCACTTCCCAGAATTCTCCTCCTCCTTGTCCCACCTACCCTGTCCTTCCTGCCTGGCTACTGGCCAATCAGCACTTTATTTCAACCAATCAGAGCAACACATTTGACATACAAAACATCCCACAGCACTGTTGCATGCCTATAATTCCAGAACCCCAGAAGTGTGAGCAGGAATATCAGTTCAAGATCATTCTCCACTACACAGCAAAGGAGGTATTTATAAAAGGGTGGTGGGAGTACCATCCTATCTTACAGTTTCACGTCAGTAGGAAGTATCAATTTAGGTAAATAAATGTGTAAGCAGAATATTTACATGTATGGAAGCTCATGTCAGTTAAAAGACCTGGACAATTTGAAGGTGTCTTGAGAAGAGGAATCTTGGGTAGAAAAAGTGGTAAAAGGGAAGACTGAGGGTAGTGAGTTCCAAAGCCAGCTTGGGTGACAGCATAAGATACTACAGCTGTGTGACAGGGATGATTTGGAGCGAAGAAATGAGGCATGGGTTTGAGAACAACATATATGCATGCATGGAATTATCAAACAAGATTTTTAAAGGCCCTATGACTAAAATAAAACAAAATGGCAAAAAAATAAAAAAAGGCTACATGCTAAGGGAAATTATTACATAGCACTAGACAACACACAGAGCCCTTTAATGTCTGAATTTTAAAAATCCCCATACTTGTTTATAAGTTTGGCTGGGTGCAATTCTGAGATATAAATTAACTATAGTTTTGGAAGCATTGCAGTTAACAACCGTGAGCCATCTTGAGTTTAGATTTTTATATATTTGCTCCTTGTCCTGGCTGGTTTTTGTTTGTTTGCTTGTTTGTTTTGTTGTTTTTTGTCAGCTTGACACAAGCTAGGGTTTCCCAAAGAGGACCTGCAATTGAGAAAATGTCCCCATCAGAGTAGCCTGTCGACACACCTGCAATTTCTTAATTAATACTGGATATGGGAGGGCCAACTCAGTGGGGCAGCGCCACCTGTGGGAAGGTGGTCCTGTGTGCTGTAAGAAAGCAGGCCAAGCAAGCCACGAGGAACAAGCAAGTAAGCAGCTCTCCTCCATGGTCTCTGCTTCAGTTCCTGCCTCCAGGTTCCTGCCCTGGCGTCCCTCGATGGACCGTGCCCCAGCATGTGTAACCCAAAGAAACCCCTTCCTGCCATGTTTCTTTGGCCAGTGTTTTTTTCACAGTAATAGAAACAAAACTCAGACACTCCATCATCTCCCAGAATGTCCTCCTCTTTCCCTGTCTTTGGTTTTGCTGAGACGGTTTCAAGAAGCCCAGGTAGTCTTGAATTCCCAATCCTCCTGCTTTCACTTCCTATGTGCTGGGATGACAGGGATGGGTCACCATGTTCTGCTTTAACCACAGTGGCTTAGGACCTTTTCCTCACAGGTTATGTGATGACGTATTTTAGTTTGAATGTTGTTTATTTGATTATGCTAGAGCTGTGCCAGGCTCTTTTAATTTAGAATCTTGAATATTTTATTTAATTCTTCCTGTAGTGGTATGAATGAAAATGGCCCCCATAGGCTCATATATTTGGATGCTTCATCACCAAGGATTGAAAACTGTTTCAAAGGATTAGAAGGATTAGGAGGTGTGGCCTTGTTAGAGGAAGTGTGTCACTGGGGGGTGGGCTTTGAGGTTTCAAAAGCCCATGCCAGACCCAGGTTCTCTCTCTCTCTCTCTCTCTCTCTCTCTCTCTCTCTCTGTCTCTCTCTCTCCTTGTAGGTCAGGATGTAGCTCTCGGCGACTTCTCCAGCACTGCACTGCCTGCTGCCATGCTTCCTAACACCATTCTCCCTGCCATGACGATAATGGACTAAGCCTCTGATACCGTACACAAGCCTCTAGTTAAATGCCTTCTTTTATAAGAATGACTGTGGTCATGGTGTCTCTTCATAGCAAAAGAACTTTGACTAAGACACTTCCCTCAAAATTCTGCTCCTTTGTTTCTGGAACAATTCCTGCTAGACAACTGAATCTTCTACACTGACCTTTTAATTTTGTGACTCTTTTTTCCCCCACATTCCATTGGTTTTTTTTTTTTTTTCCTTTCACACTATGGATAATTTTCTCTACCTTCTAGGTTTTCTATTGAGCTTTTAAAGTTTAATATAGTAATATTATTCTTTGGGTAAGATGTCACAGTTGTTTAGTTCACCTACCTCTTCTAAACATTGATCAGTGTTGTAAATGAAAAGCTAGGGCTGCTCAAAGGGCACCCGGACTTCATAGCTATCAGTGGATACATTGTGCAGTGTAAATCTTCCAAATGCAATTGTAATTCATATTTGAACTAAAGATTGCCATTATCTAGGGGTTTGTTTGCAACACACACACACACACACACACACACACACACACACACACACACACACAGTTTCCATTTGGTATATTTTTCTCATCCTGAGGAATTTTCTTGTAATTTCAGCATTTGGAATGCCACGACAAGGCCAGTTTAGGACACTTACAAAAAAAAAAATCCTCCCTCTCTTTCCCCCCTTCTCCCCCTCTTTCTCTCTGAGACAGTGTCTCATGCAGCCCAGGCTGACCTCAAACCAGGTTGGACTTGAACTCTTGATCCTCCTGCTTCCGTTTCCCAAGTGCTGGAATTACACACCCCAACACTATGCCCAGCTCTAACATTTCTGGTAATATAGATTTTCTGGTGGAAAATTCTCTCAGGTTATGTCTTCTTTTTTTTAGACAGAGTATCTCGCTCTTCTGTCAGTCCACCCTAGCCTGATCTTGGTAGATCATACTGCCCTCGAGCTTGGGGCAATCCACTTCCGGAGTGTTAGGATTATAGTCATGGGCCATCATGCCTGGCATGGTTCTGTTTTAAGTCTTTACCCAGTGAGCCATCTCACTGGCTCCAAAATTAATTTTTAGGTCTTACAATTTGGATTTTGCTGTTTTGGTGAAATGCATGTTTATGGGTTAAAAATTCAAAATGTGAACAGTTTTTCTTCTACTCCCATGCCTGGGTTCCTAGGTTCCCTCCTCAGGCAGTCACTGCTATCAGTTCTTATGTTGCTTTCTAGAGGTCACATGCAGAACAAAGACTAAGGCCCTGCTCGTGTTTAAGCAGCATACTGGGCCAGGGCTCTGAATCGTCTCCATTTAACAATGCTTATCTTAAAGAGTACACAGAACTAATCCCCCTGCTTCCCTCCCTCTCTCCTTCCCTCCCTCCCTCCCTCTCTCCCTCCCCCCTCCTCCCTCCCTCCCTTTTGTCCTTCTTGCCTCTTAGAAATGTATTCATTTTACCACTATACGTGAGATGTTCTGCCATGCATGGGGTGGAACTTGCCCTTTTTCAGATGCCTTGCCTGCCTGCCAGTATATGAATGCACCATAGTTTATTAACCACGCTTACTGGGAGGCATTTGCATTATTTTCAAAAACTTGATACTAACTAAGCCAGGTATGATGAGGTTCATCTGGATTCCTAGCCTGTAAAAGCTAGAGGCAGAAGGGTTAGGAGTTCAAGGTCATTTTCCACTACATAGAGTTTGAGGCCAGCCTGAGTATATCAAACCCTGTTTCAAAAATGTAAACAAAACCCAACAAAACTATTGATACGACAGAGATGCTACCAGGATTAATCTTGGGTAGCTGTTATTTTGAAAATCAATGAATCTGACTGAAAGATAAATTCCACCAGTGAAATTGCTGGAACATTGACACTAAGTTGCTGACGTTACATCACACTGCACCCCAGAAATGATGCATCCTACTTGCTAGGCAGAGTTTGTTAGCTTTCTGCTTTTGGTGACTGCTGAGTGAATACTGAGCTTAGTCGTTCTTCGTGAGCACTGAGCATGAGGGTGGCAGAGAACCTTTAGAGTGACCCTCTGCACTTGCTTTCCAGAACTGTCTCTGTGCCCAACCCTGTGCCCTACCCCCATTCCTTACCTAATTATTCTGCACTGAGTCCTATAAAAAGCCTCTGGGCTGAGCTTGGCAGCACTTCGTTTGGGGGACCTGTTTCTCCTCTGTAGGAGCTCTGCCAACCTCCTTTTTCCTCTTAAGCTCCTACTTACCAACTTACAATAAAACTTGTTTTCATTGTTGTCGTAAATTTCCTTCTTCCAGTTGGTCAGACAAAGGGTTCCAAAGCCACAGTAGCCTGGGGTTGCTTTGGTGGTTGGTGATGTGCCCAGGACCTAGCTCTGGAGGTGAGGGAGAAATCCTCCATCACTCCCAGAGACTCCACTTTTTCCATGTCAAGGGCCCCCAATTTTAAGTATTCCTTTCCTCTTTACCCCTTTTTGAAATGTACTTTTACATGCATGAATTCTAGGCTGGTTTCTTTTTTTGTTTTTGTTTTTCATCTGTAAGAGCAAGTAAAAATTTCTAGATCTAGGTTTTTCTGAAGGCCTATGTGAAAAAGACTTCAGGGGGCCCAGAGATGACTTAGCTGGTAAAGGCACTTGCTTCAAAGCCTGGCAACTTGAGTTCTATCCCTTGAAACTGCACACTGGAAGAAGAGAAAGTTGTTCACTGACCTCCACATGCAGCGCAGCACACACACCCCATTCCACAAACACATACTAAGTAAATAAAAATAGAATTTGAAAAAAGATATCAAGGTCAGGTATGATGGGACACACCTTTAATTCCAGCATTCAGGGTGTAGAGGCAGGTGGATCTTAAGGCCACCTTTCGTCCACCTTGTGAGTTAGTTACAAGTCAGCTAGGGTTTTATAGTGGAAAAAAGTGTTAGAGCTATATATAAGCTTTTGAGATTATAATATAATTCCATAATTTCCCCCTCCCTTTTGTGACTGTTTGAATGACAATGGCCCCCATGGTCTCATATATTTGAAAAGTTGGTCTCCAGTTGGAGAAACTATTTGAGAAGGGCTGTGTGGCCCTGTTGGAGGATGTGTGTCACTGGATGTGGGGCTTCGACATTTAAAAACCCCACACAATTCCCAGTGTCTCTCTGTGCACAGTATAACTTGCTGTATCATGTTACTTGCATATGTATGTGCATATTTTCGTGCCGGACCATTGCTGTGGGATACCCAGCTGGTGTGCTTTTCCTCGGGCAAAACTAGTTCTCTCAGTTTCAGCATCCCTTGGTTACCTGTGGTTCTCTGTCTAGAGTTTGGTTTTGGTATGAGTTCCTTCTTGTTGAACAAGACTTAAATCCGGTGAGAGAGCTTCTGTTACCATGCTCCCATCAGTGTATGCATGCCACTGCTTTACGCTTAGGGCTACCTTACCATGCTGGTTGTCGATGTGGTTTATAGATGTCATAGCTGGGCGAGACAGTTGATTGATTCCCTCCTTTGGGAGCTTGCTGACACCTTCTGGTACCGTTAAAGCTAGTCCTCCGGAGGAGCCATTCAGGTCGATTCATGCTCAGGGACCAATGAAGTGCATGGTGTCTTCTTCAGCAGTAGGGGCTATTAAGAGCTAATATTTAATACTATATCAGGCATTCATATTTCTTTTAATTTGTTTAATTATTAAAACAACTCTGTATGGAGCATTGCTAGTGTAGTTTACTTTTACTTTTAAAAAATCATTTATTTATTTTGAGACAGAGTTTCACTATGTAGCCTTGGCTAGCCTGGAACTTGCTTTTTACTCTAGGCTGGCCTTGAACTCTCAGAGATCTGCCTGTCTGCTTCCTGAAGGCTGGGATTAAAAGCAAGCTCCACCACCTTGTCTAATGTATTAAAAAAAAACATATTGAGTGAGAAATGACCTCGGCAATGAGTCTTAAGATCCCAGGGACTGAGACTCACTCTGAGTGTCTGTCAGATGCCCCCTGACAGTGCTGGCTCCACATCTGGTGTTATTGGTTCTTATGTCCACTTTTTACCACTTGGTGTCAGGGTTGTGCTGCTTGAACACCGTCGTTAGCTTAGGAAAGCCTCTAAGGTTTATTTGTGAGTTTTAAGGATTTTGTTCCCCATTTAAAGGCCTTTTAAGAACATGGCTATGGTCTTTGTGAAATCAGGGACAAGGAATGTTTCTCTTTTCTCTGATATGTTTAAGTTAATTTCATTTGCCACCAGCCTAGAAGATGAATCAGCTTTTTGCTGTGACCAAATAAATACCTGCAAGAACTATCAAAGGAGGAAAGAGGGACTTTGGTCCTGGTCTCAGAAAACTCTGTCTATGGTTGCTCTGTCCCAGGTGCCGAGGAGAGCAGATCACACCGTGGCCAGCCAGCAGGCAGGAAGTGGTTAGGGAAAATTCCCTGCCAAGATCCTGCCCCCAGTGACCTACATCCTTCAGCAAAAGTTTCCATACCCTGTTGGCTCAGTGGTTAAGAGTGCTTGCTGTGCTTGCAGAAGCCCAAGGTTCGGTTCCCAGCCCCCACATGGGGGCTTACAACTGTTCAGTTCCAGGAGATCCAGTGCCCTCTTCAGAACTCCTTGTGTATCGGGCACACACACAGTGTGTGTCTAGGCAGGCAAGACACTCAGACACTTAAAATTAAAATAAATATATCTTAAAAAAAAAAAAGTTTCTATAGTGCTCCCTAATAGCACCACCCTCTGAAAACCAAACATTCCACACAGGCTCATAGGGAACACTTCAGATTCACACCCCAACAGAAGAGAAAGGGAGGAAGCAGAGACTCAGTCAGATCCACTGCAGGGAAACAACTCATCTGGGTGCTTATGCAACATCAGGTATTCTTCAAAACGGTGTGGCACAGGGCTGGAGAGGTGCATCAGCAGTTAGAAGCACTTGCTGTTCTTGAAAAGGACCCAGGTTTGATTCCCAGCACCCACACAGTGGTCCACAACCACCTACAACTCCAGTTTTAGGGGATCCAGCGCCTTCCTCTGACCGCCACAGGAAGCAGACACACAGGCAGTATATACATGCATGCATGTAAGCAAAGCACTCACAACACATACAATAAAATAAGGGGGGCTGGAGAGTCGGCTCAGCGTTTAAAAGCACTGACTGCTCTTCCGGAGGACCCGGGTTCAGTAACCAGCACCCACAAGGCAGTTAACTATCTGTCTGTAATTCCAAGATCTGACACCCTCACAAAGACATACAGGCTGGTAAAATACCAATACACATAAAATAAGAATAGATAAAATTTAAAAAATTGTGCTAACATGTGTGCATGGTAAAATTACTATTTTGAACATCAAGATATCTTTAGGAATCTGTATATCAGTGTTCAGGATTTTCTGTGAAATTTTAATGAAAGTCAGGTTATAAGAAATATGGTGATTTGGGCCTGGAGAGATGGTACAGCAATTATGAGCACTGGCTGCTCTTGCAGAGGTCCTCAGTTCAATACTCAGTGCCCCCACACAGTGGCTCACAACCTTCAGGAACTCCAGTCCCAAGGAGTTTGATGCCCTCCTCTGGCCTCCACTGGTACTACATGCACGAGGTGCACAGACACATAAGCAGACAAAATACCCATACACAAAATAAGTGTATAATAAAAAAATTAAAATATGATAATTTTGTCATATTATACATTGTATATGAGGAGTTAGGAAGTAGACAGGAAAAGCAAATGCTGAAAAGGAGAATGAGCTTTCCATGATTACTGGGAAATGGTGCACTCAGTCTCTATGGCATATTTTCTTTCTTTCTTTTTTCTTTTTTTTTTTTATAAAAGATTTACTTATTATGTATACAGAAGAGGGTACCAAATCTCATTACAGATGGTGGTGAGCCACCATATGCGTGCTGGAAATTGAACTCAGGATCTCTGGAAGAACAGTCGGTGCTCTTAACTTCTGAGCCATCTCTCCAGCCACGGTATATTTTCTTTAAAAACATTTATTTGTGGGGCTGGAGAGATGTTGGAACTGTTAAGAGTGTATGGTGGCTAGTTTATGTCAACTCTGACACTAGCTAGGGTCATCTGAGAGGAGGGAGCCCCAATTAAGAGAATGCCTCTATAAGACAGGGCTAAGGACGTTTTCTTAATTAATGATTGATATGGGAGGGCCCAGCCCATTGTGGGTGGGGCCACCCCTGAGCTGGTGGTCCTGGGTTCTATGAGAACACAGACTGAGCAAGCTATGGAGAGCAAGCCAGTAAGCAGCACTCCTCCATTGCCTCTGTATCAGCTAGCACCTTAAGATGCTCTTCTCGAGTTTCTGCCCTGAGTTCTTCAGTGATGGACTGTTATCTGGAAGTGTAAGCCGAAATAAACTCTTTCCTCCCCAAGTTGCTTTGGTCATGGTGTTTCATCACATTAATAATTACCCAGAGACAAGAGTGTGTACTGTTTTTGCAAAGGACCTCAGTTTGGTTCCCAACACCCATATAAGGCAGTTCAGAGTTGCCTGTAATTCCATTCCAGGGGATACAATCTTGTACTTATGTTCACATACCCAGACACACACCCCATGTGATTAAAAATAAATATTTTAAATATCTTTAAAGGGAAAAATATTTATTTGTAGCTGGGAGTGGTGTTGCATGCCTTTAATACCATCACTAGGCAGAGGCAGGCAGGTCTCTATGAGTTTGAGACCAGCCTGATCTGTATAGAGAGTTCAGGGCCAACCAGGGCTACATAGTGAGACTTTGTCTCAAGAAAAAAAAATCTATCTATCTATCTATCTATCTATCTATCTATCTATCTATCTATCATCTATTAGCTGGCAGAATGGCACATGCCTATGATCCCAGCTATATAGTGTGTCTGCAGCTAGCTGGGCTCTAGGAGACCTGTCTCAAAGAAACATACAAAAGCAAAAAATTATTGAAGAAGCAATGTAATCGCATTTCAAAATTTACAAACATAGAACTTCATTACACGGTGTTTATTGATCATTTACTGTATTAGAAATGGAAATGAAGCTGAAGTAATTGATTATTCTGTGACGTAGCAATGGTGAACTGATTGCATGCTAACCTAAGTAACATATTTAGAAAAATAAATTATATTTAGAAAAATAAATTATATTATAAAAAGTGCGTGCTGGCAGGATGGCCTAATAGGTAAACAAACAAACAAACAAATAAAAAACAACAAAAACCCAACGTGCTTGTGGAGCGAACCTGACAATCAGAGTTCAGTTCCTGCAAGCCACTGTTGGAAGACACCACGCACTTCATTGGTCCCTGAGCATGAATCGACCCGAATGACTCTCTCACACACATACAAACAATAATGAAAAAAATTAAAATTATATGAACTGTAGGTTGGATATGGTAGCCCATGCCTTTAATCCTAGCACTGTGGAGGCTCAGGCAGGTAGATCTCCATGAGTACAAGGCTAGCCTGGTCTACATAATCATTTCTGGGCCAGCCAGGGATACATAGTGAGGCCCTGTCTCTAAAGAATATTATAGGGATTGCATTGCTTTAAAGTTTTGTAAATTACTCATATTTTGGTTAAAAAAAATAACCCTAGAGCTTTAGTATCAAATTACTGTCTGATTTTAATATGTAATATTACAGACCACGTTAGGGCTTGAAATTTCATTACATATGTAGCTTTGGAGCCTTTCCTGGATCTTGCTCTGTAGACCAGGCTGGCCTCCAACTCACAGAGATCCACCTGCCTCTGCCTCCCAAGCGCTGGGATTAAAGGCATGCACCACCGCCGCCTGGCTCAATATGAAGTTTTACATCCAGGCATAAACCCCAAACTTAGGAGACTGGGGCAAGAGATTCAAAAGTAAGACAAACCCGAGCTGTATTTTGAGTTCAAGGCTAGCCTGAGCGAGACCCCATCAAGAGCAACAACAAAAAAGAAGAGATGTAATGTGCTTGTCTAGCTTGAGTAGCATGCGGACCACAGCCCTCAGCACTGAAAAATAAATAAAGCCTTTGACCTTTATCTCCTGTGAATCTGCCTGGCTAGCCTTCCCATTTTTCTCTTTATCTTAGGCTTTCTTCATTCACCAGAATAATCTTCTGTGCTTTATATTGACCGTGTATGTTCTTACAATGTTGAGTGTAGAACAAAGCTTGCCTGCTGGGCATGGCAGAGCAAAGCTGCCCCTCGTGGATGTTAAGAGTAGGGTGAGAAGGAGAGGAAGGGCCTAGGGACAGAGATATTCCCCAGGTTGGCCCCTGTGGCCTAGGCTGGTTTGGACTCACTATGTAACAGAGAGTGACCTTGAACTGACCTTCCTTCCAAGTTCTGGGACTGTAGCTATGTGAGTGCCACCAACTTCTACGTTTTTTACAGAATGTTTCTATATTTCTCTGTAATTTATATTGATTTTGTTTGCCCTTTTAAATATAGAAACCCACATTCTTCATTTACTAAAAGGCAAAGGTCCTGTACATCATGCTGTTTTCTATCTATTTTAAGATACTTCTTTGTCATTGATTAAATAGCTAGCCAAGCATCGATTTACAGCTCCTGCCCCCACCCCCATGATTCAGTCTTAATCAAGGGCCCAAATATCTTCTGACATCTATTGATTTTTGCCTTCCTAATTTTTTATCCTAAATAAAAGAGAAGCAAATAAAATTATTGGCTAAGGAGATAGGATAGTGGGTAAAATGCTTGCTTAACAATCATTAAGACAGGAGTTCAAATTCCCAGAGCCCTGTAAAGCCAGGTACAATGTATCTGTATCTCTGTGCTTGTATGATGAGATGGGATATAGAAACAGGGGTCTCCCTGGAAGTTCACAGGCCAGCTAGCTTCGAGTATGCTGCTGCAGAAGAACAAAGAAACCCTCTCCTCTGAGCTCCACATGCACACTGAGGCACTCATGCACCTGCAGTCACATGCATGCATGTCCATGTACACATGTACCACACAGAAAGATAAAACAAGTTATCAAGGTCTCTTTGATGCTATAAACTTTTTTTTTGTTGTTGTTATTTTCGAGACAGGGTTTCTCTGTGCAGCTTTGGAGCCAGCCTGTCCTGGAACTCACTCTGTAGCCCAGGCTGGCCTTGCACTCACAGAGATCTGCCTGCCTCTGCCTCCTTCATGCTGGGATTAAAGATGTGCACCATCGCCCAGCTGTTATAAACTATTCTTGAAGGTCCCAGAAAAAAGTCATGAGGTTTGTTTTTTCACCCATACTAATTAAAGGTTTCAGAAATAATTAGATTTGGGTATTTGCAGTTTCTGCAGGGCCTCCCCAGAAGTTCTGAATCACCAGTGGTAGAAGGCATGCCAAATGCTTCCTGGAGTGAGACTGTCAGGGACCGTGGAATCATGCCTGAAGAAGAGGTGGCATAGAAGCTGCGGCTGAAGTGTGGTGGAGATAGTGGGCAGTTAAGAAACTCAGGTATGGAGACTGGTGGTGAGAGAGAAAAGGGTTCATCACGGTGGATGAGCTCAAGCTAATGAGTGTCGAAGAGCTCCATGCCATTGCTGTGGAGACAGAGGTGGGCGCCTGTTAAAGTGGCCAGTGATACCTGGTCTCCCACCTCCTCTTGACCTCACAGAAGATCAAGAGAGCTGTGGTGGTTTGAATGTAATTGGCCCCCATAAGCTCATAGGGAGTGGGTGTGGGAGGCCTGCTCTCACATTTTCCCCAGGGTACTCTTGAGGAGAGAGGGATAAGAAGTATTAGGTAGAAAGAGAGTGTGTAGAAGAGACAGAAACACAGGATAGCTTTGGGAGGACCTGGGTCAATATCCACTGGCTCCTTCTGTCTCTTCTAAGGGCTTTTTATAGGAATGACAAGGGGTGGAGCAAAAGACCTCCCCCTAGCACAGCCAAGTGCAGACCCTTCCAATCACTTTCACGTGGTCAAGCCATCCTTAATGCAGCCCTGCTGGGTAAAGCAAGCTCAGATCTTACTAGGAAACCTCCGTGGGCCTCCACAAGTGGGTATGGCCTTGTTAGAGGAAGTTTGTCACTGTCGATGTGGGATTTGAGGTCTCCTATGCTCAGGATACCTCCCAGTGTCTCAGTCCACTTCCTGTTGCCTTCTGATCAAGATGTAGCCAGCACCATGTCTGTCTGCACACCTCCATGCTCCACACCATGATGATAATGGACTGAATCTCTGAAACTGTAAGCAAGCCACCCCAATTAAATGTTTTCCTTGTAGGAGTTGTCGTGGTCATGGTGTCTCTTCACAGAAACAGAAACCCTAACCAAGAGCCAACTTAGATTTTCAAAATTAAAAGCATCAGGTATGGTCGGGGATCCATGGCTCTAATCCCAGCACTTGTGAGGTGGAGACAAAAGGATTAGGAGTTCAAATCTGTTTTTAGAATCATGACAAAAACAGTTAATGGCCATCCCAGGATACACACACACACACACACACACACACACACACACAATTAATACATAGAAAAGCATCTGTCAATGCAACCTCTACCAGTGGCTCAGTGAAACCATTTCTGCTGGTGGTAAGCTTCCCAGACAGCAGCGATGCCAACACAGAGCTAATGGTAACCCTAGAAAAGGGACTTGTTCTGTTATCTGAAAAACTGACACAAGTTATGGACGTTTGCTAATCTGACACTGATTATACCAACACAGTATAAAGCCAGCAGCTGCCACTGTAACACTTTTACCTGTATACTTGAGAAAGAGCCCCCTCCCCACCTTTTATTAATGAGCTCAGAGATATGATATACATTCACATCAAACGTTCTGTAAATTTGTTTGTGATCTTTTCTTATTTAGAGAGATCTGGTTTGGTGTATTAGAGCTAGTCACGGAGCTAGTACAGTTGCCAGATAGGAATGGATCCAAGTCAAAAGACCCACTTAGGCCATAAGGACTGCCTGCGCACAGCACCCCCACTAGGGAATGCGGCAAAGCTTTTTTAGTGTCAATAATACCAAGGACAATTTTTTCTTTGGGTTATGTTTCATTTGGGTTGAGTGTGAAGAAAATGGAATAGCTTAGAAAAAAATAAAATAGTATAATCACTAATTTTCCTTGTATATTATTTTTCAGTATAGATGAATAACATGAACATCACTAATTCATTTGATTCTTTGATGCCTTTTTTTTTCTTTTGAGGCTCATTGTGGCCTGGCTGGCCTGAAACAAACAAAAATAATCCACTTGCTTCTACCTCTCAAATGCTAGGATTAAAGGTATGTGCCACCATACCTGGCTGCACTTTTTCCAAAAGATTCTTATTTGTAATTATGTGTATATGTGTGTCTGTGATGGCTTTGTGGACATGAATGCAGTGCCTGTGGAGGTCTCAAGAGGATGGTGGGTCCCCTGCAACGGAAGTTATAGGTAGCTGTGAGCAAACAGGTGCTGGGAACCGAACCCAGGTCCTTTTGCAAGAGCTGTATGCATCCTTAACTGCTAAGCCACCTCTCTGGCCCCTGATGCTTCTGCTTTTTAAATGACTGTATATAAAAACCACTGGATTGCTTGTGCTTTATGAGCACGGGAATTCTGTGGGAGATATTTTCAACCAGAAGAGGTACTCAGTCTTACCTGTTGTTCTAGTCAATTTCCCCACCGCTGACAAAATACCACGGGTGCAGTTTGCAGGGGGAAATATTCACCCCATACTTGCTGGTTCCATTGTGGGTCAGTGTCTGTGTGAGGCAAAACATCATGGTGGAAGGGTGTGACTGAGCAGATGCTTGCCTGTCGGCAGACAGAACACAAAGAGTAAGAAAGTGTCCTGGGACAAGAATCTCCTTCTCCTGCTGGAATAGTTTTTGCACATGTTCAGTAAGAGTGTGTGCCTTTTCTTTCTTTGTTTACGTCTTTCTTTTTCTTTTTCTTTCTTTCTTTCTTTCTTTCTTTCTTTCTTTCTTTCTCTCTCTCTCTCTCTCTCTCTCTCTCTCTCTCTCTCTTTCTTTCTTTCTTTGTTTTTTTTTTCACTTTACTAGATCATGATTGAAAATCTGGATGGAAAGCTGATATAGAAGGATCATCAGCTTAGCTATATGGCTATTCTCAGTATTTTGGGGGGGGTTGGGGCAGAAAGCACCCAAATTTACAGATACGTTGTGAAAATAATTTCTCAGCCTGGTTCATATCTGGTTATTTTGTTGTTGCTGTTAAAAAGGAAGACTACCCTTTTTATTTATATTTTTTATTTTAACTTTCTGTTTTATTTATTCTTTGTGTCTTTCACATCATGCACCTCCATCCCATTCATTTCCCCATCCCTTTGTATCCACCCTCTGTCCTTGCAACTTCCCCCACAAAATAAAATAAAATAAAATTTAAGAGGAAAAAGAAAAGACAAAAAAAGAGAGAGAAAGAAAAGGGAAATCAATCTTGTCCCAGAAGCTGTAGTGTGACACGGTGAGTCGAACAGTAAACCCTTTTATCCATGTGTCATTACTTACAAAGAGCCACCGGTCTGGTTCGAGACCTCTGACTTCTATACACTATCGATGCTGGGCCCTCACTGGAGCTCCTCTTGGTTGTCCTGCTGTTGCCCTGTGTTTTGGAGATCTGCAGCTGTGGGTCTGCAGGACGGGTCCCTTCATGTACTCCAGCAGATCACAGATGAGGTGGTTGTTGGGGTGCGCCAACACAACCCTGGTTCTGGGCCTGGGTAATTGCAGGGTTTGTCAGCCCACCAGCTCTCCCTTGTCCTTACCACCAGGGTGAGCTCTCCTGTGTTACCCTGGCTAGTTCACCCCTTGTACCCATGAGCAAGGGGTGCCAGTTCTCCTGCTTTCAGGCCCTCAGGGTCAGGACTAACCCTTTTGAAATGCAAGTATTTCCTTGCAGAGGAGCTCACCTCAATGAAAAGAGTATGAAACTTTGGAGATGTCAAAGTTTGGAGTGTTGCTGAATACTCTGAAATTCCCAGAGTGGGTGAGTGGGATGGGCTCACAGGGCAGCAGCTAGGCAGATGTGGTATGAGGGCGTGGAGCCCAGGGAGCCAGAGTCTGTTTCTGGAGTGAACTGGTATTGATTTCACTTTGCGTTCCAGGATGAAAACATGATTTAACTGAAAAAATCAGAATATTAGATTTCCTAAGTAATTGACTTAGCAGTAGTCACACAATCTCATTTGCACTGATTAGAATCATATCCAGTACTTTTGTATAAGAATGAAAAAAAAAGAAAGAAAGAAAGAAAGGAAGGAAGGAAGGAAGAAAGGAAAAGAAAGAAAGGCTTTCCTATTTGCTGGAAAAGAAGCAGTTAAAAACATAAGCTTGTATATGCTTTGCCTTGCTATCACGTGGAATAGATCTTCATGACAAAAGCTGAAAAGAGCTGAAAGATGGAGGGAGAAGAGGTCATATTAACACAAACCCAGCCAAGATTCATGTACATACACCAGCCAACATGCTGAACATCCAGCCTCTCTTACCAGAAATCCATCTTTTTGTTGTTACAACAGAAAAAAAAAATCATTAGGACAAGGAATCTCTTTCCGGTTGAACAGGGCCTTGGACAATAGATAAGAAGCAAGACACACACACTGTCTGCAGATGTACAGCTTTTGCAGCTAACAAAAGAGCTGGTGCCCGCTGAGTTTCGAAGTCTGTTCTTGTCCACCTGCAGATGGATTCAGACCATTTGATTGTCCCTGTGATTTTGTTTCTCATATCCTTGTTGCAGTTTTTTTGTTGTTTGTTTTGAGATGGGGTCTCATGCAGCCCAGACTGGCCTTGGACTTAGTACATAGCCAAGGATAGACAGCCTTGAACTCCTAATCCTCCTCCTCCTACCTCCTGGTAGGATGAGTCTTATGAAAGAATCTTTTCACTGAATGTAAATTCCAAGTTGACAACTTTTTTTTTCCTCCCAAGAACTACAGAGATAAATTTCACTTTTTAAACAATATTTATGTATTTATTCATTTTTAACTTTTTATATGAATGTGAGTATGTGCTAACGTGGTTGTAAATGTATCCAAACGTGTTCAGGAGCCTGAAGAGGCCAGAAGAGGCCATCAGATCTCCTGGGACTGAAGTTGCAGGCGGTTGTGAGCTGCCATTGGGTGCTGGGAACCAAACCCAGGTCCTCTGTAAAAGCAGTAAGGGCTCTAAGTGCTGAGCCGTCTCTCTAGCCGTCTTAGATAGTCCATTAGCTTCTGATGGCCATAGTGTCAGGTGAGAAATCTGTGTGTATTTGAATACACATGCAATGCATCATTTTTCTCTGGCTGCTTTCAAGAGCTTGCTTTTAGCAGCTGAAATTTTTTTTTTATCCAAGTGTAGCTTCCTTTGTATATTATCTTCAAATATCTTTAACCTATTTATCCGTTACATCTCAATAAATTTCAAAAAAATTTTGCTATCCCATCTTAAATATTTTTGTCCTTACTCTCTAACTATGTGTAAGTAGTTCTTATCTCACCAATTTAATGACATTTTGAAATCTTAAAAAAACAACTTGTCTACTAGATCAGATAATTTCTACTGATTCCTTCTGTTTGTCTTTTCATTTTATTTTGATTGCTATTTAAACTTGTGAAGTCTTTTAAATCATGCTGCTTTGCTGTTAAGTCTTGAGTTGTTCTCTTTTCAATCTGCTTTAAAAAAAAAAAAATTCCAAAGCCAGGTGGTGGTGGCACTCGCCTTTAATCCCAGCACTCGGGAGGCAGAGCCAGGTGGATCTCTGTGAGTTCAAGGCCAGCCTGGGCTACAGAGTGAGTTCCAGGAAAAAGGTGCAAAGCTACTCAGAGAAACCCTGTCTTGAAAAAACCAAACCAAACCAAACCAAACCAAACCAAACCAAACCAAACCAAACCAACCAACCTTACAAACAAAAATTCCGGGATTTCTTTTTGAACTAAGCATGGCAATTCACACCCATAGTCCCAGCACTCAGGCAGTCATGGCAAAAGTGTTGTGTGGTGGAGGCCAGCTTGGGCTAAAGAGTAAATTTCAAAATACCCTGGTTACAAAGTGGGACCCTGACTAAAAAATCCACAAAAACTTCCTTTTGATTTTATTTTATGGTTTCTATATTTTACTAAGATTCTTTTATGTTTTCATTAATAGAAACACATTTTCTTATATTTCAATGAGCAGAGTTTGAAATTTTCTGTCTGCTGGGCATGTGGATCAATAATAGAGTATTTGTTTAATATGTGTAAGGCCCTGGGTTTGATTCTTATGCACGATAGATAGATAGATAGATAGATAGATAAACAGATAGATCCATGCCTATTAATTTCTACATTTGGATTATTTGGGAGTTGATCTTGTTTCCTGGTCTTGTCTCTTGAAAATGGCCACATTTTCTGGGTTTTCATTAAACCCAGAGTTTGAACAATTATGGCCATATCCTGGGTGCTGTTCAATATTATACAATTAAGAGGTTAGATTCTATTTCCCCAAGAATTTTTTTTAATGCAAGAAGTTAACATTGTCAAGGTGGCTCTGTGAACTCTCTAAGCCACAGCTCAGCCTTCTTCCTGCACAGGGCAGTGATTTGGGTAGCTTCACAAACAGAGTTTGGACATCTCCCTTCTTGGATCTCCTCTTAGACTCCGTTGGCACTTGTAAAGGTCTGTTGCTGTTCTGAATTTGTTCTCTATTTGCTCAGGTGGAAAACTGTCCTATTAGTTTCGGTCAGATGGAATGGGACTGATGCACACCACCCTCAGGCTAAAACCTGGAGCTGTGAGACACTCACCTTTTTCTGGTCCTTAGGTTTAGGTTCTTCTAGACTAGGTACACCTTCTGTTCACTCTGTAGTGACTTCAGGTCATTGCATTTACTTGCTTGCATTTTTATTGTTGTATTTTAGAGCTTGTAAGAAATATGCCTTCTTATTTGAGAAAGGGTTAGGCCTAGTAAGATCTTATGTAGCCACTGGAGGCTTTCCCAGAAGATATCGAGGTGCAATTGAGCCTGATTTCCCCAGTCAGAACCTGGTTATCCCATTAGCCTTTCTGATTCTTTGTCTCACTTCCTTCCCCAGGGTTCCTTAAGATTTATTTTATTTATGTATATGTGCATGTCTGTGAGTTGGTGTGATACCTGTGGCAACAGGTACCTGCTGGCCAGAAAAAGATCTAGGGATGCTTTATAGTTGTGAACTGCCTGACATGGTGCTGAAAACTGAATTCATGTCCTCTGGAAGAGCAGTAAGTGTTTGTAACAGCTGAGCCATGTCTCCAGCCTCATCAAACATCCTTTCTAAACTACTTATATGTGATACTTATCTCAGGGTTCACTTTGGGGGTTCCTCCTCGTCATCTCTTTCCCCCCTCATCCCTCCTCACTCGTATTGAAGAACAAGCCTAGGACCTTGCATATGCTAAACACATGTTCTACCACTGAGCTATCTTGTTGGCCCCCTCATGGTTTGTTTGTTTGTTTGTTTGTTTCTAATGGCAGAGGCTCTAGGAACTAGGGGACTCTGGGAATCTTGGGATGCCTCTAACAGCTTCTGTTAAGAAGTGATGTGTAGTGAATATTCCACGTGCAAAGTAATGCATTCAAGATCAAAGTCAACATATTTGTCGAAGGGAAGAAAGGATTAATTGCAAACAGTAGAGCAATCCCCAAGAGCTGTACTCACAGTTGTGTTCCTATGATACCATGGTTGCTATCTCCAACAACTGGAAGAAATGTATCACAGAGAAGATATAGCTGATTGAGTCATATTTTCTTCTTCTTCTGGTACTTAAAGGGTTGAACCTAGTGGCAAGGACACTAAGCACTCTACTACTGATTCCATCCTCAGCCCTAAGGTTTGAAATATCAAAAGTAGAAAGGAGTATTTATTAAGTGCCTAAATAAGAGTTCAGACAGGAGTCCTAGAGATTCAGAGACCATGAACACTAAGTCTAGGAGAGATTTCACAAATGAGAGATGCTTGTGATATGTACCCATCACTTTTTCTTGCTGTGAATAAACACTATGACCAAAACAACTTATGGGAGAAACAGTTTATTTTGGCTTGTGGTTCCAGAGGGGAGTCTGTTAGGGTAGGGGAGGCATGGTAGCAGGTAGCCAAAGCAGAAAGACCAGAGATCACATTTTTCATCTCGCACACAAAGCAGAGAGAGTGGACTGGAAGTATGGCAAAGCTATGAGCTCTCAAATCTCCCTCCCAGGGACTACTTCCTCCAGCAAACAGTACCACCAACCGGGTCTTCAGATACCTCAGCCTGAGGGAGACATTTCTCATCCAGACCACCACATGTTGTGTTGAGAGACAATGAGGATTTAGGTAAATTGTAAGCAGTGCCAACAGGTAAAAAAGGTGCAGGACTGGACTAGACTGGTCCTGTCCTTGGGGTGCTTGGGGAGGAGGGACACTGGAGGTTGCTTGAAGAACATGAATGTCAAGCAGGGCACAAAGACTGAAGAAAACTGGAAGTTGGATATGGTGGTACACACTGGTATACCTAGGACTCAGGAGCTTCTCAGGTTTAGGCCAGCCTAGGCTACATCAAGAGACCTTGCCTCAAAAAGAAAACAACAACAACAACAACAACAAAATAAACACCAAACAGACAACTAACGAGAGGAATCCTGAGTGTGACTGAGAATTGCAAAGCTGTGTTTACAGTGTTTACAAGGATTGTCCCGGCAGACCTGGAGGAGCCAGGCAGCAGGGGGAGCTTCTCTGGTACTGCACACAGAAGCCATTCTTCTCTCTTTAGGCTGTCTACTGGTGCTATGAGACAAGGATATGACAAAAATGTGGCAAGCATGACAAATATTTCCTCAGTGCGTACTTGCCTCCCACTCCTAGGAAAACAAAAATGTCTTTCTAGTTTTTTTTCCCCCCTGAGTCTCCTATCTGACCAAACAAAGAGCATGCCTTGGTGGAAGACAGTACTTCCTACACAGATGTAAAATTAGAGCGGCATTTTGAGACAGGTTAAGTATATAATGAAACACTGCAAACGAGAGGGAGATATTTGCACGCTATCATGCTTTATTTTGCTTTTGAGCTAACCAAAGAAAGACATTTGAAAACAACTTCCTGCTGCAGATCTGAAAATTAGAGAAACAATTTCTACAATTTTCCATCTTAGAAGTCTTTCGCGAACTGCAATGCCCAGAAGCTTCTGGAAGGCAGTGACAGTGGCCGTGGTAAGATTTCTACTCATTATATTACATTATCTCTCCAACTTGTTGTTGCTGGTGGTTGCTGGTAAATATGTGTTATGGGAATGCTGCTCCATCTTGTATACAATAATTGATTGTTGAGGTTTGAATGAGACTATTTGATTTTGCAATTAGATTTGTGACTTGGTTAAAAGAAAAAGAAAAGGTGTAACATGTACATTTATCATTCCCCAAACCGTTCACCTCAGAATGGAGATTTCTTTTCAGATCTTTCAGGTCATGATTATGACATGAGATTGCATTGCTTCATACTGAACCATGGCTAGAACTAGAGCTAACAAGGCAGAAACAGTTGAAAAGTACAGAGACTAGCATCTGGAATCCTGCATCTGTACTCAGCTGCTCTTCAATGCTAGGCTCTGTGTCAATGCTCCGCTTTGATACTGGCTGCAGCAACCACATCAAGAAAGCAGTTGCTGTTATTCTCTTCATTGTACAGTGAGGGAACAGCCTGTGCAGGGAGCAGGAAAGCGGTGAAAGCCTCACACGGTACCAGGTAAAGTTAGTGCTAAACCTAGGTGCGTTTGAATGGAAAGCCCAATCCTAGTGCCAGACATGCACACTTGTATTCCCATTGCTTGTGAGGTAGAAGCAGAAGGATAAGAAGTCAGGATCAGCCTCAGCTGCATAATAATTCTGAGGTCAGCCTTGGCTTCATGAGATCCCGTCTCATTACCTATTGAACAACAACTTTATTTCAACTGAAAACATGTTAAAGCCATCTGAACACCACCACAAATCAGTTTCTCTCTTCTTTCATTCATGTTCTCTTTTAGATTTTGTCCATATGCATTGATAATTTGTGTTTGGTTTTTACGGGGCCTGGAATATGCAGTGTGGATCAGGCTGGCTGTGAACTTGTGAGGATCCTCTTGTCTCTACTTCCTGAGTGCTGAGATTACAGCTGTGAGCCTCCATGCTCAGCTTTGTGCTCTTAAACATTTTTATAACTATATGCTATTCCACTAAGAGGACCCATGTGCACTCATTAAACCATTCCCATAAGGTTTGAAAGAGCATAAAAATGAAAACAATTAATACATTGTAGTTAACATTTTAAGTACAATTTTAAGACTGACAGGAAATCCTATTTTAAGTATTATAATGTTGGAATGCTCTTGGGTTGTGTTGGCTCAACCACCCACTGGATTCACAGAACTCAGTAAAGCTGCTCCACACGTGGTTATGGTTTAAGATAGTAAACAGATGAAGATAAAATCTGCAATAGAAGAAGGCATAGAGCTAAAGTTGAGAAGAAAGCTGGCCCAAGCTTGATGGCATTGCCTTCTGTGAGGTTAGAGGCATGCCGTTTCTTCCCAGCAAAGTGTGCGCTATTGCAGAGCAAGGATGTGCTCTCAAGCCTTAGCAGCCAAGACATTTGTAAGACATTTGTTAGGATTCCCAGCCTTGGAAAAGCCACACTACAGAGTGGTACAAAAGCTTGAGGCACACCACACTCTCACGATGAGGTTAAGAGTCAGTCCTTTCAATTGTGCAGGAACTGGAAGCCAAGTCCTGCTGGATTAAGTCACTTGACTTCTAAAAACTTTGCAGTTAGCATGCAAAATAATGGATTTCATTTTTACATGTTCATGCATATACATCATTCACTTTGCTCAAATTCTGGATTATGTCTTTACTCAGTACTGGTATAGACTATTTTAAGAGGCCAGATTTTAAAATTGTGATTTCATGCAGCTGTGATGGCTCACACTTGTAACGCTGGCACTGAGGAAATTATGGCAGGAAGAAGGTAGATGCCAGCCTTCGATACATACTTATTTCCAGAGCAGCCTGGACTACAGAGTGAGACCCTGACACAAAACCAGACCAAACCAAACAAAACATCATGATGTCATAGTGTTTGAAAAGGCTTTAACATTAACCTATTTTCTTTTACTAATTTTTTTTTTTTTTTTTTAACACAGGGTCTTACTGTGTATCCCTGGCTGGCTTGGAACTCAGACAGACCAAGCAGACTTGAACTCAGAGATCTGCCTGCTTCTGCCTCTCAAGTGCTGGGATTAAAGCTGTGCACTACCATGCCAAGCCTCAGTTTCCCCTTTTCACAGTGTATGCGACTGTTGCTTAGAGCAGACAGAGTATTGCTGGGTCACATAGTGATTGACAAGATACATGGCAATTAAGCATGCTGTTTTCAGTGAAAATATATTGGAAATGAATTACGTGTTTACTGCTAAAGACATGTTTACATTAAATTTACTGTATTTGTTCTTAGTTTCTTAGAATGTGGAAATACCCACCACCTGTATTGCATATAAACAAAACACCTATCACTCACCACAAGAGCTTATTTGTTAAGTTTGGGTGGGAGGACTCAGAAATTTGCATTTTAACCAAAGTATCCAGGTGATTTCTGACATCGGTGGCTCAAGAATTGAGAATTTGCACACTGATAACTGGTAACCTTCCTTTCCAGGTCGCAGCACACTTTCCTAAAAGAAAGCCAGTGGCCCTAACTTCCTGCCTGAGGCTAGTCATTTTACTGACCCCCACAAGCACCTTTTCTCTTACTACTCCCTAAATCAGTGGTTCTCAACCGTCGTGACACTGCAAACCTTTAATACAGCTCCTTTGTTGTGGTGACCCCAATCATAAAATTATTTTTGTTGCTATTTCATAACTAATTTTGCTACTGTTATGAATTGTAATGTAAATGATGTTTTCTGATGGGCATCCCCTGTGAAAGGGTCATTTGACCCCCAAAGGGGTCTCAAAACACAGGTTGAGAACAGCTGCTCTATAGCTTTACCCAAATTGTCCCTTTATACTTTTTTGAGCAGTTTGTGGTTGCAATTTTGGGCCCCAACCACAGGCCCTTTTTTCTCCTTGGAACTATGGAACCAGCAAGAAGACCAAGCTGACTGCAAAGATGGTAGCTCTCTGCCCCAAATAGGAGAACTAGGAGATGAATTAGTGAGTAGTCTGCCTCTTGGTCCATTGTGTGTGGGAGGGAGGGGGTGGAAGGTAACATGTCTTGGAGTGACAGATTTAAGGTAAAAGAAATGATGGGTGAGAGTCAGGCATGGTGGCACACATCTGTAATCCCAGCACTAAGTAGACTAAAGCAAGAAGATCAGGAACTCAAAACCATGCTAGGTTGCAGTGAGTTCAAGCCCAGCCAGGGTTATATGAGAACTTATTAAAAAATGTTAAACAAACAAACAAAAAAACAATAAATAAATAATAAATGGGGAGGAGGAGCTGGGGAGAAATAGTCACCCTTTTCTGGAAACTAGGAATTTTCCAGAAATTGGGACATTACCTATTTTCACTCCTGTTACAATGCTTTTTGGTTGTATTCGTCAACTGTCACGGCACCTGGGCGTGTATCACTGAGCACACAGAGCATTATAATGAAGGTAGAGGTTGGTCACTCTGGCAGCCATCTTAGATCAGGCAGATTTCAGCTAGCACACCCGAAGTGGGATTTCTAGCTATAGGTGTCCTGTCTTCAAAGGTCAAGAAGATCAGGACAAGAGAGGAATCCAGCTGGGTTGCCTCTGAGTAGGGCAGCACTTCCTTTTATGTGGAGACCCACAGGGGCTTCCAAGTAAGAATTTATTTACTCAGGGTCAGAGAATCTGGGCTTGCTTTACCCAGTGGGCTGCATAATGGGATGATTTGACCACAGGAGTGGTTACCAGGTGTTTTGAAGGGTCTACACTTGGCTGTATGGTGTCCTTTGATCTTGCAAGGGGGAGGTCTTTTGCTTGTCCCCTTGGCATTGTTTAAAAAGTTCTTTTGAATAAATGAAGGGGCTGTTGGGTATTGACTCAGGCCCTCCTGAAGCTATCCTGTGTTTCTGTCTTTCTTCTGGGTCTCTCTTTCTGATATTTTCTTACTTCCTCTCTCTTCCACCTAAGAACCCTTCAAAAGGTGGGGGCAGGTCAAAACTGGACTCCCACAGTCCCCCACACCTTTACAGTTTGTCCCTACTATAATTGTGGTCACCTAATGTTCTCGTCTCTCTCATCTTGCCTTTCTCCTTTCTTGCAGGGGATCTGCCTCTTCCTCATTCCAGTGGGGACAGCAGCAAGGCTGTTGTTAGCTAAATGCTATACTTACTAGCTGGGCTCTGGGGCCTCTAGTGATCATGACCTAGTCAAATGTGGTGCTGTATCCTATAGATCAGGAAGCATTTATATGGTCTAACTTGCTTAATGGGTAATATTTCATGAGGCTTCAATCTGAACACCAAGGAAAGACGTAAGTCTCATGTTTTTCTGTGGCTGCTGAATAGAAAAACTTAACTTTGTAGTTTTCTATGGTTGTATCTATCTTCTGTAATATTGAGGAAATATTTCTGTAGAAAAACACAGAGGTCCACATACAATGAGAACTAGAAGCACAATATTTTTATTTATTTATTTATTTATTTGTTTGTTTGTTTGTTTGTTTTTGAGACAGGGTTTCTCTGTGTAGCTTTGTGCCTTTCCCAGAACTCACTTGGTAGCCCAGGCTGCCCTCGAACTCACAGAGATCCACCTGGCTCTGCCTCCCGAGTGCTGGGATTAAAGGCGTGCACCACCACCACCCAGCTAGAAGCACAATCTGAGGAGAAATAATAAAAGTACTTTGCGTTCTGTCTCATTGATGTCAGTGGGACATACCTCATTTTCCACCCCTGATCTGCCCCCACAGATTATTATTATTATTATTATTATTATTATTATTATTATTATATGTTTGTTTTTTACTGTTCTCCATGTATTCTAGATATTACCTTCCCATCTAGTATATAGCTGGCAATGTTTTTCCCTACTGTCTCTTCACTCTGTTCATTTGACTTAACTGTGCAGAAGGTCTCTCTCTCTCTCTCTCTCTCTCTCTCTCTCTCTCTCTCTCTCTCTCTCTCTCTCTCTCTGTGTGTGTGTGTGTGTGTGTGTGTGTGTGTGTGTGTTATTGAAGTCCTTTTTATGTAGAAGTGAACCCACAGGGTTACAGTTACCTAATCTTTGAAAAAAGTGCAAAATCATGCACTGGAATAAAAAGAGTCTCTTCAGCAAATGGTTCTGGGGAAACTGGAGATCCAGCATTAGAAGAACGACAGTAGATCCCCGTCTCTCTTTCTACATAAAAATCATTTCACAGCGGATCAAAACCTTTAATGGAAGACTTCAAAATGTGAAAATGCTAGAAGGAAACAGGTACTTCAAGATATAGGCAAAGACTTACTGAAAAGGACTTCAATAACACACACACACACACACACACACACACACAGAGAGAGAGAGAGAGAGAGAGAGAGAGAGAGAGAGAGAGAGAGAGAGAGAGACCTTCTGCACAGTTAAGTCAAACGAACAGAGTGAAGAGACAGTAGGGAAAAACATTGCCAGCTATATACTAGATGGGAAGGTGATATCTAGAATATGTGGAGAACAGTAAAAAACAAACATCTAACAATAACAATCATCATCATCATCATCATCATCATCATCATCATCATCGTCATCTGTGGGAGCCGACAGAGGTTTCCTAATGAGATCTGAGCTTGCTTTACCAGCAGGGCTGCATAAGGGGATGGCTTGGCCACGTGCATGGTCACCAGGTGTTTGGAAGGGACTGCACTTGGCTGTGCAGTGTGCTTTTCTCCACCCCTTGGCATTCCTTTAGAAAGTCCTTTAGAAGCCACAGCAGGGGCTGGTGGATTTTGATCCAGGTCCTCCTGAAGCTCTCCTGTGTTTCTGTCTGTCTCATCTCTGCTATCTTTCTATCTACTAATTCCTTATGCCTCTCTCCTCCTCATAGGGACCCTGTTAAAGGTGGGGACAGACCCCCCACAATAATCTAATCTGGAAGTGGGCTAATGAACTTAATAGTCTTTTTAAAGAGAAAAAAATACAAATGGCCAGTAAATATTTGAAAAAGTCCTTATCCTCCTTAGTCATCAGAGAAATGCACATTAAAACTGTTTTGCAATGACATCTCACCCTGGTTGGAATTGCTACTATCCAGAAAACAGATGACACATGTTGATGAGGATGTGGTGACAGAGGTATCCTTAAAGCTGTGGTGAATTTGAACTAGAGCAGCCTCTATGGAAATTGAGATAGAAGGACCACTCGATCCAACTAGAGGTCTCCTGGGTATATCCCAAGGGACTCTCAAGTCCTGCCACAGAGATACTGTATATTGCTGTTTATTGCTGCACTATTCACAGTAGCTAGGAAATGGAACTAGCCTAGATGTCCATCAATAGATAAATGGATAAAGAAAATGTGGTACCGACACCATGGAATTTTATTCAGATGTAAAGATAATTTAAATTCGATAAGATTGCTAAGTGGTTAGAGGTGTTTGATGGGCAATTTCCAGGAGAAGATAATGAACTCCACAAAGTTGTTCTCTGACCTCCACACGTGTGCCATGGCACGTACACACACACACACACACACACACACACACACACACACACTCACGCATACACACACTCACACATACACATACACACATTAAACTTAAAAGAATAAAAATAAAATAAATGCCATTTCCAGGAAAATGGATACACTGGAAGTCATCATGTTAAGTGCAATAAACCAAGACTCAGAGTGATAAACACTACCTATTTCCTGTGAAGTGAAGTGAGTGCCTACGTGTGTGTGTGTGTGTGTGTGTGTGTGTGTGTGTGTGTGTGTATGTGTGTATGATGAAACTTGAAGTTGACCATGGGAGAGGAAGATGAGTTTGTTTTGAAGACAGAGACTATTTTTATTATTTGTCAGGGTAGCTGGATCTGAAAGAATGGCGGGTCTGTCCAGGACAATAAAAGTGCCCCCAGTGGATGTGGGTCACATTACCAAGAAAGGGTGTTTTCATGCAGCTAGTCCATCAATAGGGGTGCCTCATGCTGCAGGGGTGTGCAGCATGGGTAGAAAGTGAAACACACATGGTAGTTGAGCAAACAGCCGAGGGCAGCTGTGTAGAGGTTGGAGAAGTGCACGGGGCTCCTGGAGAAGTAGGTAGGTTGTGGAAGGTGTGGAAGATGCTCCCAAACTGAGCACTGGATAGGCCTTGGTGACACATCTCAGTTCTTGTGGCACCTTCATCCAGATAGCCAGCACCTGCCTCCTGGTGAGCCTGCATGCACTCTAGCAGCCCCGTGAGCACCTGCTGACAGGTCAAGGAGTGCATGTACTGTTCTTTGTTGATGATGGGGATCTTGAGCTCTAGCTCAGGGATGAGGGCTCCTGTGCACGAGCCATGCAGCTGCATGAAATCCACCAGGTCACTGTAGAGGTGGTCACCGATGTAGAGCACACATGGCCTTGCCATTCTGTCAGACAAAGGAAGTCAAACAGATATCTCTGCTAATAGATCTTGTCCTCTTCCAGGCCGGTGATGTGGGCCCAGTGAGGGAGCCCTTCTCATCAAGCTTTTGTAAAAGGTTTGCACTGGTTGGTGAAAAAGTTAGGCTTGTCACCCTGAACGATGACTACATCGAAAAGTCGGTGGCAATCAGGACCTACCATGTGCCTCAGTCCTTTGTCCATAACACCGAAAGGACTGTTGGTGATGATGGGCCACCAGGTGGCTCAGGACTCCTCTCAGGATGTACTTCTCCATGTTTTGCTCAATCCACTAGTACAAGAAACCCTTCACACGCACATCTAAGATGGCATCCGTCATATCCTTAGATGTACTTGGATAAACTACAGGCTGTGGCCCAGAAAGTAGTCTACCGCACAGGGTGGCCATCTCTGGTAGTGAGAAGGTGAGAAGATGTCAATGAACTGCTTGATGGAAGGGCCCTTGCTGTAGAAGCCACTCATCTGGTATAGTGGCATGTGCAGGGGTGCATGAACATGTAGGTCAGTCGCTTCATTTTCTGGCACAGATTGGAGGCCCATGTAGGCTGATCCTAGTTGTACATAGTGAGAAGCATCAATTTTCACCAGAGGGCTTTTCCGAATGTCATAGTGGAGGCCATGGATGGCAAAGCTTCGATCATAGTCATAGGTCCAAATCCCCCACTATACTTACAATACTCTATCAGGATGTCCCTGGGTGGCATTGAAGGTCTCAGGGTACGGTGCATCCTCATGCTGGGCCCGTGTGGAGTCATCATCAAAGCTATAGACTTCAGTGTCACCCAGGCCGATCTCATCATTGGCATAGATGGCTGCTGGGTTTAGGAGGCTGCCAACCTCAGGGGGCAGAAGGTTGTGCACCAGCTGCTGCATGTCCTAGCCCACAAGTGTGTACTGAGATTTCCAAGTACAGTTCTACGGGTGCTGCGTGTGGGGTGCTGGGGCAGTGGGGTCTAGCAACCAAACAGGAGGGTGAGGCCGAGGTGGTTCTCAGTCCTCCATGGCCTCCACACAGCAGCCAGCGCCTAGCTGGTGCCCGCAGCCCCGCACCCATCATGCCCCCATGAACCGACTCTGCTGCCCTCCTACTGGAAGACAACATCCTAAGGGAGAGTGAAGGGAGAGAGGGAGGAGAGAGAGAGAGAGAGAGAGAGAGAGAGAGAGAGAGAGAGAGAGAGAGAGAACATGTGGGTAAAGGAGAGAGATTACCATAGGAAAGCAGGGGGGACGGCAACAGGACAGGGGCACAAATAAGAACAAAATGTCTATCAAAATGCCATTAATGAAAATGAAGCACTACTAGATTGATTGATTGTTGAGACAGGGCTCATGTTACCTAGGGCAGCTTCAAACTCATTATGTAGCCAACATGATGTTGAACTTCGGATCCTTGTAATCCTAAATGCTGGGATTACCAATGTGTGCTACCATGCCCTATTTTAGATATTGGTGGATATTGAAACCCAGAGTTTCATGCATTCTCAGCATGCATTCTACCAGCTCCTGCATATTTCAAAGCACATGTTATGTATGTAGTCATGTTGTGAGGATCCTACAGCCTCTGAGCAGGTGTTCTATCAGGCATTTGCAGTGTCAGGCTGACGAGGGACCCACGCATGTCATAGCAGGTCAGAGCCATGCTGCACAGAGCAAAGGAGCCACCAGGTGGCACTTGAACACCATCCACTGACGCACAAGCTGCCAGTGGATGCAAATTAGTGTACTAGTGAACATTGGTGCCAAAATCGATTTTGCTGAAAAAGTACTTAATTTTAATATCATACGTGGATTAACTCTATAAACAAATTCCGTTATTAGAATCCATCTAAATCAAAATAAAATTTCATCAGGTGTCTGTTATGCTTTGTTTCCCCTTGCATGCAGAAAGAAGGAGGGAAGGAGGGAGGGAGGGAGGGAGGGAGGGAGAGAGACAGACAGACAGAGAGGCAGAGAGAGAGAGAGAGAGAGAGAGAGAGAGAGAGAGAGAGAGAGAGAGAGAGAGGAGGGAGGGAGGGAGGGAGGGAGGGAGGGAGGGAGGGAGGAGAGGAGAGGATTATACAATGAGCAATTGAGCACAGGGCTGCTTGCTACTTAGATGCATCATCTGGAAGTATCCCTGGAGGGCTTCTTCTCCCCAGAGGCTGGCTAACTTAAAAACATCTTCCAAAGTATGAAAAACTGAGCTGGTGGTTCATGCCTGTAATTTCAGCCTCTGGAAGCAGAGGCAGGAGGATCACCACAGGTCTGAAACTACACTGGTATTCATACTGAGTTCTAGATCAGCCAGTACCACACTGCAAGACCCCATATCTAGAAAAAGAGGGAGCAAAGCCTGCAGATACTAAAGAGGGACAGCACATCAGACACAGAGTCCATAGCGGTACTCAAAAGAGGAAGCCAGGCGAGGTGGAAACGGCTGCCTGTAATTGCAGTCCTTGAGAATTTGAGGGGGACTTGAGCTGATTTTTTTTTTTAATTTTGCAGTATATTCTTTTTTAAAAAAAATATTATTAAGAGATTTTCTATTCATTTTACATACCAACCACAGATTCCCCTGTCCTCCCTCCTCCTGCCCCCCAGTCTCCCCGACAACCCACCCTCCATTCCCACCTCCTCCAAGGCAAAGTCTCCCATAGGGAGTCAGCAGAGCCTGGCACATTGAAGAAAAGCAAAAGAAAGAGAAAGAGGAGGAAGGAAAAACCTCTTCTTCATAGAAAAATGGCAAGAATTGTAAAAGAATACTATAATTAAAAGAAAACGTTTTCGCTGGGAGTGGTATTGCATACCTTAATCCCTGCACTCAGGAGGTAGAAGCAGGAGAAATTCCAGACCCCCAGGACAACATAAACATATTGAGACCTTGCCTCAGAAACAACACAGAATAAACAACAAAGAAGCCAATACCCTCACAGAATATGGAGAATTATGAACATGAGAATATACTAGTTTTTTTAAAAAAATCGTTTTTATTCTCACACTTTTAAATATGTGTTTTAATTTTTTATTTCTTACCGTGGTGTGTGTGTGTGCGCGCACACACTTGTGGAGTTTAGAGGATACCTCTGTGGAGCCCATCTCTCCTTCCACCTTTATGTAGATTGTAGGAATCAAACTCAGGTCACCAAGTTGGCACAGCAAATGCCTTTACCCAGTAACCTGTCTTGATGGCCCTAATTTTTTTTATTAATTAATAATTAATTTGTTGTTTTAACTTCCGCACAGAGGCTGCACCCTAACCTACTACTGTTTCAGCCAACAATTAAACTCTGAAGTTACCAGCCTGCTTCCCTAGCAGTGGGCCTGGCCACTTAGGCTGTGGTCTGGTGGGAATTCTGTTCCCCCAGGCACCAGCCCCATTGCTGCCGCTAAAGGTGGCCTTAACTAAATCTCTATCATTCTATTTATAAATAAGACTCAAGATGCAAAGTCTGAGGTAGACACCCGCAAGCTCGGAGAAGCTGAGAAGCAGCTAGCTAACCCTCTCCTCTTGCTGCTCTCCCCGAAAGACCCCTGCTTCCGCTCTGTCAAACCAGAAAAAGCTGCACCACTCCAAATCCCTCGCTGCTACTCTCTGTGTCTCCCTATCTCTCCTGGAGGCCCTTTGATGCTCTATGGTTACTTTCCCTCAACGAATTGCTTGCTAACTCAGCCTCCCGACCCAAGGTTAATTTTATTTAATCAACATAAATGCAAATTTGGGGTTCACAGTGTGATGGACTATCCCCCAGCATTAACTAATTAATTCTTTCCAGCTTGATCAGTTTCCTCTCCCTCCCTCCTCCCCTCTCAGTCCCTCCCTGCAACCCCACCCCCATCCACTCTTCCTCCTTTCTCTTCAGAAAAGGGCAGGTTTCCCATGTGTATCAGCCAGCCATGGCATATTAAGTTGCAGTAAGACGAGCACCTCCTCTCCTATTAATGCTGGTTGAGGCTACCCAGTAGGAGAGAAGGGTCCCAAAAGTAGGTAACAAGAGTCAGAGACAGCCCTTGTTCCCCCTGTTAGGAGTCCCACAAGAAGACCAAACTACACAACTGCAACATCTGTGCAGAGGGCCTAGGTTAGTCCCATGCAAGCACTCTGGTTGGTGGTTCAGTCTCTGTGAGCTCCTGTGAACCCACATTAGTTGATTCTATGGGTTTTCTTGTGATTTCCTTGACCCCTCTAGTGCCCATAATCCTTCCTGCTCCTGTGCCACAGGATTCCCCCAGGTCCACCTAATATTTGGCTGTGGATCTTTGCATCTGTTTCCATCAGTTGCTGGGTGATGGTGATGGTGTCCTGGCCCACTAGGTCTTGGCCCTCCAGGCAGTGTCAGGGGTGGGCTCCCTCTCATGGTATGGGTCTCAAGTTTGACCAGCCATTGGTTGGCAACTCCCACAATTTCTATGCCACCTTTACCCCATCACATTTTGTAGGTAGGGCAAATTGTAGGCCAAGGGTTATGTGGCTGGGTTGGGGTCCCAGATTCTCTACTGGAAGTCTTGCCTGATTATAGGAGATGGCTGGTTCAGGCACCATATCCTCCATTGCTAGGTGTCTTAGCTAGGACCACCCTCATGGATTTCTGGGAGTTTCCATTGCTCTAGGTTTCTAGCTCATTCCAGAGATTCTCCAAATTCGAATTGTCTCTCCCAATATTCTCTCCTTCCATCTTCCCAACCTGATGCCTCCTGTTCCAATGGCCACCCCCCTATTCAGACCCCTTCCCCATCCACCTGTCATCAGTCTGTTCTACTCCCCCTTCCAAGTGAGATTCATGTGTTGCCCCTTGAGCTCTCTTTGTTACTTAGCTTCTTTGGGTCTGTGGATTGTAGCATGGTTATCTTTTATTTTATGGCTAATATATACCTATAAGTGAGTGCATATCATTTTTTGTCTTTCTGGATCTGGGTTACCTCACTCAGCATGATTTTTTTTTCTAGTTCCATCCATTTGCTGGCAAATTTCATGATGTCATTGTTTTTAATGTTGTTTCTAATACTCCATTTCGTAAATGTACCACATTTTCTCTATCCATTCTTTGGTTGGTGGACATCTGGGTTGTTCCCAGTTTTTTGGGAATTATGAATAAAGTTGCTATGAACATAGTTGAGCAAGGGTCCTTGTGATATGCTGGAGCATCCTTTGGGTGTATGCTAGGAGTGGAATACTTGGGTTTTGAAGAAAGTCTGTTTCCAATTTTCTGAGACACCGCTATATTGATTTCCTAAGTGGCTGTACAAGTTTGCACTCCCACCAGCAACGGAGAAGTGTTCCTTTGCTCCACATCCTTGGCTGGCCCCAATCTCTAATACCTACTTTAAGATAGCTTCTTTATGTGTAGGTGTGGGAGAACCAAGGCTGAGGACATGAAAGCAGGAAAACTGGCCCAGCCCCTTGCTCATCACTGCAAGGGCTGAACTATCCAGGGCAACTCTGGAGAGCCCACCTGGTGGTGAGGACAAGGGAGAGCTGGCAGGCTGACCAACCCTGCAACTATCCAGGCCCAGAACCAGGGCTATGTGTTGGCCCACCCCAACATCCACTCCATCCGTGATCTGCTGGAGCTGCAGGATCTCCACAACACAGGGCAACAGCAGGATAACCAAGAGGAGTCCAGTGAGGGCCCAGCATTGATAGTGTTCAGAAACCAGAGGTCTCGAGCCAGACCAATGACTCTCTGCAATGAACACTTGCAAGTAAAAATATATGGATAAAGCTGGGCAGTAGTGGCGCACGCCTTTAATCCCAGCACTGGGGAGGCAGAGCCAGGAGGATCTCTGTGAGTTTGCGGCCAGCCTGGGCTACAGAGTGAGTTCCAGGAAAGGTATAAAGCTACACAGAGAAACCCTGTCTCAGAAAAACCAAAACAACAACAACAAAAAAAGATATATGGATAAAAAAGTTTACTGTGTGACTCACTGTGTCACATGACAGCTTCTATAATGAGATTGATTTTCTCTTTTTTTAAAAAAAAATTATTGTGTTTTATTTTTGTGGGGGAGGTTGCAAGAGCAGAGGAAGGTTACAAAGGGACAGTGAAAATAATGGGATGGAGATGCATGATGTGAAAGACACAAAGTAAATAAGAAGAAAGTTAAAAAAGACAAGATAGCTTCTTCATATAATGAAGAAAAATTTGTAACTTCACTAGGCAGATAAAACCTTTTAGACTTATGTTGAATTAATATCACAAAATATCTAAGATGATAACTTTAAAGCATAAATCAAAATTATACTATCTTTACTGAAAATTAACTATATTTCTATTACGGATATCCTACATCCACACTAAGGAAGAGGGAACACATGAGCATCATTCAGTTTTGGTGATATCAGCATTCTGTGTTACTATTCCACCTGTGACCCATAATCTTAATTTCCGAAAAGCATTTTGGTTTTTTTTCCCCTTGTTTTTCAAAAAGAAAATCTAGTAGGACCTACTAGTATTTGCTTGTAAATACTCGTTTGTGTAGCACACAGAGGACTCACGGTACTACCACTGGGGCATAGAGTAAGCAGCTCAGTTGAGGCCCAGCTGGGCAGCTGGCATCCTCAAGGAAAGGCTCTCAATCTTGAAACTTTAAAATAAGAGTATGCTGTAGAAGGTTAAGGGGCGGGGGCTAAATAGGCAGGTTTTAAAAATGAAAGCTGTTCTATGTGAATTCATCAGTTCATTATTTGAACTTTATATAACTATATATCTCATGTGCAGAACATTGGAGAGATGAAAATCATGTGTTTCTGGAGACAGAGTAGGTCCTTTTATTTGCATGTGTATGTGAAATTTGTGTTCTACTTTGTTAGATAAGCGTGTTTCCAGTGTAGTTATTTCGGCATGTAAGTTGGGGGAGTGCGTAGTTCTAATCTGTACACTGTATTTTATTACTGGTCTGCCTTCATCCTTGGTCAGACTTAATGTGATGGAACATTCCTTACAAAAACCTTACATCAGTGAAGGTGGGAACTGACTCGTGACACTGCTAAAGATAATTGGAGTTTCAGGCTTCAGCACTCTCTCGTGCCCACCCCTATTGACATCAGTCTCAGCTGAAGCAGGCGTGACCACAGACTGGGTTCCTTTACCTCAAATAGCCAGTGCTGAAGATCGTGTTACACAGTTCAGCTGACCCACGGAGGAGTGCAATTTCCAGGGTTGTGTGTGAGTGACACTGAGTGTCTTCTTAGGAATATGATTTTTAAAGTCTATCTAAAGGGGCTAAAGAGTAAACAGAAAGCTGCTCCGAACGCCGTTATGATCTTCACATGCTTTCATGATGTTTATAAGACTGTTTGTTAATGTTATGAGTGTTTTGCCTGAATGTATGGTATATGTATCACACGAGTGCCTGGTACCCATGGAGGTCAGAAGAGGGTGCTGAATCCCTTGGAGCTGGAGTCACAGGTAGTTCTGGGCAACTGTGTGGGTGCTGGGAACAGAACTGGAGGCTTCTGGAAGAACAATAGGAACTTAACTACTGAGCCATTTCTCTGGCTCCATGATCATTATTTGAACAGAGAGTATTCCCTGTGTGTGACAGCTTCACAGGATTTTTCCAGCCACATTATTACCATAAAATATGAAATTTGTGTGCATTAAACTGTTACTGCAATACGGATAAAGATTTCTGTTGTCCTCTAAGTATATTTGCTTTTTAAAATATAAAACTAAAAACCACAAGATAGGTAACTTTGTCTCTTTAAGAATCTTTAAATTTCATTTGCTGACTAATCATTGAAATTGTAAAATCAAAATCCCTAAGTCTACTTGTTCAACAGAGTTAGCCTTGGTCAGGAGTTGACTGACTAATGTAAATTTGTGATAGCAAATGGCCTAAACATGCCTCTTTCCCCCTTTTCTGGCTTAAAACAATTCAGTCAAACAAGCATGTGATCTGAGAAGTTTTATTTAGTGCAATGTCTCTAGGCTAAAGCACGTCAGTTTTGTGTTAGTTCCCATGGGACTGTCATCTTTGCCACTGACAGAGTTGCCTCTGCAGAAAGTGGAATGCTTCTGCTTTTCATAGGGAGTCCACCTGTTTTGGAGGGTGTGGAAACTTCTGAGATAGTAACTGGTGCTGTTTCTCATCCTGACACCCAGCCTTGCCAAGTTAATTAACCTTAGAAATGATAACTGTCTGTTCATAGAACTAGCTAATGTTATCTATAATGGTGGCTGTATTAAGACTTGGTTTAGTCTGAAGAAAGGTAAGATTTTGTATTTTTCCAGAGACTGCTTTTGATGCCCAGATCTGATGGTGAGTAGTTTATTGGGTTCTTTGGCACATATGTTAAGGAAGGTCCTCTGGCTTCTTTTCTATTATTGTGGTGAATTACATCAAACAAAAAGCAATTTAGGGGGGAAAGGGGAAGAAAGGCTTATTTTGGCTTTCAGTTCCAGAAGGATAGAGTCCATCCTGGCAGCAGGCAGGGAAGGCATGAAGCCAAGAATCAGAAGCTTGCCGACCACACTGCACCTGAATACAAGAATCAGAGAGAATAGCAGGTGGGCTGGGCTATAGTCCACCCTTAGTGACGTACTTCCTCTTGTGAGGATCTACCTCTTAAAGGTTCCATAACTTTCCCAAACATCACCACCAGCACCACGTATTCAAACTCCCAAGCACTGACAGGATACTATACTTGATCTTGTGTGATGAGTTAAAACACAGACATTAAAAAAACAACAAACAAAATGATCTTCAGCCTAATGTGTACAAGATGTATATGAAACATAAATGAATTTCATATGTAAGCTTGGGTCTTGTTCTCCAGCTATCTCATTACATATGTGTGAATATCCCAAAAGGAAAAAAAAGTGAAATCTTTTAGTCACAAGCATTTCAGAGAAGGGGATACTCAATATATATTAAAATAAAAAAAAATTGTTAAAGAAAGACATGGTTACTGAAGATAACTTTCCCTTCATGTTTCCTCTTCCAAGCTAGTCCTTGTAAGGCCAAGCTGCTGCAACTGACACCCTGTATACAGTGATGAAAGAATAAAGATATGAATATAACAGCCTAGATCAGTGTGGCAGATCTGCTCCACATAGTGACTCAGGGCCTTGGGTTCTCCTACCTTTTTGCTTGATTTACAAGGACAATGTTTTTGTATTACTGGGGAAAATACCATGCTCCATATTTAAGATTCAGACCTAGGGAAGATAAAAGAACAAAGAGGAATATGTTCTCATTTTCCTGGCCCTAGATCCTGAGTAGCACATAACACATCTCTTCAAAAGGGCAGACCTTAGCCACAAAGCTGTGTATAATTGCAGTGAGTTTGGGAAACATTAGCTAGCTAGATAATTGAGTGGCTAACAAAACTGAATTGAGCTTTGGAAAATTGTCACTCTGAGCCACATCTTTGTACTTTAGAATCTATTTTAGGCCTTATTTGGGTTTTTATACATCTTACCACAGACAGAGGGACAGGATGGAACTGTCACCTTGCCTGGCATCCTCCCACTTCTGTCAAGTCCCAGAGCTACATATGCACTAGTGGACATTCTAGGATTTTACCTCATCTTTCATCCTCACCCAACCACGTTCATGTCAAGAAATGCAACTACTCCACTCATATTTCTGTATATTTTAGTGTTTTAATCAGATTGAAGTTTGCCTGATTTCCTCCTTCCTCTGTCTTCTACTGAATAACTTCTGTTGTTTCACTGGAAAAAAAAAGAAGTGAAATAAGAATGAATAAAAGCCACCGCAGGAAGTCCCACCTTCCACACATAATGACTTCACAAGAGCAGTACCTGACCTGACAGGTGAAGTGCGGAGGATCAGGAGTCAGAACTCAGCTCTGTGAATCCTGGACCAGCCTTGGTGGGATCAGTAATCAGAGCCAACTTCATGAGTCTGGGCCAGCCTTTGTTGTGTTGAGACCTTTTCCTCAAAACAAAACCAAAAAAATGCAATTTTTGAAGGTCTTTAGTATATGCATATAGTCTATTTTCAGAGACATGTCATAATATGTTGCCTATAAATATATTTTAATTAAATACTGCTTTCTCCCCTGTCCTTTATATAAGTAAACCAGATGGTAAATGAGGATCTTCAAGAGTGTGGGTCTTCAGTATAAAACTATAGGTGACTGGACTCCTAGAGCTCAGCCTGGTGCTTGGCTGTGGATCTCTGTGTCTGCTTCCATCAGTTACTGGATGAAGGCTCTATGATGTTGAAGAGAGGGAAGAAGGATTCTATGAGCAAGGGGCATCAAGATCATAGTGGGGAAACCTACAGAGACAACCAAACCAAGCTAGTGGAAACTCATGAACTTTAGACCAACAGCTGTGGAGCCTCCATGGGACTGGACTAGGCTCTCTGCATAAGCAAGACAGTTGTGGAGCTTGGTCTGTTTAAGGGGCCCCTGGCAGTGGGATCAGGATCTATCCTTGGTGCATGAGCTGGCTTTTTGGAGCCCATTACCTACGGTGGGACACCTTGCACAGCCTTGATGCAGTGAGGGAGGGGATTGGACCTTTCTCAACTAAATGTACCAGACTTTGCTGACTCCCCATGGGAGGCCTTGCCTTTTTGGAGGAGACAATGGCGGGTGTGTGTGTGTGTGTGTGTGTGTGTGTGTGAAGGGTAGGGGGAGCAGGAGGAGGGATGAGAGGGAGATCTGTGGTTGGTATGTAAAATTAATAAATTTCTTAATAAAAACAAATAAACAAACAAAGACTATAGGTGAGATGGGGTCTTATATTTGACTGGGGATGACAAATCATGTGAACTGTATAGGCTAAAGGATGTCAGATATCTGGAAAACATTATTTCTCAGTATGTTTGTTGAGGGTGTTTCTGGAAGAGATTAGCATTTGAGTCAGAAAAATGTGTAAAGGAGGTCTTCCTCAACCGGCGTGGGTGAACACCATCTAATATAATGAGTCCCCCCACCCCACCCCCATAGAAACAAAGCTCAGGGGAAATCTCTTCCTGACCCCCACTGCCAGCCAACTAGATCTTCCATCTTTTCCTTCCAGAAAACACTCCCAGCTCTCAGAATTTGGTGTTGGGCCAGGCTTGCAGTATTTCTTTCCCACACTTTAGTTTTTAGAACTGAGGCTGAATTATACCACCACCTCTCCCAGTTCTCCTCCCCAGCCAGCAGATTGGAGATGTCTCTGCTTCTATAATTATGTGAACCAATTTTCATAATAATGTCCTTATTCCTTCCTATGGCTTTATTCCTCTCTACCTATTAATCTTCTATCTAGTATGCATGCATGTATGTATGTATCTATGTGTCTATCTATCTATCTATCTATCTATCTATCTATCTAACTATCCATCTATCTATCTATCTATCTATCTATCTATCTATCTATCTATCATCTGTCCCTTGTATGTAATTGGTTAATTGGTTCTATTTTTCTGTAGAATTTTATTTCATGTTTGTGACTTTTCTCAGTTATGAAATTCTAGTAGTGGTCCTTCTGAATTCATAGGCTACAGGTATAAGGGAATGAATGGTCCACGGCTGGCTGTTCTGATGGAGACCAGGCCCTCTTGTCTACAGATAACAGCTTGTACATGGTACCACCTTGTGAGAGCCCAAATGATTTTAGTCAAGTGATTTAAAAGATTTTGTTTTAGGCCTTGTGTTTGAAAATTTAATGTATGATATAGATATATATCTTCTAGATGTATTTAAATCATTTATGTAATTTCTGTCCTTGTAATAATGGGTAATTTAGAACTGGCTAGTTTCCATTTTCTGTATGTCATACACTTGTTATCTGCATCTCTGATTTATCCAGATCCTTTCAGAGAAGGATTCTCTTCTCTATAAATTCCTGCACTGGGGACAAGCCCTTCTGATTCTTCATCATTATATTTATTTTATTTTGTTTTAAATACAGTTTGTATTAATTATGATTATGTGTTTGTTATATATACTAAATGATATTTGATGAAGTGAGGGACGACATTATAATTCTTTTCATTCCTGAGAACGAGCCTTGCTCATGTTGGTCCTCAAAGACTGTGTCATAGTAATGCTTTACTCTCTTATTTAAAGACAAGGTCTCATGTAGCTTAGGCTGGCCTTTATTAAACTCTTCATCTAGTCAAGGGTGACTTTGAACTTCTGATCCACCATATCTGTTCTTGGTAAGCTAAATAAATAGTTGCCTTTTATGAGACAGTCAGAATTATTAGACCAGAAGTATACCAGCTCTTATAGTTCTGAAAGTTTTGTTCTCAGTGTTGTATGGTTCTGTGATTTCTTTTAATCTCTGAAAGACAAAAAACTATTGTATCTCAGATTTCCACTTAGGGCTTTGCTTGCTCTTTAGAGTGCCTCAATCATAACTGTGAGTCTTAATGTTTTAGAGTGTTATGAAATGCCTTTCCAATAATAAGCAGGGATTGTCAAGCTCACAGTGCTTCACAAGGGCATTTTAATGGATTCACATTGTATTTAGTATAGTTAGTGGTGCCAGACAGACAAAATGTGCATTGTTACTTCAATTGTTTTTGAATAAGTCTGGCCAGAAGAACTTCTACATAGCTTTAGGCAGTTTCTAAACAAGTGTCCCAATGTGGAGAAGCCTGGCTGCTCAGATACCAAGAAGAAGCCAGGTGGGGTTTCCCTGGAAAGGTTTTTTTTAAAATCATGCTTTTATGATTAATAAACAGAAGTCAAGTGTCAGAAGCTTCCCTGAAGTGTTAAGAATGAACTCTTGCAGGACAATTGTCTTTCAAAGACTAGTAGACATCTTCAGCAGGTTCACACTGGGGATGGAGATGGGACAGATCTCATCACCCCTCCCCACATATACACGTTATTTAGAAAAGAATAAAAAGCCAAGTTCAACATGCTAAACACATTTCTATTCACTCATTAAGCTATTCCTTCCAAACTTGAGTCCTGGAGTTTTCAAGATAACTTCTTGGGAATTTGTGTTGCACAACTGCATATTCCCAGAAATACAGCTTCTATTACACATCCAGATTAGAAGGGACTCGGCAAAACAAAAGTGCATGGGAGTACAGCTAGTTCTGCAAGACATCTCTGACTACTTATCCTAATGAAAACAAACTCAGAAGGCCACAAAAGGGCAGGGGCCATCTCTCATTGGTTGAAAGCACTTACTGCTTTTGTAGAAAACTCACATTTGGTTGTCAGCATTTATGCTGGAAGTTGAGAACCACCTATAACTCCAGCTCCAGGAGGACTCACAGCCTTTGGCATCCAGAGGCACCTGCAATTCCATGCATATACCTACATACAGATGCCCATAATTAAACATTAAAAAAAAATCTGGTTTTAAAAGATACCACAAAGAAGCTGGGCATGGTGTAGCTGGAATTTTAACTGGTCTTTATAATAAAAACCCAGAGTTAGATATCAAGGTAAATGCTGAAAGATCAGAGAAGCAGAGCAGCCAGCCACTAGAGTTCTTACCTCTATCGAATCTTCAGCCTGGAAAAGCTTACTCCTGGCTCCTCCCGCCTTATATTCCTTTCTCCACCCAGCCACATCATTTCCTGTCTCAGCCTCCCGAGTGCTGGGACTAAAGGTGTGTGCCACCACTGCCTGGCCTCTGTGGCTAACTAGTGGCTGGCTTTGCCCTCTGATCTTCAGACGAGCTTTATTTGTTAGAGCATATATAAAATATCACCACAGCATGGTGGCAGATACCTATAATCTTTGCATTTGGGAAGACCACTGTGAGTCTGAGATTATCCCAAAGTAAAAGTTCCAAGCCAGCCTGGGCTACAGAGTCAGATACTATTTCAAAACAAACAAAAGCAAACAACAAAGGAGACTATGTAAAAAATCTTAGTTTTGAGTGTCATTTCACGGTTGACAGACTGTGAGTAAGGATGGATGGTTCCTGGTGTGGTAGTAGAGATTCTATTTTGCAACTTTTTAAACATGCTTTTTATTCCCACTCCCTCCCTTAAATTGCTTGTCGTTCTTAGACTCCTCATAAGCTGGTCTTCAACTTTCAGCAGCCCTCCTGCTTCGAGTGCTGGGATTACAGGTCTGGGCACCATATCCCACTATAGAATTCTGAACTGAGTCTTGAAGGTTATATAGGCCCAAGAATAGGAAGGAAGACCATGAGTCCTTATAACAAGGCAACAAGGTTGAAAGCCAGGCTTAGTGGTTTGGAGAATTGTTTCCACCTCTTTTGATACTGATTTTCTTTAACAAGGGGAAAGTCTGGGGAACTTGCTGGGAGCTCTCCCATAGAGGTACCACTTCTCCTCTGGTTTCTTGATAGTTTTCCCTCAGGGCTTTGGCCCGAACAGTAAGAGTTGTACTAAGTGGTTATGTGGAAAGTTCTATCTAGTTTGCATGAGAAAGATAATGCCTTTTGCATGACCCCCAAACAACTCCAGTCTTATGAAAATGAACTTGACTATGCAGTGTGGTCAGGAGGCATTCTCAAGGGTTGGTTGGACCTTGCCTTATCCCTATGCCTGATTTTTTTTTTTTTTTTTTTTTTTTTTTGAGACAGGGTTTCTCTGTGTAGCTTTGGAGCCTTTCTTGGATCTCACTCTGTAGCCCAGGCTGGGCTCAAACTCACAGAGATCCTCCTGCCTCTGCTTCCTGAGTGCTGGGATTAAAGGTATGCACCACCACCACCCAGCTCCTGAATCTTAAATAGGACCCAGGAGTCCCCAGAACTTCTGGAGTGAAACTTGCAAGCTAATGGTTGATGGTTGAGACAAGTAGGCCTGTTCTCTGTTCTGGCTTGTGATGTTACTCTTCTGTGCCATTATAAGCTTATTCTGTGAAAGGTTTTAAGTTTGAGATTCAAGGGGGAAATGGATGTGGATTGTCACTTGGGATAAGATATTCATCAGAAGAGTTAATAACACCATTGACAGACAGCAGCATGGCATGGACTCTGAGCAGAGTTCAGGCCTATGTCATAGAATGTGTGTGTGTGTGTGTGTGTGTGTGTGTGTGTGTGTGTGTGTGTTCCTTTTTATAGGTGTCAGAGGAAGGAGGCACATTTCATACCATGTGATTGTGAGTAAGGATCTGTCTGAGTCAGCTTTGAGGCTGGGGAGGGAAAGAGTGTAGACAAATAAGCCACTTTAATTATGCTAGCCAACTTAATGTAGTTTTAGGAATCGTCACAAAGGGCTGTGGGCCAGGTCAAGGTCTAAGACTCTGTTCTGCACAAATGGGCTCTTAACAAGCATTCCAAGCTTCTCTCTTCCATGGGCTTCTATTGTGTTTCTTGTATTCTTATTTATTGTATTCTTCTTTGTGTTTCTTGAAGGTTCTGTGCTCTCCCACAATGCAGTCCATGAACAGATTATTCTCTCTGCCAGAATTCCTCTGTCCAGCTACAATTTGCATAGCCTTCCTTCTTGTGCAGGTCTCTGGGGATGGCAGACATTCAAACAGACCTTCTGTTGTGGACATCTTTAACTTAGCTCAGGTACCCTAGAGAGCAGAAGCAGAACCAAGATGGTGATGATTATTCATTATGAGCTGTTGTCTGGAAAATGTTATCTCCAAACAGGAAGACCAGAGAAACCAAGGAAATGGAGAGTGATGGAGGGTGGAAGGCCTGTTGTGTAATGCCACTTCAGGATCATCCATGAAGAGACACAACTCTTACATGGTTCTAAACATCCAAAGGAAAATTTTGATCTGTGTGGGTGTGGTGACTGCAGGAAGATCCTGAGTTCAAGGTCAACCACAGATCAACAAAGAAAGACTGTCTTAAAAACAGACAGACAAACAGAAATCCAACGTTGTAGTGGGGAAGGGGGAGATATGGGGAAATTGGATGGGGGGATGAGGGGAGATATGATCATGTTTCACTTTACATATGTATAAGATTTTCAAAAATAAATAAAAATTTCTAAAAAGAAAATAAAATCCAACATTTCTTTTTCTGCTAGGTGTTCTGGGCCACTTAACAATGGTGAGCTCCCTACTGCAACATCTTGTGTTAGGAATTCTTGGAAACATGGTGATGCTCATGTGCTCACCAAACTTGATGAAACCTGGCTTGTGCTAAGGAATTTTCAGTGTACACTCTTCCATATAAAGAACCAGAGCAAGATAGGCAGGCTTCCTTCTTAGTTTCTTGTCTTTATCAGTTTAATTCTTCTTTTACTTCAAAGATCCTAATGTATCCAGAGATTGTAGCTTGAGAGTCTGATCTTGTGTGTGTATGTGTGTGTGTGTGTGTGTGTGTGTGTGTGTGTGTGTGTGTGTGTGAGAGAGAGAGAGAGAGAGAGAGAGAGAGAGAGAGAGAGAGAGAGAGTCTGAGTGTGTATTGCTAGAATAGAACTCAGGGCATTTGTATCCCCCAGAATTCAGTACCATTGTAGAACAGAGCAAATGTTTCCGCACTTACTTAGTTTATTTATATTAAAAAGAACTACAAATATCACTAGCTGCTTTGGCTGGGCATGGTGACACAGGCTTCACATCTCAGCACTTGGGGCAGAAGCGAGAGGATCATTGCAAACTTGAGGCCAGCCTGGACTGCATATTGAGTTCCAGACCCTCCCGGGATAAACAACAAAATTCCATCTCAAAAGGCCAGCCAACCATGCCTAGTGTGGTGGCACACTCCTTTAATCCCAGCACTGGAGAGGATGAGGCAGACAGTTCTGTTAGTTGAGGCCAATCTAGTCTATGTAGCAAGTCCCAGGCCAGCCAGAGCTATATAGGGAGACCCTGTCTCAAACAAACAAACAAACAAACAAACAAACAAACAAACTACAACAAAACCCACCATTTGAACCACCAACAAAAACTCCCACCCCACCCCACCCCACTGGTGTTTAAATTTACTTAAAAAATATTAAGATAGATATTTTTAAGTCTCTCTATTGCTTAACTTTCCCCCTCCTTGGTGGTGGTGCCAGAGATCAAACCTGGGACTTTATCTGTGCCAGGTACCTCTACTGCTGTGTCCCATTTGCAACCTCAGATTTGTATTTCTTGTGGTTCTTTGTGTTTTGCCTGGTTTTTTTTTTTTTTTTTTTTTTTTTTTGATGTCTCTGTCTCATTGCTGCTGTGAGACTCTAAGCTCTTGCTGGTCATTTTGTCTGATTATTATTACTGTGTTAGTTCTCCAGGGCAGAGTTAACCAGCCTCAGCATTGCTGATATTTTGGGCAGTATAATTCCTCTCTGGGGGCAGTGTTGGCACTGGATGCCAGTCTAACCCTCCATGTGAAACTGAAAAAATGCTTCTGGACATTGCCAAATATCTGCTGGATGGCGACGTTTGACTAGTTTGAGAAGCACTGCATTTGAGAGCCTTGTGTTAAGTTAGTGTTCACATCTAGTTATGACACGATTTCTAGGGCAGATTTTAATTGAATCCCACAAAAAGACAACGTGAGATTTACGTTATTTAGTGGGAACTGGCCTGGTCTTGGGCTAGTCCTGTCAGCAGATCTGGACTGACATGATGAGCTGAGCTGTGTTCCTGTCGTCACTCACTGCCAGCTCCCCTCTCCAAGCCTGCTCTCTCATTCTCATCCACTTATTTATAGTTTGGAAACATCTGGAGGCTTACAGCGTTGGTGTGCAGATAAAGCTTCTTTGCTTCCATAACATGTAGATTCATTTTCTGACAAATGTTGTGGGTCAATTTGCACCCCAATGCACCTGTTTTACAGATGACTGAGTTTCCAAGCATGCAGAGACATTAAAGACTCTAAATAGTATTTTTGGGCCTGGAACTCTAGCATTATTTTCCCTCTTTAGCAAAGTTACAGATAATTAAGTCAACAATTTTCTAAAAGAAACATTTGTGCTTTCTTATGTTCACGTATTTGACAGTGTTTTCAACAGTTTAAAATTATGTATAAGACCTAAGCAATAAAATATGTTTTGCAAAGAAAGATGTTTATGTTAAAGCAAAGCTTATAACAAGTAACACATTTTAGGTAATGAAAATTGGCCGGATTGCGCCCTCAGCATATTGCCCTCTGTGCCTCTCACACTGCTTTCCTAACCACAGGGCATTGGTGCCCTGTCATCCACGAGAGCATGACTAGGAGCAGAGGCAATGGTGCTGGAGAGGGCGGAGTTGTGGAGGTAAAACGCCATCATACTCCTGGACAACTGGGGAAATAGACTGAAAGGGGTTAAATCATTCAAAAGTATCATCCCACTATTGGGTCAGATGGTCTCCTCTTCCCAAGGCTCTTTGTAACCACATGGCAAATTCAGAATGTGATGTCATGTTCTAGCTCTTGGTAAGTGAAGGAAAAAGAATTTCTCTGTCCTCTTAAGGTCAACTGCAGCAGAATGGCTACATTTTTTCCTAAGGTAAACCCCAAAGGAGAAACTATCTCCTCCCTGCACCATGCAAAATTTCTGTGTAGATCCCAAACACAGCCTATGGCTGAGAAGGAAATGTCACAGGAGGGGACACAGCAGAAAGGCATAGGGGTGTGATATGAGAATTAAGACATTACAGAGCTAAAATAGCATAAAAACTAAACTCTGTGTATGACCATCCAAGGACGCTTAGTTTGTTGGAAAAACAAAACAAAACAAAATAAAACACTCTGAGATGACCGTTTTCTTTTTTCTGTGGGCAAATAGCAGAGAGAATAAACTTGGCTTCTCAGTACAAGCCAGTACTTCCTGTACCTAGGAGGCAGAGGCCAGCCAGAGACCACAGGAAGATGATCTTGGAGAACAAAAAGTAGCAACTGAGAGGAATTAAGCTAATGAACTTGAATCAAGAATTCACTCACACCAGAAAAAAAAATTGGTACTCATTTGCTTAATTAATTATTCTGAGGCAAACTCATTGAAACCCTGAGTAGTAACAAGAAAGGTAAGCTATGCTTTAAGAGCCCTTGTCTTTAGAGACAGGCTCTTCTTATGTGGTCCAGGAGCTAGGTATTCTATCTATCCATCTTCTGTCATCTGTCTATCCATCCACCTATCTATCCATCTACCTATCTATTCATCTATCTATCTATCTATCTATCTGTCTGTCTGTCTGTCTATCTATCCATTCATCTATCTAGTGGATGCTATTTTGTGACTCACTGGCTTCAAATTCAATTGTCTTGAATGACCCCCTGCTCTTCCTATGGTCAGCTCCTGAGTGCAAGGACTAGAGGTGTGCACCATCACACCTCTCTCTGACAGTCATAAAGGTATTATGGCTAAGATAAGTAACATCTGTTGGGTGTGTACTTTTGTGCCACTGCCAGCAGTGTATAAGTGCATTTTATTAGAGAAAACGTAAAGCCTCTGTGAGAGTCCATGGAGCAGCCTCATGGTTAGCTGCTCCCCACCTTCAGTGTCTGTGAACTGGCCATTGTGTTTCCACTTGCCACTCTGGAATGCTTAGAAGCAAATCTCGGACAAGATCTTGTTCATCTGTGAGTATTTCAGAAGACAAGTGTTCTCAGGTATTATATATTTCATGTGTCTGGGTTTTTCACTGAATTACAGCGTATAAACAGAAAATACACGGATCATAAGTGGCCTTGATTAATCTTAGTGTTTACACCCGCTGTTGTTACTTATAAGAAGTTCACTAGCCATGCCACAGGATCCTTCCTCCTGGCCAGTTCCAGCGGTGTCCCCTCCCAAGGGCCTGATGCATCCTTTCTCCATACTGCAGATTCTCATGCTCTGGCCATGAGCTTGTTGTGTATGAAGTCACACAGTGCACTTTTTGAGTCTAAACTCTTTCATAACATTTTATTTGAGAGTTTTTTTAAAATCTATGTGGCCATTGTAACCATGTAGATAATAGCATTCTCAAAGCTATAGAGTATGTGTTATGTAGCTGTCCTAACCTACCTCTTTCTGGTAGCATCCTCGTGTATGGCCTTAAGGTTCCTTATTCATCTTATAGAATATGTAACTGAGGCTCAGAAGGAATTCATTTGCTACATTCACGCAGTCTGTAAGTAGTGGAGTTTGAACATTCAAGCCAGCTTTGCCTGACTCTAGAATCAGAAATCTTAATGGCTGTACCTTCACTCTAGCTAAAACTGGTTTTGTTTATTTGTTTGGATAATTTATTTAGTTATCTATATAGCACTTTTATATAAGCCTATATGTTTTGTGGAGGAAAAAAATATGATTATTATGTGCAGTTGTGTAGCCAATTTTCAATCCAGTTTTCAAAGTTTTTCATCTGTTGCTTAGAATGGCTGTGGTGTAAGGAGAGAAAGCGGGAAGTATATGCTGGAGAATGTTCTCTGAGCTCATAGAAAGTGGGGTGCTCGCATCTGTGTCTGCAGACTATGGCCCTCTCATGACATTCGTGGTTACATTTTTTCCTTTCTTTTTTGCACATGGCACATATCACAGAGGACAGAAGAGTACCTGAGATCCCTTGGAATTGAAGTTAAAGGCAGTTGTCTCCAAGCGCAATGTGGTGCTGGGAACTGATCCTGGGCCATCCACAAAAGCAACCAGTGCTCTTGGCTGCTAAACCATATATCCAGCCCTGCTTTCTTGCTTGCTTATATTCTTGCTTTTTAAATTATTATTATTAATTTGGGAGACTTCCATTATGTGGCTTCTGGGAATCAAACTCAGATTGTCAGGCTTGATGTCAAATGTCCTCTGCGCTGTCTCTCTGGCCCTAAAGTTCTGTGAAGTCTTTTAAAATAATTTTTTATGTGTATGAGAATTACGGTGCCTGCATGCATGTGCACTACATGTGTTCCTGGTGCCCATAGAAGTCAGAAGAGGGTGTCAGATCCCAGTAACTCCAGTTACAGGTGGTTGTTAGTTGCCATGTGACCTGGTCCTCTGGAAGAGCAGCCAGTGCTCATAACCTCTGAGCCATCTCTCCAGCCCCAAGTTCTGTAAAATCTTAATACAACTAAAACCAGATTAATAGAAAACCTGATTATATCCAGTAAAAACAGCATCAATCAGACCCCAAATAACCAAATATGAATTCCTCTCTGATGCTCTTTTGTTTTTCTTGTTGTGGTTTGTGTCTTTGTGAAGTTTTGGTTATGAATATGTTTCTCACAAACATTTAAAAATTCTTATCAAGTCACACAGACCCATTGTGTATTTCTAAAAGGCAATCTTAGAGTTTCACTGAGCAGTAAACTAGTTCATCATTGAGCCACCACGAATCCTCTTTTTAGGGAAAGTGCTAAACAGCTCATGAGTACAGTGTTTAAAAATAGACTTTTTCCCCCTAAGACAATTATTTCTTTTCAATCCAGTTTTCTCTTCTTTGGTATTCAATAGGGTTGCAGTTACAGCAAGGCTTTATTTTACTATGCTCATCATGAAATTATCTCATTTCTGTCTTCAAAACTATGGGATTTTGAATGTATTCCTTTATGGCTTGGGACATAGCTTAGGCTAGAATACTTGTTTAATGTAGGTAAGGCCCTGGATTCAAGCTCCAATACCACTAAATGAAACAAAACATTTCTTTTTGGTCAAAGTATATGCATTCAGAAATAGTAAAGTCTGTATGTTTTAGTGGTCAGAGATCAAGTAAGTAATTACTATCTTTACTTTAATTACAAAACACAGGAGGAGCTAAGTGGTCAAACCATACATTTTCAGAACCATATTCTCTGACTTAAGTTCTGGTTCTACTACCTAATAAGCAGTTTGTGACCTTGGCTTACTTATTTCATGTCCACACACCTAGGTTTCTTTGCCTACCAATTGTAGGTTATCATTCTACATTGTACAGTTGCTATGAGAATTAAGCAAGTCAATACATGTCAGGTTCTCAGAACTTCTCAGCTTGTAGTATTTAGTAGATAATCATTTTCTTTTTTCTTCTTTTGCTTTTAGAAATAAAACTATCTTTTGATGATTTTACTTGTGTGTGTGTGTGTGTGTGTGTGTGTGTGTGTGTGTGTGTATGTATGTATGTATGTGTGCCACAGAGCAGGTGTAGGAGCCAAAGGATGACTTACTGAAGTCAGTTCTCTCCTTCCACCACGTGGGCTCCAGGAATCTAACTCAGATCATCAGTGTTGGCGGCAAGTTCCTTTACCTGCTGCCAACTCTTCAGCCTAGGATGTATTTTTGTTTGTTTGTTTGAGACAGGGTTCACCCTGCCTGTCCTAGATAGAACTCATCATGTAGATCAGGCTGGCCTCAGGCTGGCCTCAAGCTCACAGACACTTGCCTGCTTCTGCTGCTTCCCAAGTGCTGGGATTAAAGCTGTGCACTACTGTGCCCAGCTCTAGGATATTTTTTTATTTTTAATTTTTATTACATGTATATTCTTAGAATTTCACTTTGTATTCTGACTGCTCTCCCTTCCTGCTACCCACTCTACCCACCATTCTTGCCCCACAAATTGGTCTTTCTTTTTCAAGCACTTGTCTCTCTGTTTTGTCATCTACTAAGATTAGTCAGGGCTACACATCTGTGTGACCAGGGTTTGGAGCTATCTGTTGGAACCTGGTGGGCTCAGCAGAAGATAGGTAACTAATGGCTGTGATTCTTCCCTCTCTTAGAATCTATAGATAGGTTCAGAGGTAAAGGGTAAGGACCCTTGAGCCCCCCCCTTCTTTAACTGATTGTTAGTGAGGCTGGTGTCCTGGGGGTTATTGATTACAATGACTGTACCAAGTCTATGGAATGGTGTTTCATAGCCCTTCACTTATCTTTAAGATCTTTCGTACTTCCCACCCCATCTTCTGAAATATTCCTTGGGACTTATAGGGGATGGTATACATGATTGTCTTAATTTGCCTTTTATTACTGTGATAAACCTCCATGACCAAAAGTAACTTGAGGAGAAAAGAGTTTATTTCTGATTATAGCTTGTAGTCCTATCATGAAATCAGCACAGGAACTCAAGGCAGGAACCTTGAGGCAGGAGCTGAAGCAGAGACCATGGAGGAATGCTGCTTACTGGCTTGCATTTTTTAAAAAAGATTTATTTATTATGTATACAGTGTTCTGTCTGCATGTGTGCCTGCAGGCCAGAAGAGGATACCAGATCTCATTATAGGTGGTTGTGATCCACCATGTGGTTGCTGGGAATTGAACTTAGGACCTCTGGAAGAGCAGTCAGTGCTCTTAACCTCTGAGCCATCTCTCCAGCTCCTGGCTTGCATTTTTATACAACCTAGGACCACTGGTCCAGAGGTGCCACTTTCCTCGGTATGCTGGATCTTCTCACATCAATTAACATAATCAAGACGGTTATCCACATATATATACTTACAAGCCAACTTTATCTAGATAGTCCCTCATGGAGATTTTTTTGCAGGTGGTTCTAGACCATGCCATAAGGACAATTAAAAATAACCATTGGGGCTGAGGATTTAGCTCAGTGGTAGATGCTTGCCTAGCACTTGCCCTGGGTTCATTCCTCAGCTCCCCCTGCCAAAAAAAATCATGGTGACTAAGATGCTTTTGTCTATATCCTGGAATCTATTGTTTTTGCAGGAAATTTTTAACAAAATTCAGAATGTTCAATTCACAATCTGAGAGTTTCTTCTTATCATTTTGTTTATTATTATTATTTTGTTGTTGTTTTGAGACAAGTCTCAGGGAGCCATAGCTGGCCTCAAACTTAGGATATAGCTGAGGTTCATCTTGAATTACTTGTTCTACCTACTTCTTTACCTTCCAAGTGCTGGAACGACAGTCATGTGCCATAACACTTTACTTTCTTTCCACCATGTTCGTATGTCTCTGTGATGATCCATTTGTGGGTGCAGAGTTTGGAAGCACTTTCTGCATGCTCTAAAGTTTCCTTTTTCTTTTAAAAAAGTTCTCAATATGTTAATTTGCTCATCTAGTCATTCTTATTTATTGACTATTATTGAATATGATGTTTGGATATTCAACAAGGAACAACAAAAAATACTGTCTGCTACTCAAAAACTTAAACTCAAATCTCAGAGTTGAGCACTAAATATCAACAGGGCATATCTGTATGGATAATTAATTGTTCATGACACCTCTCCAGTCTTGAACATTGCCAGTGTAAACATCATACCAGTCATTCACTAATCTATTGAAGAATGTAGTAACTCTGCTTTTGAAAGTCTCTAAGTCACTATGGTTTTTCAAATAAACAAGGGGAGCAGTTTGGTCTTAGAAATGGATTTGGAGATTACTCTGTTGACAGCTCTTCCATTCACTTGCCTTTTCTCCAAATGATAGCAATCTATGAAAAAATAAAACCTTCCCCATGACTCATCGTGGAAGTTGGGAAATTGAGCTTACTTTTCCAGAGGTTCCCAGAGTGCTCACACTTAAGACTGTGGGAAAGGATGCAGCTGAATAGTCATATATGAACAATATGTGCTGAAAACCAGTTCCTCATTGTGGCCAAATCACAAATTTCTAGTAGTCTTTAATGGCACTGCTTCCTCTGTGGATTATGTAGGAAATACTTTGGTCTGAATAATTGTTCCTGAGGGAGAAGCCTTCAGAATAAATTCATGTTTTACACACACACACACACACACACACACACACACACACACACACAGGGAGAGAGAGAGAAAAAAAACAGAGACACACACAGAGACAGAGACACACAGACAGAGAGATAGAGAGACAGAGGTAGAGACAGACACAGACAGATAGACACACAGAGAGATAGAGATAGAGACAGACACAGACAGACACAGACAGACACACAGAGAAATAGAGATAGAGACAGACAGAGACACAGAGACAGACAAAGAGAGACAGACAGTCATGTGTACATGCCTAGTATAACTAAGAACAGTTTAGTCAGTTAGGTGTGGTTGCGCATGCCTTTTCTCTCAGCACTCAGGAGCTTGGGATGCAGAGGCAGGCAGAGCTCTGTGAGCTGGAGGCCAGCCTGCTTTACATGTCCAGAATGGCCAGGACTACAGAGACCCTATCTTAGGAGATTTAAAAAAAAACATACTTTGAAGGTAGCAACAGTATCTGATTATAAGCCATATCCTGTATGGTCTTTCTTATCACCACATTGTTTAAAACTAATAGCAACAGTGGATAGCTAATCCAAAGGCTAAAGTAACTAATAGCAGGGGATTCACTTTCTATAACATAAAAGAAAACCTGAAACTCTTTCTGGATATTTGCAGAAGAAATAGCCCCATTATTCTTTAGCTGGAATGATCTAGGCTCTTAAAGAAACAGTGGGCTGTTTCCAGTCTTCATTGCTGCATTGTGGATTGGAGCCATTCATAAAGAAACTCTGTAGAGGTGAGATGATACATTTCCAGAGTTCTCTTTGGTGGTTTTCAACTTGGAACTGTTGTGTGGTATAGATGCCAGGAGTGTACTTTTCGAAGCTATCTTTGCCTTTGTAATGATGATGATGATGATGATAATGCCATGTTTATGTTTTTTTGAAGTTATCTTTACCCTTGTAAATAATAATAATAATAATAATAATAATAATAATAATAATAATAAAACCAATACTCTCCTGATGGTTCTGAATCATTCATAACCTACTTTCACACTTTCCACCTATATCAGAACCCACCTTTTGATACTGTGAATAGGCAATCCATTGTAGGGACTGTGAATGAAGTATCCAATATTGTTCTATAAGACACAGCTAACTTCACATAAAAGCTCAATAGCAGTTTCTCCTTGTAAACATTTTTAAATTTATCATTAATGTATATATATGGTATGTAGGCATGTGTGCCAGGGCACATGAGTAGAGGTCAGAGGGCAACTTTGTGTATTCCTGCCATCTTTATGGGGGTTTTATGTCATCAGGCTTTCATGCGTTTGCTGTCCAACCATCTCACCTATGTGATCTCTGTCCCTCCTCCTCCCCCTCTCTCGTCCCCCCTTCCCCTTAATTAAGGTCAGTCCAGACCTAGAAAAACTAAGCAAATGAAATTTCATGTATGTTTAGTGGGAAATAAATTAAGGGGAATGAAGTGTTATCTGTATGCTGTTAGGATAGTGATAACTGGGCTGTTTTCTGGTGACAGAGGTAACAGTTAACTCTGGAGGTGAAGTCTCTTTAAGATAAGGACACGCACATACCACATTCACATTCTGCTATGTAAAGCGGCAAGCAGGGTTACTTAGCATAGAAGGTATGTACTGTACAGGTGTAGCTACTAAAATACAGTGTCTCTGTCTTTCTGTATCTCTTTGTCCACCTTTGGTTGTCATGTCAAAAAGAATGCATCTTTATTTTATATTTTTATTTTATGTTGTACAGAAAAGGGTTTTACACTCCTGGGCTACCTTCATCTTGCTATGTAGTAAAGGAAGACCTTGAACTCTTGAACTTCTGATCTTCCTGCCTCCATCTGTTTATTTTTTTTTTTTTTTAATTTTTTTTTTTTTTTTTTTTTTTTTTTTTTTTTTTTTTGAGACAAGGTTTCTCTGTGTAACAGCTCTGGCTTTCCTGGAACACGCTTTGTAGACCAGGCTGGCCTCGAACTCACAGAGATCCACCTGCCTCTGCCTCCTGAGTGCTGGGATTAGAGGCATGTACCACCACTGCCTTACTTATTTTTGTTTTATTTTATGTTATTCTATTGAGGAGACAGGATGTTGCTGTGCAGCCCAGGCTGTCTCAAATTCCAAATCCTCCTATGTTAGCTCCCCAAGGCTAGGATCCTAAGCATAGTCCCCTGAACCTGGTTTAAAAGGAAGGTTATTTTTAAAATGATGACTTGATTTGGGAATAGGGTCAATATTTAAAGGGATATTGTTGAGATTTTTGTCAGGGCAATATTCTGAATAGGCTCTCGGCAGCCCCAATCGCCATTAATTTCCCATATGTGCTTAGTAAATCAGAGGACTAAACACACATTTTTATGAGGTTCCTACTTTTCTGTGATACAGAATGAAGTTTAAGGTGGAGCTGCTTCCTCCCTGGTTTTGGAGAATGGAGGGTTAATGATGATTCAAACTTGACAACCACTAGCAATGTCTGGAGTCCTGGTGTTTCTGGGGTGTTTGCCATGTGCTGCTTTGAATGAATGACTTGAGTGGGAATATTAAGAGTTTCCTTCCTGACTTGACTTCTTTCAGAATCCTAGCGCTGTCGACAGACATTCCTTTACGGTAGCCTTATTTGAAAAGCACTCCTCTATGGAGCAGGGCACATCTTTAAAGAGTAAGGGATCAAGCTATAAATGGAACACTCCAATGATGAAAGCTGCTCGGAAATGAACTCTTACCGTGAATTTTCTCAACTGCTGTAGTGCACTATTAAATGCATTAAAAAAAAAAATCACAACACTTATCTAAGAGTCTAATTGAGAAGACCATTGCCTTGGGAAATTGCTCTGCCCAAGACAACTGCCGCTCTGTTTCTTTTCATATTTAAAAACCCAAGTCCCACTTCACCGTCTGCAAACAGTAATTACCTTTTGTGAAATGAGCTGAGGTCCTTAAAGGAGTCTGCCGGCTTCCCCGGATCTTTCCGGGGTGAGCGGGATGCGGGGCTGATAACCCAGCTGCCTAGGAACTGAGCAGGGCCGGCTGCAAACTGCTCAGCTGTTGACAGGCCGGCCTCGCTGAGAACACTGGTTAAATATAGCACGCGCAGCTCAGCTCCCCAACAAAGTCACCGCGCTGACAGCGTGCGGGAGCAGCAGAGGAGAAACCTAATCTCAGAACCCAACAACACCTAGCAACAGTTGAAAAAACTTTGAAACAAAAGTCGGGGTGTGAGAGAGGCGGCTTCCCATTCCTGCTGATCCCGGCTGGAGAAAAGAGAAGCTGCAGCTCTTCTGGGCCGTTTCCTGTATGACTTCAGCGACTGGCTACTTAGTCCCAGCAGAGTGGGAAAAAGCGTTTTTCTCAGCCTTCTTTTGGGCTGGCTAGTTTTCCAGGACGCAGTCTTGGGCTGTGGGGCAAGCCACTGGGTTCTTCAAGGGATAAACCCTCCGAGAAAGGATACATCTTTGGTTAAAGGAGCTGCCAGCAGGTAAGAACCCCCTGCAACCCCTTTCCCCTCCCCAAGAAGATATTTACTCTGTTAAGAAATCTGTTTCCACAAGAAGACAATTCGCTCCAATTCTACTTTGTTTCTTGTTTGAACTTCTCCTGTTCTATTGATGGGACAGCACGTGTAGAAATTATTAGAATCTGTGTGAATTATTAAAAAAAAAATCAGAAACTTCTCTTTCTCACAGTCAATGCGATTCTCTTTTAAACACAACATTTTGTGATGTGTTCACAGTGGTCAAGCTAGCCCTGCTGAGTTATTCATGTTCTTGCAGGTAATAGGAATATGATGAAAGTACAACCAGGGTAGCTAAGCCATGGAGGGGACATTTCCTCGGGGGCAAAATAGCTTTTCCTTATTGAAAATAGCAAGTGGCTTGTGTGGTAACTGAGGAAAGTCCTGTTGTCTGGTGTTCCTGTGGCTGCGCTCTTGACCCGCTTCTTTGTACCGCTGCTGGCTTTGCCGGATTCTCTGATTGCGGCGGACACCTTTTGCTGGGTCTGACCTCATTTGCCTGCAGTTGCCCAAATGCTTCTGACTCCTACAAAATATGCCTGCTGCTGATTCGCTGCTTTTGCAGTAGTTGAATATTCAGGAGAATGTTGTGTTAATTAAACCAATTAAATGGAGTGATTGCTTTTGTGCGAGTATGGTAGATTCCACTTTAAGAAACTTAGAATTTTTTTTAGGAAGAAAAAAAAAATCCTTCCATAAGCTGCATGGGTGTAAGAGTGTGTTTCCAGTAGTATGAAGGAAGTTCTCGTAGCCTTTGAGAGTGTATTGTCTCCCTGTCCACGAGGTGACATGCACCTTAATCAGAACTGCTTACAGTGCACAAGTTCGTGTTCAGTTTCACAGCTTGTGGCTACACACAGCTGATGTAGTCAATATTGATTCCTAGTGGTCTGCAGTTGTGGCCGAATTTGCATAAGAGGATGGATTATTTCTTCAAATAATCCAGAGAGTTTGGATGAATAAACCTGAGGATAATATCAAAGAAAAATTCTTATATTTTTGGTTGTGAGCCTAGCCTTTAACGGCTGAGCCATCTCTCCAGCCCCAAAGAAAAATTTTTAAAAGACAGTGTTTTAACACTGGACATGGAGGTCCTGCTTGTAACCCAGCACTGGGGAGACCGAGGCAGGAAGGATGCTGGGAGTGCAAAGCCATCCTGAGCTACACAGCAAGTTTCACCCTGGCCTGGGCTATAGAGTGAGACTCCACCCTCAAAACAAGGCAAAACAAGACAGAAAACCGATTTGTGTCTGCTTTGTCAATGGGAAAAAAGAATTTCATTAACCAGTTTGGACATTTTTTTTTCTATGACAAATGAGAATGTGTAAGCCTTTTTGGTGACTGTTCTGTTCTAAGACTAGTCGATGGATGAGTATGCAGTTTGTGTTTAGGAAAAAAAGATAACACTGTTATTTCAATGTATATCATGTACATAGTTCTGGTTACACACTTAGTTTGCAAAGTAAAGGAAGCTAATCCTATGTAATCAACATATACAAATAATAGTGAGTGTGCATGCTGGTTGCCTCCGAGAGGGAGAGGGAACTTATGGTACTTTGCTGGAGATAAAATATCATTGTCTTGACAGACTTATGAAAAGTCAGAACTAGATGCTCTACATTTTTCCTGTCTTAATCCTAGGAAGGGTCACATTGCTGGCTTCCATGTGCCTTGGGAAGGCCAGAATCTCCCATTGGTTTGAGGCATTCGATTTTCTCTGGCTCAGTGAGACAGCTTTTAGATAACAGCACAGTGCTTGGCCCTGAGTGGAAGCCATGTCTGCTGAAGTGGCGTTTTGAGTATCATTAATTGTTTTCATGATTCTAAGTTTCCCCTTGAGAATTAAAAAGGTGATAAATTAAACCACGTGGTTTCCTCCACTGTCTGAACAGAATAGCACACTGTGAATACACAGATGCATCCCCTGACTGATTTAAACGTGTGCTTGTGTGCTGTTTTGGAAGCATCCCCTCTTCCCCTTCCCTACAGGAGCCTTGACCCATTGCAGTTCTCTTTAGCTCTTGTCTGGATATATCACTGTTGCCCACGTTCAGCCTCATTACCATCCAAACCACGCTGCTGGTGATCAAGGGACTAACTTTCTCTCCACTTTGCTGTGCTTGTCTGTCTACACTTTGGTTATCCCCGGGGGGGACTCCTTGTTGCTGCCAAACACCAAGGCTGGGCATTTTGAAAACCTTCCATCATCTGGCACCTACTTAACTTTTCCAGTTTCGTTCCCACTGCTCAGCAACAAAGTCCCTCGGCTTCAGGTACTTCAGGTTATGGACCATTCTATAAACACAGGAACAGTGGATACTTTAAGACCTTGGCCTTCCTCAGGTCGTTCGTCTTGCCTGGGACACACTCTGCTCCTGTAGAGACCTTGTTTATCCTTTCAGACGCAGACCATCGCCTCCCATCTTCACAGAGATTCGGAAGTGACTCCTTAGTTTGGAAACGCTGATGATGTTTATGTTAGTGTTCTTCATGGTAGGCGCAGCCTCATTAAAGCTGGGACTGTTCTGAGAAATCTTCTGGAGAGCTCTGGAGCTTCTTGGCCCCATGTACACTGTGGGCAATCTATTAACTTCTTAGGTTCAAGATTCCTAATATGAGTATGTGAGAGTGTATAAAATCAAAAAACCAACTAGAAGTATGAGTGTTTTACCTAAAAATTTTCTTAGTGAAAATCTTCATAGTTTTACCAATTTTAACCATGTTTACGTGTCTGACTGTGGAGATGATATTGCATGCCTCACAAATGAAACCAAAAGGACATCTATAGCTACTCCTGTTTGTTTGTTTTTGTTTTTGGAGACAGGGTTTCTCTGTGTAGCTTTGCGCCTTTCCTGGAACTCACTTTGTAGACCAGGCTGGCCTCAAACTCACAGAGATCCGCCTGGCTCTGCCTCCTAAGCGCTGGGATTAAAGGCATGCGTCACTGCCGCCCGGCCTATACCTACTCCTGTACATGAACCCAGACTTCTAAACCTCTAAATTCTGTGATTCTGTGATTTTTTTTTTTTTTTTTTTTGAGACAGAGTTTCTCTGTAGCTTTGGAGGCTGTCCTAGAACTCGCTTTGTAGACCAGGCTGGCCTCGAACTTACAGAGATCCACCTGCCTCCGCCACCCGAGTGCTGGGATTACAGGCATGCGCCTCCACCGCCACCTGGCTCATATTTTTTAAAATCATCTTTTAGGGCCAAATTTCTTATATGGGTGCCTTTGGTCAATTTATTTAAATTATGACTCTTTCTATTTAAGAGTCATGCATTAAAATCTGGCCATGAACAATAAAACAGTTAAAGTATCATGGCCGTTTTAGGTATTTTCTCCCTAGATAGTTAAAGCACAGATGTTTCTTGGTACTATTTTCAATCACCTACAAAACCTGCAACCTTGCTGAGAGGCAGCAAGGATGAGCAAGGCTTTTGAAGCTGTTTGCTCTGTATTCACCAAAACAAAACCATTCTCTTAATATTCTAAGGTGGTTTTCTACTGGGATTTGTGAAATAATTAATATATTCATTAAGCAATGGTCTCCACATGGTTTTACAGTTTTTAATTATGAAATGTTGGGGTTTATGCATTCTAAGCAGTGTACATTGTGGTTTTCCTTTTAAATGAGAATTTCTCTTTAGAAATGTTTTATTATTTTTAATGTGTGTGTGTGTGTGTGTGTGTGTGTGTGTGTGTGTGTGTGTGCAGATACCTGATGAGGTCAGAGGTATAGAGGTATAGGATTTCACTGGAGCTGGAGTTGCGAGCCACTGTGAGCTGCCTGATGTGGGTGCTCAGAATTGAACTCAGATCCAATGCAAGAGAAATATATGATATTCCACAGATTTATTTACTTTTATTTACATGTATGTGTTAGTATCTGTGTGAATGTATGCCATATGTGTGATGATGCCTGAGGAGGCCTGATGATTCCCTGGAGCCCTGAGCTGCACACTATGACTGTTGGGTGTTGGTAATGAACTCTGCAAGAGCAGAAAGTACTCTTAACCACAGGGCTTCTCTCCAGTCTTAAGATAAGCACTTAAAAAAAAAAGATAATAATGGGTATAATATGTGCCTCATACTTAGAGTATTACAGAGTTTAATCCGCACAAGTTACTTACTTCTCTAACTTTGTGTTTTTAAATAGAAAGCTATGGGTCTAATGGGCAAGTGTAGGTTAATATATACCTTAACAAAAATACTTAAGAAAAACATTCTTGGTAACAACTTAGAAAAATGATATAAAAGTCTACATTACAAATTAAGTTATATAGTATTTTAATATGTGTCAACAAAATAAAAGATAAGCTAATAAAATGATGTTTGTTTCCTTGATTCTGATTGAAGTTCTGACTGTAAGGATATAGTCATGGGAGAGGGGTTGGGGACAGCAAGTAACAGGCAAGCCTGGTGACCCAGACTCAGGTTTCAGCTCCCTGTGGCCTTGGGCAGATTCCCTGGCTTCAGTTTCCTTATCTGAGACTTACAGTGTTTTGTCCTCATAGTGTTGTTTGAAGATCTAGCGCTAATAGCATAGGTATGTGTCTGATATGTCATCCAGTAAATGTCATCTCCTCACCTTTACTGCCACATTTTAAGTGTTTTGTGTATTTTAATCCTAGTTGCACACATAGTTCTCAGATGGCTTGTAGACTGAAACCACCATGGCAAGCAAGGGGGGACTCATTCTTTACCTTGGAATCTGGGTTGGGATGTAGTACTGCTGCTGGGTGCCCTAAGCAAACACAGTTGGAGCAGCAGCCAATAATTCCTGATGGAATTTAGGCTGCTGCCTCTCCCTCCTCCCCCGTTATCACTCAGCAGTCCTGTGTCTTCTAGAGGCATTACTAAAAAGGTTAAGAAATCACCCACAGGATAGACTGTTCTTGTTTCTATATTTGCACTTGGAGATAAAATGTCTTTATACTTAGGGCTTGGATGTCTCTTTTACAGCCAGCTATGCTGGGTAATGCACAACAATGCAGACTTCCATGGAAGGGATGATATTAAATTTATTATTCTCTACTTCTTCCCTTAGAAGATTTGTTTGGTTTTACTTAGTAACAGATAATGTGAAAAGACCAAAAAAGGTCATCTTGGCTAACTTCAACTTTATCAAGTAGAAATGAATTCCTGCTTTCATTGCTCTTAATCCTAGTCAGTCTTAAACCTGATAAGAAAGTCTGCCACAAGACAAACAAAAATGGTGTCACATTACAAAGATGTTTATGCATGTGCTGTACATTGTGTACACCTAATTTAACAAAATATAAGAAGCATTCTCATGGTGGTGGTGGTGGGGGGGAGTTTCTATGTAGTTAGAGTAGCAGGAAACCTTGTATGGGGGGACTATGCTTTGGACCTGTCAACTCTATTCAATTTCCGTAGTTGACAAGAAGAGTCTGTAAGCTGAGTTTGAAAACTATCATTCTTCAGTGAAAACCTAGTTGTGAAAAAGAGGGAGAGAAGGAAGGATGGAGATAGATAGATAGATAGATAGATAGATAGATAGATAGAGGAAGGAGAGAAAGAGAGAGGAAAGAAAGCCATTTTCTTGGCTTTGCAGATACACTACAAAGGTTTTAAGGCCAACATATAGGAACTTCAGGCAAACATACTGAGGTATATTATTTCTCCTTAAATGGTCAATCTTATTCTTTCCCTAATAAGAAAGGGGAAAGGCTGGTAGCAGAATACAACTGTCTCTGGTGGTAGCTGGGGTAGTTTAATTTCGAAGGCCAGGCATCCTGTTGTGGTAGAACTCAGGAGGAAAGTCAAACATGAATTGAGTCGTCTTACTGTTAAACATCTGATTGACAACTTGAGAAACTCTGAGCAGAGACATGAAGTATTGAGACTACACCAGTGCCCCATGCCCCCTACCCTGAGGGCCTTGTTTAAGCCACATCGACACCAAGGCATGGAGTAGGATTGTGTTGCTTTTCCTTTTTGGGAAATGGTGTCAGTGTATAATCCTGGGTGATTTATATGTTTCTGGGGCCTGTGAAAGACAAACCAAAGGATATCTTAAAGCTAGGACAGAATTTATCTGGAGTAATTTGACTTTAATTGAACCCTTAAAGTTAAGGATTTTTTTCTGAGTTGAGTTTCCTGCTAAAGTGCTGTTACCTATTGCTTTGTCTCCAAAGTGGTGGAGATAATGCTTGTTGCTTTGTGGCCGAGGACCTGGAATGTCTCCACTTAGGAGTAGTTGTTTTTTCTTTTGCCATCATCCTAACTGCACTTCTCCCAGGCACTTCTCATAAGTATCTACTCCTTACTTTTGTAAATAAAATCTATAGGGAAGCCATGAAATGGACATAGGAGGATTGGTCAACTGCGCTCTTTAAAAAAGTAATTTTCTAAAGATTCAACACCAGAAGATGATTTGATCGAAAACAGTAGACTGCTGACGTCACCAAGACAATCAAGTTACTGCTAGCTTGTCTTGTGTATCTGCAAGACTTTTTCAAAAACAATCCTCCCCCCACAGATGCGCATGAGTCACAGGCAATACAGTAATAGGGATAAATTAACTTTCTTTTTCTTTAATATACTTATGTCTCAACTAACTCACTTTAGAGATTTCTGCTTGGGCTGGAGTGTGACAGAGCAGCAGGAGAGAAAGAGGCATTGCTGAGTTCATAATGCTATTTCAGTGTGGCAGTGGAAGCGTATGAGGAAATGACACCACGGGCCTGTGTCTGGAGCCTGCAGTTACTGTGACGACAGCACACACGAAGATGAAAACAAAGATGGTCTGCTCACCAGGACGGCCAGCAAGTCCTGGCAGCCTCAGAGTTTTCCTAAGCATTCTATAAGTCTTGAGAAGTGACACTGGAGGTATTCAAGGCTCTCTGGGTGCCATTAACTGGTTAGTAAGGGACACAACACACACGCTTGAAGAGCAGCCTGGTATTTGGATCACATAAGCTTGGTGTTCGCATGCTGTCTTTTTAGACATCATCTACTGGTTTGGGCACCACCAAACCAAATGCTTTATTCCCAGCCTGTTGCTTGTTCTGCTTTTAAGTAAGCCGGCTGTGTTGGTGATGTTCACTCCTTCATATTTTTACCTTCAAAACTCTGCCCAGTCAACAGACCATTGCCCAGTATACCAGTAGTTTACCAGTAACTGGAACACTTAAGCCCCCAGTATACATAATATAATGATATCAGTAGCTATATGTATTTCCATTTACATATAACTGTATGGAATATATGCAAGTGATGTTAATAGCAGCCAATATACACTCAAAAGCGCCTTGTGCAAGGCGTTAGGCCAACCATATCATGTAAATGACTTTATTTTCTTCTCATAGCAACTCTATGATGCCATCTTCAATTGGAATTTGAACTCAGGGCTCAAACATACTAGACAAGTGATCTACCACTGTTAGCCCTATCTCACAGATTAGGAAAATGAGGTTTATACATACTAAGTAATTTGCCCAGTGGCAGATGTAAAATCCAAACTCAGGGGATGTGGCCATTTTTATGTCTTATTCTTAACTGTCTTTTTGAAATTCAGGAAGTTGCTCAAAGAGTAATCCCTGCCCCCAGTGACTGAGCCATGTTTTAGCGAGAGTGTAGAATTCAGCACTAAAGGGCTTCACTGCCCCTATAGATAGAGAAAGTTGAAGGTTTACCAAAGGCAAAGGATAAACAGACTGAAGGGCCCCTTTCCAGGGTTCCCAAAGCAGAGCAAGAAGGTTCAATGGCCAGTGAAGTTCGATAACCCAGGAAGAGGTAGAAGAGCTGGGCACAGAGAACAGAAGCAAGTCTTTGTTACTGATGGTTTCCCAAGACATTTGGGTAAAGGGGGTCAACTGGCAGCAGGCTGTCCCAGCAAAGCCAAACAAAAGACAAAACAAAGCAGAACAGAGCGGACAGGCTGCTGTAGTTTAAGAACAATTAGCTGACAGTTTTCAACAGTTTTCCTCTTGTGAGTCAGGGTTTCGCTATGTAGCCCAGGCTGGCTTTGAGATAGTGATCCTCCTGCCTCCATCTCCCTGAGTGCTGGGATTAAAGGTCTGACCACCATCCCTCGCTGTCTGACACTTTATAGCTGGTATTTGTCAACTGAGCAGAACTGCCAAGATGTTTTACTGGATACCTTTTCCATTCTTCTCTCTCTTTGATACAAGCATTACATGGTGCTAAGTATCTGGCCATTCAGAAGTAACTGGGAAATTTTTAGGTTTTGTTCACTTGTTGGCATTTAACTTCTGAATTGTTTGAGATAAAAAGAGAACAGTTTTAAAAGGGGGGGCAGTTTTCATTTAAAAGGTAAGGCAATTTGTTTTTATTATTTTGATTTATGCATATATGGATCCACCTGTGTGTAGGGATGTTCATATGCCTTCAGGTGCCCATGGGAGCCAAAGGTGTTGGAATCCCTGGAGCCGGAGTCACAGGAAGTTGTAAACAGCTCTATATGAGTGCTGGGCCCCTGCAAGGGCAGCAAGTACTCCTAAGCACCGAGTCTTCTCTCCCTGTTCCTAAGAAAATTTTGATGGAGCATACAGAGTCTTATGCCAGAGTCTGTAAATGCTTCATTTCCCCAGTGAATCAAATGATTCCTCCCCAAAGAGAAGGTTTCACATAGGATGAAGATGCATAATAGAACTAATTTCTGCCTTCCAAGAAGTTCTGTAAGTTGAAAGCAGTGTCTTGGCAACTGTGTCAGTATTGCTGAGTGCCTCTTCCCAGCACACACCCACTCACAGTTACTCTCTTAGTGGAAACACAGGACTCGCACCTTGCCTTACAGGCTGCATGACTTCCTGAAGCAAAGCTGCTGCTTCCATGTGGCATAGACCTGCTTAACACAGAGCAATGGGAAAAAGGGCAGAGATAGTGATTGTTTTCATCAAGGCTCTCTGCTTCATTTGTAGACCCCCTTATGACAAATTCAGAATCCCCCCTTGGTCCTCTCCTGCCTTTATGTTAAAAGACATAACATTGTCCAGGGAGGAAACTACTTAGCGTTCTACCCTTCGGAGATGAAGGGCTTGACAGGGTGGCTTCCGGAAGCTTTTTCTCATCAGTCAATTAGCTTAAATTACTTTTGGCAACAAAACTGAGTGATAATTTCCATACTGGTCTTTAGTGAATGCCTCTTAAGTGGAAGATATTAACAATTTATCATACTGACTTAAGAGTTACTGAGATTTCTGTAAGATTTGCTAATTCTCTCAGCACTTCTGTGCCTGGTCGGGTAGCAAGTTGGAATGGGGGCTTTGAGTTTTACGCTCAAATGACATTGTAGATTTGGTTCTGGGGCCAAGATACAGAAGAGCATGGATACCTGTAGACTCCCTTCAAGTGGAAACCATCACAGCATCCAGTTGGCTGTGTCCAACACTCTTGTAAGAGTTATGCTTCTGTCCCTGTGATGAAATACCTACAGAATCACCTTAAGAGAAGAGAGGTTTTCTTTGGTTCACAGTTTATGAAGGAACTGTCCATCATGGCCAGGAAGGCATGGTGGCCGTAGTGGCTTGGTCAGTGGCAATGGGGACTTATAGCATGGCAGATCAAGTAACTGAGTGAGCACTCACTCTGGAAATCAGAAGTAGCTCCCCCCCACACACAACCCACTTCTGCCAGTGAAGCCACAGCCCCAAAGGTTCAGTCTCCCAAGGCAGCACTTAGCACTACCACCTAAAGACCCTGTGTTCAAACACATGAGCCATGTAGGACATTTTACATCCCAATGGTAGCAGGACTCTATGAATCTAATTCTCTTGGGAGTACTTCAAAAATGTAAGTGCCTCCCAAACAGTTCAAGCTATTCAGTTGTCTCACTTATCCAGAGGGCCTGCTCCAGCTAGGGGCTCCACAGCCTTTGGTTCATAATTCATGTGCTTCCATTTGTTTGGCTATTTGTCCCTGTGCTTTTCCAATCTTGGTCTCAACAATTCACACTCTTACAGTCCCTCCTCTTTCTTGACAATTGGACTCCTGGAGCTCCACCTGGGGCCTGGCTGAGGATCTCTGCATCCACTTCCATCAGTTATTGGATGAGAGTTCTAGCACTGACCGATAGGGTGTTTGGCCATCTGATCACCAGACTAGGTCAGATCAGGCTTTCTCTCGACCATTGCCAGCAGTCTACAGAGGATGTATCATTGTGGATTTCTGGGGACCTCCCCAGCACTCTATCTATTCCTGTTCTCATGTGGTCATCATTTATCATGGTCTGTTATTCCTTGTTCCCCCTTTCTGTTCTTGATCCAGCTGGGATCTTCTGCTCCCCTGAGGCCCCCAGGCAGTGGGACCCGGACCTGTCCTTAGTACATGAGCTGGCTGTTTGGAACCTTGGGCTTTCACAGGGACACTTTGCTCAGCCTGGAAGGAGGGGACTGGAGCTGCCTGTACTGAAGCCACCAGGTTTAAATGAATCCCCAGGGGAATCTTGGCCCTGGAGGAGATGGGAATGGAGGGGAGGGGCTGGGGGGAAGGTGGGGGCGGGTGTGGGAAGGGGGAGGACAGGGGAACCCATGGCTGATGTGTAAAATTAAAACACAAATATAATAAATTTAAAAAAAGGAAAAAAAATGTAAGTGCCTAGACTGTGGCCTCAGAGGTTCTAATTCAAATTGACCTATGTGAGGGCTTTCACATGGGACTATAATTTGTGTTCATGTGTTAGAACCAGTTATCTAGGAGCATTTGAAAGGGAAGTCACTTGGCAGAAGTTCCCAAGTCCTCTCAAAGTAGAAATGGGCTGGGAATAGAACTTACCCAGGCTTCTGTAGTGGTCACTTCCCATACATCCAAGCGACTGCATTTCTGTCTTAGGGGAGCTGGCCCCAGGATCATATCTTGACTTAGGGTCTTGATTCAGGATCAGTGACAGGGATCTCTGGTTCATGATTGTGATTGTACTTCAGTTCTATGGGAGTGGTACAAAGGTAGGTTAGATTCAGAGCCAGGACCAGAACTTAAGGCCTTCAAGTCCTAGAGTGTTCATCTCTATCACATAGGTCTAATAAACATTATAGCAGCTAGTGATTGTTGCACCTTCTGGGAAGGAGCTGTATGAGGTAGGTACTCATGTACACTGATTTGGCCAACAAGGAGGCTGAGAGAATGGCATCTGCCTCCCTGCCCACAGCAAGCAGGTGGCAGGTCAGACATGAGTCCAGGCGCTCCCCAGCCTGGGCTCACCCACTCTTAATCACTCTGCTATTTTGGAGCTTGCTCTGAGAGTATAAGGTGTTAAGTAGCAGCTGCCCGTTTCAGCGTCAGAGTCTGGTGGCAGCTGGCTTTGGTGCAGTCAGCTCTCACGCCTGGGTGTTTTGCTTGACTAGGGACTAGGTCTGTGCCTTGCATTCTCTTTCCCCAATGAATAACCTGGTTTGAGGATCTCTGTTACGTTCAAAGCTTCTCCCAGTGACTTTGCTTCTTAGATCCAGCCTTTCCTTCTCTTGTGGTCTGTATAACACTTTATGCCTTTCTTTTGGGAGTGTGTTCTCTTTACTTCCCCAGACATTCCAACCACAAATTTTACTCCTGTTTAGATCCTTGGTATTTCTTTGCCCTGGAAGTCTGGCTCGTTCCTTCCATTCTGCCTGTGAGTTCTCCATCTAGGCTTTCATACCACACTCCAGCTTCTCAAACAAGGTCCACACCAACAGGAAGGGATTCATCAGTTCCCTTCTACAGCAGCAGGTGCATTAGAAGCAAGCTGCTCTGTCATGTGACATTGACAGGTCAGTGGGTCAAGGCAGTCCGAAGAACGTTTAAAATCTACCGTTTTAGGTAGTATGTATGGAACTAATTTGTGATGGATTCTGTAAGTTTCAAGTTCCACAGAACAGGCTTTTGAATACCTATAAGAAAACTTATAAACATTACCTGGTTAATTGAAGCTTTCTTGAAATAAAAATCCTCTTATCTTAAGATAAAAAATCTTTCTTAAGATAAAAACACACAGACATTGTATCATAAATTTCTCTAAATAGTAGAAACTAAATCGGAAGTGAGAGATTGTGATTATTTTATAATGAATAAATGCATGTAAAAATAGGCTTAATTATGACTAGAGACTGGTTTTTAGAATCATCTACAAGTGTTGAACAAGTGTTTGTTAAGTTGAACTCATTAAATACCGTGAATTTAAGAAACTATTCCTGATTAGTTTTTATTATTGAAAGGCTCCACCTCCTTACTCACCAAAACCAGGAAAATAATACCCAGTGACTATGAGTCTTTCTCCTGCTTCCCACCCCTAGTGATCATATTATTGCTTTTCTAAAGAGTAAACTAAAATCAACCAACACTCTTTGAGCAGCTGATGTTACTAGATGGGTGAGGGCGACTTGTCACTCTGACTCCTGAGGTACAGATGAATTTCTGGTAGCAAGCCAGAATGCTGTTTGGCATACCTTCATACCATAGCTCAAGGCTCAGCCATCCACACAGGCTTAATGGCAACTGTTTGCTCCTCATCTTTTCACACAAGCTCATGAAAAAAAAAAAACAACCAAAAAACCCACAACCAGGCTTCTCCTGTAGTCAATAGCTGGAAAGGCTCTCATCCTCAGAAATCTATTTTGGAGTTGGGATTGCTCCACTCCCCTAAAAGTGGTGCAACAACAGCTGCTGCTTAGTGAATGTTCCTGCTGACAGTTCCAGCGGATGAATACCACCGCGCTCCCACCCGTGTGCAGGCTCCCTGTGTGGCTCCTAGAGGAAACGCTGAGTGCACTTGCTTGATTTTGCCTTCTTTACCACAGCTCTTTTCTCTCCCTTGCATCACTTCCTCCAGATTTTAACAATGCTGTAATGTGCATCAGCACTCCCAGCTTCCAGGGAATAAAGTCCCAGTGCACACATGTGTTCCTGGTGATGTACTCTGATGGACTCTAACCAAGACGAGCACGTGGAACTCTGAGCTCAAACAGAAGACAGGACACGGGTGGGGAGCAGCCAGATGAAAGTGGCTTGTGGTTTCTCAGAAAGTGAAGAATTTTGTTCATTTGAGAAACAAATTATACAGAAGACAGAGCTCTTGTTTCCCACATAGTGTTAATGAAAGTTTAGGATCCGACAATTGGATGCCTAGCTGGATTACATTATCATTTCAACTTCTGTTTCTAGACATTTTCACAGGAGTTGGATTTCTTTATAGAGATGGATGTCTCTATTACTGTGTGAGATTTAAAAGAATTGGGTTATGTGGAAGCGATGACTAGAGGGAGGTCTCCTCCATCAGCTCACGTTGAAGAACAGTGGCCTGGGGTCCAGTCAGGCTCCTATGGCCAGAAAGGAGGCTAGACTGATGTTGAACTGGGAGCTTGATGGATAGAACACAGGATCCAAATGGCATGGCACTGGATGACAAACAGTGGTCTCCTGTGGCAGCTGGCCTATGTGGGTCTGACATGTGCTTCTGGGTGGAGCACAGCTGAGTTCTTGCACCACATGGGAAAGCCTCTCAGAAGGAGCAGGAAGGAGGTTTGGGAGGTGGGAGTCAGGAACAATGGAGCTGCAGAGGAGAGGCAATTCTGGAAACTGTGAAGTGCCACAACATCAATACAATGTCAAAGCGACAAAGTGATACCAAGTCCAAGTAGAGAACTGGAGGTCTTTGTGTCTCTTGCTTCCTATTCAGTAGGCATCACTCACTCATTACATAATATTTGGTAAGGCTCATGTATGTTAGGTACTGTTTCCGTTACTTTCTCATTGCTTTGATAAAATACTCTGACAATGGTAACTTAAGGGTCAAAGGGTTTATTTTGGCTTATTTCTTTAGGAGATAAAGCTCACCATGACAGGGAAGGTATTATTGGTGAAACTATTATGGCCACTCCACATAGTTAAAAGGGAGGTTTATTTTGTGGGGTAACTTACAAATGAAGGGATAGGTTGTAGGGTCTGGTAAAGGTATGGTGCAGTACGGCAGTGTTCTCTGGAGAACTCTGCTCGGTCTACCTCCAGCGTCCAGGGTCCCAGAACCAAGAGAGATCCTGGTTCTTCTGCTTCCTCCCTCAGTCCTGCCTGGTGGGCGTGACCATTACCGTGACCATTACCGAAGCCTCTGTGGGGGTTGGAACTTCCAGGCCAATGTTGGGATGGCTATTCACTACAAGATATGGCACCAGATAGTAAAGGCATGGGGGCAGGAGGGGGAGGCTGGCTGTTTACTCACATCTACATCTAGGAAGCAGAGGATAGACAGGAAGTGAGGCTAAAGGTCTGCCCCAGGACTGCTTCAGTGAAGATCCACCACCTAAATGTTCTACAACCTTCCCAAACAGCACTACCAGATAACAACCGTAAGCCTAAGGAGACATTTCATCTTCAGAGCACGGCAGGGACCAAGGTTGAGATGCTATGTTAGTATTGCGCTGTCTGTACTCTCTTGAAGGGGTCCAGGAGAAAACACAACTGCATGTCACCCATAAGCACTTGGTGTTGTGGGATCCCAGACACAGGACCACTTCCAAGTCTGGGGATGTCAAGTGATGTATGTGGTAAACTGATTCTTGCTGCGGTAAAGCAGGAATGATGAAGCCAGAAGGGAAATAGAGCCGGCTGGACAAGAACACAGAGTACACAGCAGAAATGAACATGATTGAAAGGCGCCCATACCAGAGTCATTGGGACAAGTCCACATAGCTTGACGAATGGGGAGCTGGGAAGTTGCACTCTTTCCCCTACATGATCATTTTAATGTCTTAAAAATTTTGTGAAGCGAATCTACTATACACACAAATTTAGACTGTAGTGAACTTAACGAGCCCAGAAAATATGCATTTGCGGACTGGAAAATTCCTGATCCATACCATTCACACTGCTCGTATTTTTGCAGAAGGTGAGCACTCTCACTATGTTTGAGAAGGGGTGATGAAGGCATCCTACAAAAATGTTTGCTTTTGGCCTTTTACAAGTTTGTACACTTTAACAAAATACTTACATATATCGAATCCTCCCAGTGCCTGACTGTGTTGAGGCTGTAAAGCCCAGCACCAGCTGAGAACGTTTTGAAGCACAAGTTGTCTTACCACATATTAAAATAAAACCCAAGGAGCTGGAGAGGCGGCTCAGGGAGAAAGCTTCCTGTTCTCGAGAGGACTCTTGTTCACTTTCCTTCTTTGAGTGGCTTACAACTGCCTGTAACTCCAGTTCCAGGGGATACATACCCTTTTCTGGCCTCGGTGAGCACAGAAATATACACATAAATAAATCCTATAATAAATCTTTTAAAAAAGTGAAACCACACAAGTTAAAACACTTACATAGTGGTACCAAAGTGAGTTCATCAGATGAGAGGACTAAGGAAAAACTCAGACCCAGAACCAGGGCTGTGAATTGGCCCATCCCAACATCCACCCCATCTATGATCTGCTGAAGCACATGAAAGGGTGAGACCTGCAGATCCAAAGCTACAGGATCTCCACAGCACAGAGTAACAACAGGACATCTAAGAGGAGCCTCGGCGAGAGCCCAGTATGACCAATGACTCATAGCAATGAACTAAAGATGTATAGACTAAAGGGTATACTGTGTGACTCATTATGATACTTTTCCCCCTTTTTTTCTTTCTTTCTTTTTTGTTTTTGCTTTTCTTTTAAGTTTTTTTTTTTTTTTTTTTTTTTTTTTTTTGCGCGCGGTGGGGGGGGGTTGCAAGGGAAGAGGATGGATATGAAGGGATGGGAGGATGAATGGGATCAGGATACATGCCATGAAATCCACTAAGAATGAATAAAAAGTTAAAAAAAAAAGAAACACTTTCATATCAAACCAGTTTGCATCGGATGAGGAGACTAAGGAAAAATTTATAAAAGCAAAAATAAAAACAAAACAACCTCCCAAACCTTGCTATAATTTAGTGTTGGAGAGGAGGCATATCAAACCAGCTGTGGCACTGTCATTAATCAACAGTGCTGGAAGACTCTGGAGAATGAGATGAAATTTCCGTGTCACACTCAAATACGTATTAAATAGACCGGAAATTTAAGTTTAAAAAGATAGGACAAGAATTTAAAATCCTCAAATATGTACATAGAAGTAGATAGATTGCTTTTGGGAACTTTCCTAATCTAGATTTTAAAACAAATAAACAAACAAACAAGCAAAATCGCTCCAGGAAGCTGGGCCAATGAGCGGGCTCAATGGGCAAAGGAGCCTGCTGCCAAACCTAATGAATGGAGTTGGATTCCTGGGGCCCCCATGGTAGAAGAGAGAACCCACTCCTGCAGGTTGTCTTCTGACCTCCAGTGCCCTCTACAGCACACATGCACTCCCCAGTACCATCTTCATATACATAATTGGAGATAAAACAGAAAGCTTTAAAACACAGTGAAACAAAATAGTCAAATAAATTTAATTCTGTTAAAAATTGAAGAAAACTCTTTAAACAGAAAAATAAAAGCAAACACCAAAACACCAACAGAGTAAGACGTGGATGCAGACGCCTATAAACTCAATGCTTTGGGAGACAGCGGCAGAAGGATCAGGACTTCAAGGCTAGTCTCAGCTACATCGTGAGTTGAAGGCCAGCTTAGGCTACTTGCAACCCTGTCTCACCCAAAACAAATGAAATGAAAAATACCAACATCCTTCATGAGCCAAGTTAAAATTTAAATAGCAAAATTTGTGATTTAGTAATCAAGATCAATATCTTTAAAATAGGAAGCTCTTTTAAATAAATAAAGCAAACTCCATAATAGAGAAATGTATAAATGACATAAATAATTCTAACAAGCTGGTGGAAGATTGTTTAACCTTACTAGGAATTAAAAATCCAAGTTAAAAGAATTTGGTATGATTTCAGCCAGTGTATTAACAAAGGACTCGAAAACTCTGTCATTATGCAGTAAGGGCAGCAGGAAATGGATGCTCTATACTGCTGGTGGGAAATGCAATGGGGACTGGCTTCCTGAAAGGCCATTCAACAATATGTGACAAAATCTTATAATCAGAAGAAAAATAAGCATATTTCCAATCTGAAAAAATAGGAGAGTCCACACACATGTGATGCTTCTGAGAGCACATTGTTTTCTTTTCCTCCCATTGTTCTCAAATCTTACGTCGACTCCTAAAAATTTGGCAGACCTAAAGACTTATTTTTTTTTTAAAGCCAGTGTACTTCTAGCTCAGTTGTTTGGTGGATTTCCTAGGAAGGTGCTTGCTGGACTGGAGTTTTAAAGCAGGCCTCCCAGCCCATTCTATGTGATCACTGAAGTGGCAAGGACATCTTGGTGGTATCTTGTTTCCTGAGTAATGCTATTGTCCAAACATAAATTGATTTATGTTATATAGTGTCCTCTAGTGTAGATGTTCCCCATAAGGGGAGTCCCTTCTGTAAAGGAGGTGCATGATTCCCAGATGCTTGACAGTTAGTGGACTGGTATAGGGCCAGGATGTGTACAGAATCTCCCTTGAGACCTGTGTGCTCCCATTCTGCTTTCCCCGGGGGTGGGGTGTGGGTGGGGATCCTGCTTTGAGAAAAGCCTCTCCTGCAGCTAGGTACTTGTAGCCTGCCATTTGTGCCATCTTTCTTTGCTGTTTGATTTTGGGGCTGAGATGAGTAGTGGTGTGTGCTTGCCTTGTCTTTAAAAAATGTGCTTTTCCTATTCTGAGTGCAGTGATAAGATTATTTATACTTGTTTATCATCAGGGGTGCACACCTGGTGTGTGTGTGTGTGTGTGTGTGTGTGTGTGTGTGTGTGTGTGTGTGTGTGTCTGCATATGGAGGTCAGAGGACAGGCATGAATGGCAAGCACCGCTACTCCCCGAGGCATCTTGTCAGCCTGAGATCTTTTTACTTTTCTAATACCCACAAGTGAGGGCTGAGGCCAAATATCACATGGAATTCTGTGAACTCCAGCAGGAGTTTGCACAGTTTGTTGCCACCTTCTGTCTGTTGGTGGCTGCTAGACAAGATGCAGTTGTACCTGATAGGCACCATTTTGCTCTCTCTGCCTTCAGACACTTAGTATCTCATACAATGTCACCTGAAAAATCTTAACTAGAAAGTTTCAGAAGTGAACAGTTCATAAGTTTGAAATGTTCAGTACTATTCTGAGTGATGTGATCTACTGTGCCTCCTAGCTTTGTCCTGTGGATCACCCAGGCTGTACACACTTCTGGCCAGGTCATCATCAGTAGCCACCTCTGTTATAAGATCATCTGTATGGTACACAGTGTTGTGTTCAAGGAACTGTTATTTTACTTAGTAATGCTCCTAAAGCACAGGGTAGTAAAGGTCAAAGATAAGTCATGAAGTGCTTTCAAAAGGAGAGAGAGAGACATGAGAGAGACAGAGAGACAGACAGAACAAGTTGATATGGCTTTACTATAATATATTGTTATACTTATTACATTTTGCTATTAACTCTTATTAGTATCTAATTTACAAATTAAGCTGTATCATAAGCATGCAAAGGGCAGACAGTGTAGAGTTTGTGTGGTACTATCAGCAGTTTCAAGTATCTACCGTTGGAGTTATCCCTCCCCCTTCCTTCTACAGCGGTTGCTCCAATTTAGCCATGCATCATTCAATGATCTCATTGCTCTGTCCCTTCCCTTTAAGTGGTTTATCTCTAATAGTCTCAAGCTGTGTTTTGTACTATCTCCTGTTGTTTCCCTTGCCATTGTGATGTGTGGGAATTGTTTGGCTGAGGCTGAGTTTCATGTGTCCTTGTACTCACTAGATAGCCGGAAGTTCACTTGAATCCCTGGTCTCTCTCTGGTATGTTGCTCTTAGGGATGCGTTGCACCCGGTTCTGTGTGCAAGCCCTGTTCTCCTTCTCCATGCGGGCTTCTCCTGTGGGCTCCTCTGTTGGACTTTTAAAGCCACCTTCCTTGAATTCCTGTGCTTATACTTATTTCCTCTTTTCCAAGTCAACTTCCTGTTGTTTCTTTTAAAGTCAATTTTGGAACGTCCTTTACCATGAATATATATGAAAGCTGCACAAATCGGGATCCATTTGTTAGTGTGTGGACAATTTTTTCAAATATTTGTTCTAATTTTTTAATGTGTGTGTGTGTTGTGGTAGGAGTATGTGCACAGAGGTGCTGTTGCCTACAGAGGGCTGAAGAGGCTGTTGGATTCCTTAGAACTGGCGTTACTAGCCACTGTGAGAGGTCATGTGGGTGCTGGGATTCAACGAACAGCTAGTGTTCTTAATAGCTGAGCCATCTCTTGAGCCCAGAGACAAATTTTTTATTCACAAACAAAGATGTTTCTAACAACAATTAACCTTTAGACTTCAAGATTTGCTAAACATTTCTGGTTATAACAATCAATCCTAGTGATTCTTAGAGATTATCTATCCTGGAAAGGGGACCTGCAATTTCTTCTGGGTTCTCAAATAATAGAGTATGAAGAATAAGTTACCAGTCAATGTGGGAACCAAACCAGAAACCTGGGAACAGGAAGATGATCTTAGTTGACTTTCTTGGTTTTTAACATTTGTTTCTCCATTGTAGAATAGTATCTACTATACTATGAAACAGTCAGCATGCTATATGTATAGTGATTATAAAAGTTTTTAATTATACTAAGAACAAGTCAGAATCTTGGTTACATGAAGTCATAACCTAAGTTCTAGAAAATCCATGGGCTGGAGAGATGGTTCAGAGGTTAAGAGCACTGGTTCCTCTTCCTGAGGACCTGAGTTCAATTCCCAGCAACCACATGGTGGCTCACAACCATTTCTAATGAGATCTGGTGCCCTCTTCTGGTGAGTGTATACATAGTAAATAAATTAAAAAATGTATTAAAATAAATTATATCTTTAAAAAAAAAAAAGAAAATCCATGAATATGTTGTATAGGAGGTTGTACTTGCCTAGCCTTGGAAGGCCCTGGATTCATTCTCTAGCATAGCAAAGTAAATGTAGATAAAACAACAACAACAACAACAACAACAACAACAGCAAGCAGATTAGAGCAATGGCTTACCTCTGAAAGGAGATTTACAAATGAGTATTTAAAATATAGGCAGCTGGGGTACAGCTTAGGTGTGGAGCAAACTTCTGGAGCAAACATTGCCTGCAAGAAAAGGCCTGGTATCTCGGTGGGACCTACGAGTTACAGAGAAGTTCTAATTTTTTATTTCTGTCTGGGTGTATTGACTATTCTTATAATAATAAGAATAACAACAACAATAATTTAGCTAGTGTATAAAAGAGCAAGTTTCATGTTGACATTTATGTACATATATACCATTATACTTTGCTTAATATAATATAAAATATACCATTATACTCCTCACTACCCTCACCTTTCTCTCCTCCCTTCTCTTGCTGATCCCTTTCCTCTACCCAAATATTTCTTTCTGCTTTCATGTCGTGTGTGTGTGTGTGTGTGTGTGTGTGTGTGTGTGTGTGTGTGTGTATTTTATTCAGCCACAAAGAGTGATGAAATTATGTCATTTATACAAAAACAGATGGAAGTGGAGACCATGTTAAGGGTAATTGATCAGGCTCATGAAGACAGATGCTGAATATTCCATGTGGAAACTAGATCCAAATATTTAAATGTATATGACATTAAAGTAGAGTCGGGAAGCAATGAGATGAGGAAGAAGGGGTCTAAGGGGAGAAGCGGGATAATAGAGGGTAATGGGAAGGAAGAACGACAAAACATTGCATGTTTTCTCTCACACGTACAGTCTAGATTTGACTAACACACACACACACACACACACACACACACACACACACACACACACACACACTCCACATTCTCTTTATTTTTCTCTTGATGTGCCCCTAGGCTGATTCTGTATCTTGGTTGTTAAGAACAATGCCTGAATAAATACTGATGTTCAAGTATTTCTGTGCTATGCTGACTTGCATTTCTTCAGATATACACCCAGGAGCAGTAAAGATGAATTCTAGGATAGCTCTGCTTTTCGTTTTCTGAATGACCTTCATAGGGATGTCCATAGTAGCTGCAACAGTGTAGATTCCAGTGGGCAGTGCATAAGACATCCTCTTCCCCCACATCCTGACCAGCATTTTTGCCATTAGTTTCCTTGATGACAGCCATTCTGACTGAGATGGGACAGATTCCCAGTGCAGTTTACTATGCCTCTCTATGGCTGAGAATGTTGAAAACTTTTTCAAATATTTGTTGGCCATTCCTTCTTCTGAGATCTAACTTTTCAGTTTATTTGCTTATTTACTGATGGGATGATTTTTTAATGTGTGGATTTTTTTGTAGATTCTAGATATATAGCTTCCTATTATGATTATTATGATTGCAAGAATTCTCTCCTGTTCTGGAGGCTGTCTCTTCACTGCCGATATCTTTTTTTTCCCCTTTGCTTTGCAGAAGCCTTTGAATTTCATGAAGTTCTATTTGTTAACTGTTGGAATTGTTTATTAAGGTATTGGAGTTTTGTTTTCAGCTATGTCTACATTTTTAAGTGTTTTACCCCTGGTAGTTTCTGACTTTCCAGTCTTTCATTAAGGCCTTTCATCTACGTAGGGTTGATTTGGGCATGGGATAAGAGGTACTCATCTAGTTTCATCCTTCTATTTTCTCAGCATCATTTGTTGGAAGGTCTGTCTTTTCCCCATGCACATTTTCAGCTGTAATTGAGTGATTTGCTCGTGGGTCTTCTGTTCCATTGCAGTGTCTGTGGTTTACTGGTTATTATTGAAAGCATAAAGTTGTTGTGTCTGATGTAGGGCTACTTACCTCCTCCTTCACTTGGCCCTGGATTTGTTTGAGGTGGTAATAAATAGAGTATTGAATTAAACTGAAAACATTGACTGGATCATATATATATGACTGCAGCATTTTTGTTATAGTAAAAAAGTAGAGGCAAACATGTTTAATAAGAGGCAACGGCAAACTGAACAAAGGTACAATATGTATTGCTTTTAGTAATCCATATAATTGTCATCTCCATAGACAAATTTGGCAAGAAATAAATATTTAATAACAATGTTAAATAAATAAGTAATCTATAGAAATTTTCTTTAAATTTTCTAAAAAAAAAAATTACTATTATCATGTGTGTGTGATGGGTGTGAGTGCATGTGGAGGTCAATGGACCACTTTGACGTGTCTGTTTTGTCCTTCCACGTTCATATGGATTCCAAGCATGGTTACTTTCACAAGAATGTTTTTATTTTCTTTGTTTAAAAAAATTAGAAATCACAAATTCCTTGGAATGTTGCAAGCATACTTCTTCCTGAGTGCTGATATGAATAAGCTCATCGGTTCTTCAGGATGGATTACCCACAAACACTGGCATGTTTCTGTTTGCTACACTTTAAATAAGCTTCCTACCCTGACAGTGACCTCTCTGCTGTAGAAGCCTCACCTGCTCTAGTTTCTGAATCTTCTACATCAAGATGATGTATGTCATAATCTTGTGTTGAGCTGTGTCTCTTTAATAAATTAAAGTCTGAAACATTTCTTTAGTCCTTCACTGACATTTCTAAAGATTATAGGTCACTTGTCTTATAGAATGACCTTCATTTTGGGTCTTTTCTAGTGGTTCTTTGTGATTAGACTTAGGTTTTTTTTTTTTTTTCCATCTTTGGCAAAGCATTTGTCTTTTCTTTAATGCTAAAAACTCTTCTTTGATACTAGAAATATAACTTTATTGATACAGAAAGGCATGTACTCAGTTTAGATTTCTGTGAGACTCCATCCTTTATAATGTTAACACTTTTTTAGACCTTGACTCAGCATGTTATTAGGCATAAACTATGGTAGAAAGTCATACTGCTGACTCTTATGATGTTGTCATTCAGGTCTTCCTAATCTCAACACAACTGACTTTTGGGCTGCATGACTTTATGCTCTAAGGGCCTTTATCAACAACTTTTACTTCCATCCATTAAGCATAAGTACACTCACACCCTACTAGTGACAACGAACAATGTCTGTAGACGTTGCCTGATATCCACTGATGGTAAGATGACCCATGGCTGAGAATTGCTGCATAGCTCACTGGATTCTATGGCTTGAACCCTGATGCTCCTTAAGTCTTTTATGAAACAGAAAGAGAAGAGTTGAGACAAACATTTTCTACTTTGGTTCCCTCCCTGTTTTCCTGTAAGCAGAACATTTGCCACATTGACCAACAGCATCTTCAAATACTAAACACACCTACTTCAGCTCTATTGCTCTTATTTTGGACAAGTAATTTGCCTAACTTAATTTTAGTGTCCATTTTCTGGCAAGTATCACCACAGGCAGAAAATTTTTTGGTGTTGTTAATCATTCAAATTTCTTAGAAAGCAAAAACTGCCAAACAGACAGCGCCCACTTCCCTCTGTAATAAATAGACTTTTCCAATTCCATTTTTTCTGTTCATTCCTTTAAGAATATTTATTTGGTTTACACACTTTGGCAAGCAATTCTCCTGCCCTTACACTTGATTTTATAACTTTTTGTACAGTTGCCTTTCACCCACTATTCTGTATTCCTATGGAATTGGAAGGCCTTCCAAAAAGAGAAGAGTGTGCGCCTCTTCTCTCTTTCCCACAAGCTAGAAATATGGCCATAGTATTGAGTGAATGGTCAATGAGCACAGGGTAGGGTTCAATTCAGCTGCTCGTGATGGAAGTGAGAACTAAATAGTTTCCCATAGGACAGACTGCTCCCAAGCTTGCCTCAGAGCTGGCAGGTGGGAGCACCTTGAGAGAGACTTGTGGGACTGTGGGAAAAACCAAGGAGGTCAGAGCGGCTCTGGGAGAGGTTCTGGCATTCTGCCCTGCCCTGCTTTCTCATAACCCCAACGGTTCCTAGATTATTAACTCAAAAAGGGAGTGAAAGGTCTCTGAATCCTGTCTTGTGCTTCCTGAGATCTCCTCATTGTTACCACTTTCACATCTAGAGACTCTTGGAGCAATAGACTTTTTCTGGAAAACTTGTATGAAGGCAGGAAAAGCACCTAAGAATCCCTTCCTACACCTGTCACGTGACTTTTTTTCCTCTCAGAAAGTGGCTTTCAAGAGAGACTGTTAATTTTTCATTCAACACAGAGTCATGAACTCAATTCTTCCTTTAAAAATTTTTAGAAATTGTCTTTTTTATTTATTAGTTTCCCATTATTGATAAAGTTTCCTTTGCTCTTAAAAGTTTGTGTGATATTTAGCAAGTATTATTTATTCAACATTTAAGGGCACGAGGTGTTCTTGTATCATATATAGACCCTTGGGAGATGCTAAAGCCATGATTCCTCCTCATAGCTTATCTAGGAAGTCCAATAGCAGCACGGGACCTTCTGCAGTTGAAGGAGTCTGAGGGTAGCCAGACTTGACCAGACCCAGATCGGATTGCCTGAGAAAGTCTGTGCTCACCATGCCCCAGGCTTCCTTCAAGAATATGGAGACCTTAATTAAGAACACAGGAAAATGTGGAGAGAAGCAATGAGAAAAGAAAAGAGAAGAAAAGTGTGGCTAAAAGACTTTAAATGTAGATAAATGCTGCCTCTTTTGCTCTTTGTGGTCTTCAGATGGGTTTTTTTTGGGGGGGGGAAGAAATGGAATTCTCTACATACTGTGTATTATGTCTCTGTGGCCAATAAACGTGCTGTGGCTATAAGCTGACGCTTTCAGTGCCTTAAATATTTCTTCTTAAATAAATCTATTCAGTCCATTAACCATAGCTAATGTTTTCTAACTGGTTTGAACATGTCACAGCTAATGACCAATGGGCAAAGAGAAAGAAAAATGAGTCTATTCATGAATTATTCTCTGTTCTCACTTTAGACAAGTTAATTTTCCTTAAATTATCAGGTTCTATCTTAACCAGAGGCCATTTGTGGTTATCAAGAATAAACATTTGTATGTTTGGCCTTCAGTCTTACATTTCCCAGTGAATGCCAAATTCAATTAGCCTGGCAACACAAAATACTGAGTGTGCGAATTAAATTTTTGGAAAAGGGATAATTCTTAGATTATAAGTTTGTTCTGCCAATTAACATGGTACTAAGACTTGAGCAAGACTTTTCTTTTAATTAACATGTGAATATACTTAAACTAAGAGAACATATTCTCTTTCCAGTGTCGTCCTATCAGAAATTAAATTAAAGGACACATATCACGGCAGGCTGGGTGGACATTCAAACTTCACCCAAAAGGCAGCTACAGAAGGAGGGCCCCAAGATACCTGCCATCTTTATGATCCGACCTAGGGCGAAAGATGATGGTGAGAAATGCTAGGGCTAGTGTGTGACTGCAGCTTTTTTGGACAGATGAAAGAAAGAAATAGCTTAGATTCTTCTACAAAGACTGTTGTTTCATTGACTTTAACAGTTTAAAACTGCTTTTCATTATCAGTTGACTAGATCAAGAAAGACCCAGGGACTTAGAGGCACACACTTCCAGGTGTGTCTGTGATAGTGTTTCCAGAGACAACTAAGTTGTGAAGGCACTGACCTATCAGTGCATTGATCTCTTGGTAGATTCATAGTATGATGACATGGTCATGTGGTGTTCTCTCCAAGCACCGTCTCCAGTTGTGAACTAGACTGTATCTGTCAGGTCCTTATTCACAGTAATGGGGAAAGTAACTAGTATACTACATTTTATTATAACTTCATTTTCTTATGTTTCACATTAATGCATAACATGATTTGTTTGTGTGTGTGTGTTGTCTTAAAATCAATAATGAGGAGCTGGGAGTATAGCTCAGTTGGTAAATGCCTGCCAACAGGCAGGAAGCCCTAGGTTTAGATCCCAGAGCCACATAAAAACAGGTATGGTTGCACATGCTTATAATCCCAGTAGTTGGGAGGTCCATGCAGGAGGATCAGAAGTTCATGATCATCCTCAGTTACATAGAGAGTTTGAAGCAAGACTGGGATACTTGAGACCCTGTCTCACAGCAATAATGACAACAAAACTGAATTCAATAAAAGAAAATAATGTATGCATTATTGCACTTACCAATCTGACTTATGCAATTCTTCCTGTCAATACAAATAGGTTCACCTGAGTTTAGACAGTTGCAACCTGGTCTTCTGTAGAAGAAATACACAATTATTTATCTAGTCATTCCTGTTTTTAGAAATACATAGGCTGTGTTTAATATTTCACAGTTACAAATGTCGTTGAAATAAGGATCGATGCACTTGACTCTTGGGGCGCATGGTTAAATGGCTGGGGTGGATACAAACAGAATTGCAAGCTGAGGAAGGCTTCATTCAGCTCAACCTCTAGGTGGCTTCACTTGCATCTCTGTTCTCTCCAGCTGTGTGTGAACATGCTGAGTGAATCTGAGCTTCCTCCATCAAGATGAGGTTGAGTAGCAGCTTACCTACATCTTGACTATTTTTAAAATGTTCTTCTTGAGCTGCTGGTTTATATCATTGCCTCCTTTTTCAGCTGACTTTTTCTCTCTTTAAATGACTCGATTCTGATCTTTTATCGTCACGTAGGTGAGAGTGTCTTGTGCGATCCCTCGGGTTAGTGTCCTTTCCTTTGTCCTGACGAAAGCACTGTTGGGGAGAAAGGGTTTATTTTGGCTTACAGATCAGGGGCCGTGTAGTCCATCATGACCAGGATGGCATGGAGGCAGGAGTCTCGGGCTGGCTGGCTGGCACACTGCGCTGATGGTTCAGAAGCAGAGTGAGAAGAGGAAGTGGGGCCAGGCTATAATACCTCAGCCTGCCTCCAGGATGTGCTTCCTCCTGCAAGGCTTCACCTCCTAAAGGTTCCATGACGTTCCTGACAGCACCACCAGCTGGGGTGCTCAAACACTTGAGCCATGCCAGCCATTTCCCAGCAAGCTACTCGTGTTTCACCTTCTTGGTACTTCGGTTGTTCAACCGTTTCATTTTAGATTTCATTTCAGTTTTCCCGACTCTAAAGCCATGCATATTTACCTCAGTTTTCTTTTAGTAATTTTTTTATCACTGAGGGAAGTTAACTTTTAAACATATTTATTTACATATTTGTTTTATGTATTATTGTTTGTGTATGTGTGTAGTATGAGAGTGTGGGTATATGACACCACAGTACATAAGGTCAGAAAACACCTTTTGAGGAGTTGGTTCTCTCCTTCCCTGCAGCTTCTGAGGCTCCTACTCAGGTTGTGAGGCTTATACAAGGGCCTTTACTAGCTCATTTGCCTTACTAAAGTTAAGCCTTGACTGGTGATTGATGGGGGTGGGAAGCCCATTTTGGTGGTGCCACCCATGGGCTGGTAATCCAGTAAGCAGCCTCCCTCCCTCCATGGTCTGTGCATCAGCTCCTGCCTCCAGGCTCCTGCGCTGTTTGCCTTCCTGCCTGACTTCTTTCAGTGAGAGACTATGATGAGGAATTGTAAGCCAAATAAACCTTTTCCTCCTCAACTTACTTTTGGTCATGGTGTTTACCACAGCAATAGAAACCCTAATGAAGACATCAGTTTTAGGCCAGCATAAGAATTTTGTCTTTTCCTTGGAAAGGGTTTGGAGCAGAGAAAGAACACAATCTTCCTTAACATTTAAGTGTAAATGTTATATCATTCAGAAGCTTCGGCATAGCGTCTGACTTAAGATGGCAGTACAGCATAGCCATGGAAGACTATATAACTCTAGCACTTGAAATAAGAGAACAAACACAAATTTGAGGGTAGCCTGGGCTACAGAGGAATTCATGGCCAGTCTGGATTACAGATTGAGATTCTGTCTCAAAACGACAACATGAAACAACCAACAATTAAAACCAACCCTGAAAGACATTAGCATTGGGTATGGTGGTTCATGCCTATAGTCCCAGAACTCAGGCAGCTCAAGACGAAGTCAACAAGTTCAAGACCAGCTTGAGCCAGTCAGTTTGAGATCAGCATGGGCGACATGGTGAGATCTTGTCTCTAAAAAGGAAAGAACAAGAGGAGGGGGTGGCAACGTTATAGTGGGGCAAGGACAGATCAAAGCACAGTTAGTCAGTGACTGTGCCGCACTGTCCAGGCAGAAGATGGAGCTGGGTCGAGAGGGGAGGCAATGCAAATAGTGCACACATGCAGTTCTGAGATAGGAGGATGCGAGGAAGAAGTCAGAGTCTCCCATAGCAACCTGGAGGATGGAGTCACATTGATGGACTGGGCACATTGTAGGAGTAGGACCAGAGATTGCACTTGACATGCTGAGCTTGCAACGTCTATTTAAACACGGAATCAAAGATGTGCAAGTACAGATTGGTGAGAACCATGTAGGATGGGAACGGTGCTATTGACAGGTGGGTAAATACAGTCTCTGTTAATGAACTGCAAGTCTTTTGTACACCTGAAGGTGAGACTTGGCTAACTGTGAAGTAGGATAAAAATACCATTTTGTTCTTAGCAGGAACCAGGAGAACTATCCATAAATTTAGCTTCACAAATAGTTACAAAATAGTCAGGTGTTAATTTTGACATTAAGAAAAAGCAGTACTTCCCAAAGGCATGGATGCTTACTGTGCAGGATCTCCTAAATTTTTTTCTTTTACTTTTATTGATTCTTTGTGGATTTCACATCATGCATTCCAATCCCACTTATCTCTCTGTCCTCTCACTTCTACCCTCTGCCCTTTCGACCTCCTCCCAAAACAAAACCAAATTTAAAAGAAAAATCAAAAGCCAAACAGAACAAAGAATCAAAACAAAGATTAAAAACAACAACAAAAAGGACTCTTGTGAATGATATAGTGTGGCCCATTGAGTCACACAGTTTTCCTTTGGTCCATACATCTTTACTTGTAATTGTTCATTGCCGTGAGCCATTGGTCTGGCTCGAGGCCTCCAGTTTCTGCTACCCCACCAGTAGTGGGCTCACAGTGGGACTCCTCTTGGATATTCTGTTGACCTGTGTCATTGGAGATCCTGCTGTTTTGGATTTGTAGGTTCATCTACTTCACATGCTCCAACACTTCATAGATTTGGTGGATGTTGGGGTGGGCCAACTCATAGCCCTGGTTCTGGGCCTGGGTGGCAGCTGGGTTGGTCAGCTCACTAGCTTTCCCTCATTGTAACTATCCAGATGAGCTCTGCACTGCATTGGCCAGCTTACCCAATGCAGCTTACAGCAAGGAGTGGGTTCAGTTCTCCTACTCTCAGACTCTCAGATCCAGGTCCCCCTCACTCATATCGCCAGGGCCAGCTCTACTGTTTTGCACAGGCAATATGCAGAGCCCTCTTTTCCGATTTCTGTATGGGACATGGGGGCGGGGGTGTCAGCTCTCCTGTTCTCATGCCCTCAGGGCTGGCTCACCTGAGTCCTGATAATAGGGTCAGCTCTAGTGTGCTGCCCAGATGGGAAGCAGAGGCTGCAGCTGGTGAGGGTCAGGACTAGCTCTCCTACTCTATGACCCCAGGGCCAGCTCCCTCATCTGCCATAGGTGGTAGTGGGTGAGGGGAGGAGGGCATCTTTCCCTCACCCATGCTACCACATGACAGATGAGGAGGTGGGGTCAACTCTTCTGCTCTCATTCTCTCGGGAATGGCTTACCCATGTCCCTGACCACAGGGTCAGCTTTAGTGTGCTTCGCAAGTGAGGCACACACCTCTGGGAGGTGAGAGATGGGGTCATTTCTCCTGAGCGTAGAGAAGGGTGGGAGTGAGCTCTCCCTGAGGAGTAGGAACAGCTTGCCTGCCCCAACATCCAGCAACAGGCAGGACCAACGATCCCAGGGCCAATGAAGGGCGGGACTGGCTTAGCAAAGCATGGTTCCAATGATCCATACCCCCCACCCCCAATACCTGCAGCAGGACCACAGAACCAGACATGGCCCTGTGCAGTAGCCCTGGCCCAGATGACACCATGGCCCCAGGTGACAGCACAGGTCACTCAGATCAGGATGTCCCTGGTGGCAGTATGGCCCTTGTAAGCCCCCAGTGATGACAGGAGCCACAGACCTCAACACAGGCCCCCTAGGCACCAAATCAAGATCTGACCTTGGGTCACAGCCCAGGCCTAGGCATCTCCCTGGACTTGGGTGGCCAGCTGGCTATTTACATCCACCTGTTCCTCACTACCTTCACCTCTCTGGTTCTGCCTCTCTCTCCAGCTCACAAATCATTCCATCTCTCCCTCTCTTCTACCTCCCCACCTTGTACTCTCTCACCACAATGGTGCCCAGCTGCCCACCACCAGGGCTCTTTGTTGGGTTACAAATGGCGCTGGTGGAATACTGCCCACCTCAGCCATAAGGGATGACATGGAGCTGTTGCCTTTCCCCTCTCCCATGTCCAGGCCTAGAGACCTCAGCTGTGATGGTACCTGATTGACTGGTACCAGAGGCGCCAGGCAGGCTCCTGGTTGATTGTGGCCCCCACAGACCCAAAAGTCGGGGTGGGGTAGGGAGGGTGCCATCTATGTCCATCGCTGATTCTGATTTTCTAATTTTCACACCAAACACTTTAGCCTCTTTTGTTAATATCAGTGCTGTGTTGGGAAGAAATTCTATCTGAAAGAATAACTCATAAACTATAAGCATTGGAGCATCAGGCCTGTGTCTCATGAAATAATTTAAGCAGGTGTGGAACTTTGTAATCCAAAGGATGACATCAAGGTCAGATGTCTTGGGTTCTTAAGACCAGACATGGAACAGCCCAACATCTGTGCCAGAATGACATCTATGAAGCATAATATTTCCATTTAAGTATTTAGTCATCGTGATAGTTTTCCATGGTTTTAATTCATAAAATATGGTTGTTGTGTTTTCAAAGCTACAGGAGCCTGGCAGTTTTGTTCAGCCTTTTCCGCCTTTCTCCACATTGATTTTTTTTTTACTCCCAGTTAATGTGAACAATTATCACCTTATTTAAGCACTAAAAACATTTACATGTATTTCTGCATAAGAAAATAAGGTGATATCAAAACACTATTCTGGCTCAGGTCTATGAATATAAAGAAACTATATAGGTAAACTAAGATAAGACATATTCAATAACTTATGTTTATAATTCGTTCACATATTTCCTCTGGTTAAGACAGGGTGCTTTCTATGTTGAATGTATTACAGTGACCGAGTTATCATATGGTTCCCAGAAAATAGCTTTGGAGTAATCGCATGGGTCAACACCGGAAACTTACTCGCTCTGCTTATTTTCAGCTGTTTGCAGTCTTAATTGAGCAATCCCAAACTATGTATTTATGTGAGGAAAAGATGTTTTGCTCTGTTTACCCTTGGGAAGGATGAGGTGCTTTGCATTTTATTTTGTCTCATTCCAATTGCTGTGGCTAATTTAGTTGTGATGGAACAGGATAATTTAGTGATTTCAGTGACTTTTTATTAAAATTTTTCAGTGTACCAAATAAAGTGCATATGTGTGTGATCCCACATATCAGAGAAACATACAATGTTCTCCCTCCTTCTTACCTACACTCACCCCCACAGTTCCTCTTTCTATTTTCATAAAAAACACACACACACACACACACACACACACACACACACACACACACATTACACGTAGATTCAACATATGAGAAAAACACATAATATTTGCCCGAGTGCCTTATTTAATGGGACTATCTCTGGTTCTACACATTTTCTTGCAAATAATATATGATTTCCTTGTTCTTTAGAATAAACAAGATTCTACTGTGCATATACACATTTATTTGTTGTTGGGCATGTAGGGGATTCTATACCTTCCTTGGCTGCTCTGAGTTGTGCAACAGTAAACACAGAAATGAGAGCATCTTCTTGGTAGGCTGATTTTGATTTCTTTGAATATATGCTCAGGCGTGGTATACATGAATCATATAGTAATTCCATTTTTAGATTTTTGAGGAACCCCAGAAACCTCTATGGTGCTGTTCCAGTATACAGTGCCATCAGCAGGGAATAAGGACTCCTCTTTCCCCATATCCTCAACAGCATTTGCCCATTTTTTTTTTTTCCCCGAGACAGGGTTTCTCTGTGTAGTTTTGGTGCCTGTCCTGGATCTAGAGCTGTAGACCAGGCTCACAGAGATCCTCCTGGCTCTGCCTCCCAAGTGCTGGGATTCAAGGTGTGCACCACCACCACCTGGCCGCTTTTTTTTTTTTTTTTTTTTTTTTAATGTCAGCCATTCTGACTGGGGTGAGATGGAATCTCAAAGCAGTTTTCATTTTACATTTCCCCAATGGCTGAGGATGTTGAACAGTTTTGTAAGTATATACCCGCCATCTGTAATCTTTTGAGAAATGTCTGTTAATTGATTTACCAGCTCATTGATTAGACGGGTTTGTTTGATGTTTAACTTTTGGAATCCTTTAGACTCTAGACACTAGAATCTAGAGACAAAGTTGGTAAAAACTCTTGCCTCCTATAGCCTGCCTCTTCTTTCCCTTGCAGACCATCTCAGTGATTTCATTGCTTTTTCTTTGTATCGGATGCTAAGTGCCAAGAAGTGGTTATACAGTGGTGAGCAGGAGAGGTAACTCAGAGCAGCAATGCCCTGGGCTGAGGTGCTGAAAACACATGCTCCATCCCTGGCCTTAAAGCTCTCTGGTCACAGGCATGTCTTTTTCTCATCAACACAACTTGACTACCCTGTCCCAAGAGAGACAGATTTCAACTTCACGTTTTTCATGTACAGTCTTCTAGTTTTGGTTTTCTTTTCTCTCTCTCTCTCTCTCTCTCTCTCTCTCTCTCTCTCTCTCTCTCTCTTTCTCTCTCTCTGTTGTTGTTCTGGTATTTTTTTTTATTGTGTTTCTTTGTTTTGAGACAGGGTCTTACTATATAGCACTGGCTGGCCTGGAGCTCAGAAGGTAGACCAGGCCAGTCCTGAACTCACAAAGATTCACCTGCCTCTGCCTCCCAAGTGCTGGGTTTAAAGGAATGTGTCATCATGCCTGATTTCATTTCTTATTCTGATTTAACCATGAGGTTCTCATGCACAGATGGTGTATGCACACTCTTTGGCCCCTTCCCTGCAATCATAAAAAGATTCTATGTCCAAGGCAGTAAATATTCTTATTTGGTGTCATGAGAAGTAAAAAATGGATTCTGGAGTCCAACCTGCTTGGGCTAAAATTCCAATACCAAAGTACTTTCTTTCTCTCTACCTCAGATTCCTCAGATAAGGTTTGATGATGATGCAGGATGATTCTGACTGGAGCAATGGCAAGGCACACAGTAGGGCGGCATGTGCTAGGGTTAGGTTCTCTATCATCTAGATTTAAAGGGAGATCTAGTTCCTTTCTAAAATTTATTACTGATGTGTGGTGTGTGTATGTGTGTGTGTGTGAGAGAGAGAGAGAGTGTGTGTATAGCTAGAATTTTCCTGGTCCTGCCTGGCCCAGGGTCAGGACAAATCTTTCACCTGCCAGTCCCGAAGCCACTCAGACCCAACTAAGTAAACACACAGAGACTTATATTACTTATAAACTGTATGGCCTAGCAATCTTCTTGCTATCTAGCTCTTCTATCTTAAATTAATCCATTTCTACTAGTCTATAAGTTGTTACATGGCTTGTGGCTTGCCGGTACCTTACATCTTGCTTGTCATGGCGGCGGCTGGCGGTGTCTCTCTCTACCTCAGCCTTCCACTTCCCTGAATTCTCTTCTCTGCTTGTCCCACCTATACTTCCTGCCTGGCTACTGGCTAATCAGTGTTTTATTTACTAGCCAATCAGAGCAACACATTTGACATACAGAACATCCCACAGCGTGTGTGTGTGTGTGTGTGTGTGTGTGTGTGTGTGTATGTATGTGTGTGTGTGTGTGTGTATGTATGTGTGTGTGTGTGTGTTTCTGAGGATTGAACACAGGTTGTGAGGCTTAAGGTCAAAGAGAAGCCTTTGGGGATTATTACATTAAATTCCACATGAGTTATGTGCCCAATATATTTGCCACAGAAAGCTTTGAAAGTATTAAATAGTTTTTCAAAAGTCAGCTTGGGTCAGTTCTGTTTTCATAACTACTATGTTTTATCTCTCTTGTAAATGAATAATGTCTGTTGAAGCTAGGGGGCCGGGCTAACAAGCTGTCCACTTCAGGAATTTTTTTCCCCTTTTTTTCTGTAACACTCAGAAAAGTTCAGTCTCTTCTGGTTTCTTTGGCCATACATTGCCTTGATCATCCCCAAATAAGCTGCACAAGAACAGATGACTAGGACCAGGATGCAGAAGTTGAAGATGAAATCTCATGATCTAGCATGAGTGTTCAACCTGGATTCAGGGGGGAAATGAAAATAATTTTCTAGACAGCAATTCTGGCAATTATTTCAAGATAGCTGAAATTTTAAGGTATTTAGTTTGTATATGATTTTTTTTTCTTTTTTTTTTTTTTTTTGAGACAGGAGCTCATGTTTTCCAGGCTGGTCACAAGCTTGTGTCTTTGAGGGTGATCTTGAACCTGTCTTCCCTTCCTCTAACTCCCAGGTTCTAGGGTTACTGGCATGTGTCACCACATCTGTTTTGTTTGTTTAAATGGTACTGGGGAACAAACCCAGGGCTTTGTGAGCACTAGGCAAGCTTCTACCAAGTGAGCTCCATCCCCAGCCCTTAGGATAAGTTCTTGATCCCAACTTCTCACCTTCAAAAATAATTCAACATCTAACATTACTTAATCCAAGATAAAACTAAACTCTTTCAGAACATGATCGGTTTCCACCAATTCAATATTTAGATCCTACGAAAAACTGTTAATATGCATACGTGACCTGGCCAAGGGAAAGCTGTGACAGATGAGTGCCCTTAGTGCAGCAGATAGGCGATTGTTTCTAAGGATGCCACTGCATTCCAGGAAGAGTGTCTTCATCCTTGCTTTTCATACATTTGCTGGAACTTAGCAAAAATGGCTTGCTGGTTCTTGTCAGCATGACAAGTCCTAATATTTCCTGAAGGTTTCAGACGAGCAGTCCATGCCAAACTCTTAATGGAGTTTCAACAGAAGCCTCTTACGAGACAGACGTGTTGTGACTTACCTGCTGGGAGGTTTTCCGTTGTCTTCAGGGAAAAAGCTAATGACTTCAGGGTTCTGGGGACTGCTAGTCATGGGATCTTTGCTGGCTGTTGGCTGGGGCAGACTCTAAGTACTTTTGGAAATCAGAGCCAGGAGTCAGTAGCATACCCTTTCTCAAAATAACATTACCTTGAATTACTTATAATTACTTAACTTACTTGCAGGGACTAATGTAAATATTTGGGAAAGCCAACTCCCAGGAAACACATAGTGGTTTGAAATTCTGAATATTATCTTGTAATTCTCTTAGTGCGTGGGTGAACTGAATGTGGAAACAGGAACCGTTTGACAGTTGGCAAGACGGCAAATGCAATACATCTCTGCTAAATCAGTTGATCAAAAAGCAACAAAACAATGATATGCCTATGAGGGATGTAGACATTCTTATGAATCACAGGACAGAGTGGATGTTCCAAGGGAGTGTTAGAAAGCATCAGTTCAGAGACTGGGTAGAGCTGTAGTAAGTCAATGTTAAAGGCAGAGTCTTACTTCTTTCGAAAGGTACACAGCAATTGAATAATAAAGCCAGGGGCGTCTGAGACAGCCATGAGACTTTCTCAATATCTTCCCAACAGAATATGTCCTAAAATTCATTTTTACGTCTCACGTAACATTTCTTTTCATACAGTGAGTGCTTTCTTGAATAATGTGGTTAAAGCAATTATTCCCCTAAGTTCAGCCCTGACCCACAAAAATAATAGCAGTAACTAACACAGAAAAATAATCTAGTAGCTAGCACACTGAGTGTAAAACTTAAGAACCACATTTAAGAAAATTCAGCTCCGAAGTTAAAATATTTCTGAAAACAGTGGCGAGGAAGCATGGCAGACACTTGCTGAAGAAAAGCAATAAAATTCAGTCTGTTAACATAAAACCAAGCCGGACCAGAGACAGCATGCAGTGTCGTTAGATTCTTAGGTCATTAGATTATCTTGGCTAGCTCTTTACTTAGATGAGCCACGCCGCTTGCTTTGGAGCCTCCGAGCAAACCGTATGTGGCAAGAATTGACGCATGAATACGTTTTCAGTACACCACTTTGTGTTATTTCATAGGCCTCTGATGGTTGGCCTCCCCCCAGAACAGACTCTAGTAGGCTTCCTCAGTACCTTCATTTTCCTTTTGTAGTACTTGCTAACTTCTCAGGGTGGTCTCTATTTAAGTAATGTCTCCACATCTAGGAGCAGTGAGACCCTTGAAAAAGGAAAGTTAATCTCCCCCAAAGACTAAAACAATGGGTCTTTGTAAGTCAAAGGAAAAGTGGGATTAGGGGCTGAAGATAACCAGAGTTCATTCCAACCCAGTCTTTTCTCTCTCCCCTTCTTTCCTTTAAATAAAATTAGAAGTGGGGAAAAAAAAAGATTTAGAAAAATATTTGAAGGAGAATTGTATCGCAAGAAAAAAATGGCTCTTTATTCCTGGGCAGAGGCCACCCAGAGGTTTGACTGGCGCTGACTGCCCTGGAGACTTGTGAAGCATCCACTCTTGGTAGCTGAAGTGCATCCCCTTCAGTGGTGAGAGTTCCGGGCCACACAGAAGTGGAACCAACCTTCTGGTTTTGCCTCCACGATGACCAGCTTTGCAAGGCTTACAGCTAGCCAGGAATTCCCCCAGAGTCAGCAGCAGAACACGGGCTTCCCAAGTGTGAGGACTAGGGCTCCGTCACAAAACAGAGTAGAGATTAGATGGTCTCAGTGGTCATCCTAGATCAAGACTTCTCAGTTCTCTCTCTCTCTCTCTCTCTCTCTCTCTCTCTCTCTCTCTCTCTTTCAATATGTACTTTGGAGTACTATGGAAGAAGCTAAAATAATTGTGAATGACAGATGGGAATAGGAGGGGAAATTTTTCTAGGCATTTTGTGTTTTTGAGAAAAAGTGCTCTTTTGGTCTTTTTAGATTTATATTGTGTGTGTGTGTGTGTGTGTGTGTGTGTGTGTGTGTGTGTGTGTGTGTGTTATTTAAGCTTGGGAGTGCAGATGCTCATGGAGTCCAGAAGGGGGTGTGGGATCCCCTGGAGCTAGAGCTCCAATAGCTCTGGGAACAAACTGCTTTGACCCTCTCCTGAGGTGAGGACAGTCTACTTCTACCAGCTCTTTCAGGAAGTGGGTGGCTCTCAACTAATGAGTTACTAGCTGATTTTTCTGCGCTAAGCACTTGAGAGGTTGCATATAAAAAGAAGTTGTTTTATCACTAATTTTATTTTTAAAATTGTCTTATTTTTGAAGTTATAATGTGATTATATCATTACTCTGTTCCCTTTCTGCCTTCCAAACCCTCCCATATACCGGTCCTTGCTCTCTTTCAAATTCATGGCCCCTTTTTATTATTAATTGTTACACACACATATGTATATTCCTAAATATAACCTGCTTAGTCTGTATAATGCTACCTGTATGTGCATTTTCAGGGCTGACCATTTGATATTGAGTAACCAACTGATAATCATTAACTTCATTTTATCATCAGTTTACCATACATAGATCCAAAAACTCAAACAGGTCATTTGGAAAGCACTAATGGCAAAACCAATGCTCACACCCAGGAGGGGTGAGGCATGCAAGTCTCAGAATAAACAAAACAACTCTCCCAAACCCATAAATCAAAACAAACCACCACCCCTACAACAGAGGCAGGTTAATTAATCTCAGCCCCAGGGAGGCTGAGACTGAATAGGCACCATAAGTTCCAGGTCGGTCTGGAGTGAGACCCAGTAGCAGAAAACAAAAACAAGAAAAAGAGAAATAATAAACATGGTGGGCAATGTTGGGGGATGCTGGCGGCATGATCAAGAGTTCAAGTTCATTCTCTGCTACTTACTGAGTTGATGGCTAAGCAGGACTACAGGTTACTGAAAGCAGAGGAAATAAAAGAAAACAGCAGTCGCCAAGCTTTAGCTTATGGGAGTGTCAGCACCCACAGGGGCCCTTGAGATACTGCCTTTAGGGGTGTGCTGTATAAGACACCCTCAGGGTGTGTCAGAACTCCTCAGGTCCCGGTTTCCTCGTCTGCCGTATTATGTTCGTCTTGGTGCCCAGGGGTGGAAATAAAGACCAACACTCTGTGAAAGTGTTGTAGGGAGCCTGGAGAAGTCGGAGGGAGACAGGAGCTCCAGACACGGGTCACAGAGCCTGCAGGGGTGTTCACTGCTGGGCAAGGACTCCTCTGGGTTCTGGGAAGGGCCCTCGCCCAGCAGCCTCATGATTGGCAGCTGTGAATCAAGGGGTGTTGGTAGGCGAGGACAGTGAGTAGGGTAGTGTAGTGCGGCCTGGCCCTCAACAGCTTCTGCTCAAATCCTGCATGTGCTGATGAACCGCAGCTCCTTCTTCAGCTTGACTCTGCAGGCAGGACGTTGGACGCCTCTGAGTAGAAACACATCACGTTCCTCCGACTCCCGGTTCTTGTGGGTCTTGCAGATCCGGGGTACAGCCATGTTGGCTGCAGCTCAGGTTTTGTGTTCCATGAGAGGAGCTTTTAAAGAAGTGTATGTGGATTTGACGGTGTGGTGGTGTGTGCATGCCTGGAATCTTAGCACTCAGGGGCTGAAGGAGGAGGATCGCACGTTTCAGGCCACTCTGAGCTACCTAGCTAGATTGCTGCTTCAAACAAGCAAGTGGGGTCGGGGGAGCTTTGAATGAAAGTCTAAAAGGTGGAACTGTTTCTGGCAGGCAAAGGAGACCCTTCTGAGATTTATGAACAAGGGAATTCATGATCTTGAGAAAAACAAGCAGTTACTAGGCTATTTTCCCCACTGATGAAGATGTAGGTGTGAGACTCAAGAATTGTCATAGCAGCCACCATTAAAATCTTTTTGGTTCACAATTCGCAAAACACCTCTGCCTACATTTTCTGATTTGATTGCCTCCGAGTGCATTATCAATTGCATAACATTTTTTTTCTTAATTTTCTTCTCACAGAGGCACTCATTCTTCGACATTGCTGTAAGATGAGCTTTGAATGTATTTCCCATTATGAAACAGGCCAACAAAACCTTCTACAATTGGATATTTTTTTTCACTCCTCAAGGTGTGATGTCATCCATGGGCCTAGCAACAGTTTGATTTATGGGCAAAGAAGAGCCTCATGTCCTTGGCAGAGAGGGATGTGTAAACCTGGGCTCCCCTCTGTCTGGGATCCAGCTTGGGAGTGTTTCTTTTACCTCCTCAGATGAATGTGGCACTGTGCAAACACTGCCAGAGTTGGCTGTCATTTCAGCCTGGCATTGTCCCTGCTACAATCTCTTCAGAGTCCGTTTGTATCGCTCTGGGGTCGCTCTTTGACCACCCTGGACCTTTTTCTGATGCCCCCCCCCCCCCACCTCCCAGGTACTGTTTCTGTTCACTGCCGGATCTGAGCGGTCCTTTGAGGAAGTTACATATTTGGGGGCCGTTTTGAGGTAACGTACAAATATTCTCCTTCGCCCTCAAACCAGTGTCTGACTTAGGTTAGGACAAGCTGAGAATACATTAGTTGATCCAACAAAAAATAGAAGAAATAACTGGCCTTAAAGTCTCTATGTAGACCAGGCTGGCCTTGAACTCACCAAGACCTGCCTGTCTCTGTTCCTAAGGACTGGGCTTAAAGGCCTGTGCTACCATGTTCTGTGAAATCCTTTTGAGTTCACAGGAATGTGTACATTTTAATTTAGAGCAAAAGTTTCTAACTTGTTATTATGCTACAGTGAAGGAAATTCCAGATGCCACTGTTTATTTCTAGGGAGTTATAAATGCTCATGACTTTAGCATTTAAGTTAAAAATTGGGAGTAAGTCTCAGAATTTCTTCCATAGTAAGACACTTACTATTTTCAAATTTTGTCGGCACCCTATTTTACCCATTCTGAGTTTAACCAACTAGATTTACATAGGTATTTAACTGTCTGGTTTCCTTTGGTTCTGGGAATTGAACTCAGTGTCTCTTACATGCTAACCACATATTGTAACATTGTTACCTTTTCCCCTCAGGTTAGGAAAGAACCCAGAGCCTTGGATACTAGGCAGGTGCTCTATACCTGAGCTTTGCCCCAGACCCAGCACTTAAACTATTAATTTACCTCTATTTATTTATTGTGGTGGGAGCCACCCATGTGGAGGTGAGGGACAGCTTGCAGGATCCTGATCTAACTGTTACCTCATTTATACTGTACACGCCCATAATTGTGCATCATTCCAAAAGAATTGATAGCAGAAATGCCAACTACATCTTGCAAGTAGAAACTCTGGTCTATCAGTAGAGGAGGTTGGAATGATGCGGAGAGGGAATCCGAGGATGTAGTGGACTTAGCAGCTGAAGAAAGCCATACTAATTAGTGATGGAGGAGGAGAAAATTCATGCTGTACGTTCACCATCCAGGTTAATGGACATCTAACTTCTCTGAAAGTTGAGTTACAAATAGATATTTCAAAGTTACTTAGTGTCTGGAATTCTGTCTTCCAAGTAAAATTACAGTTGTTTTTTCTCAAATGTGTGGAGGTTGTTACACTGTTTGCAAAGAATGGCTCTCTACAGCAATGGCTTGATGTCACCCTTGCCTGAGGGAATTCCACTTTTCACATATTGACACTTGGTTTGCTTTTTTTGTTTTTGTTTTTGTTTTTTCTTTTTCTTTTTGGTTTTTCGAGACAGGGTTTCTCTGTGTAGCTTTGCGCCTTTCCTGGAACTCACTTGGTAGCCCAGGCTGACCTCGAACTCACAGAGATCCGCCTGGCTCTGCCTCCTGAGTGCTGGGATTACAGGCGTATGCCACTACTGCCTGGCTTGTTTTGCTTTTTGTAAGACCTTAGTCTTCAAAGAATAGGAGAGGCAGCATGATTTGTTTAGGTTTAAAGATACAGTCTTTTCAGATGGAGCCTCAGCTGGGCATTCCAGTGAGGACACACTGTGGAGATGGCCAGCTGACAAGCGCCATTTCACTTTCCCAGATCAAACTGGGGCCTGAGATACAGACAGAAACCTTAGCTCTTCCCAACCTCACCATCAACCTTCAAAAGTCAGTCAGCTGGACAATTAGTCGCTGTCTTTCGAGTCATGTCCTGTAGTATTCAAAACACCTCAGCTTGGAACGTAGATTTCATGTGTGTAAACACACAAGTGGATAGAGCTATCTCTCCTCATCAGTGGCCCGGTCATTGAATACCAGATGTCTCCATGAAGTTTAGGTGACCTTGAGTGTATCCTAAACTCTGAAGTGAGAAAAATTGCTTCTTGACTCAAACAAGCACAGACGATGAGATACAGCGTTCACTGGAAATATTTCCTGCCAATTAAGGATCAAGAAAATAAATGTATATTATAACTGATTTTCAGGGAGCCAAAGTTTTAAGTTTTCTTACTAGTGTTTCTTAAAGGGAACAATTTCTAAAACAACAGCAAATCTTAAAAAAAAAAAAAAGACTTTGAAATATATACAGCTGTTTTCTTTATCCTCTCAGAGATAGGCAAGCTTCCTTTTAGCTAAAGTGTGCTCTTAGAACTACTCAAGTTTATTGGCTTGTTCACACCAACTGTCTTTTTATGATTTCTTCGTGGGTTTTGACTGACTGTCTCCTCAGACAAATATGCGACTCCATGGGAGGCAAGCTGTCTTCCCCTTCCTGAGGCTTGGTGACTTCATTGATATGGTACCAATGCTGACCAAGGAAAGGAAGTGTGCGCTCTGGAAACCAGAAAGAAAGGTGATTTTTACTGACTGGACAGGCTCTTGGCATCTGATTTTTAGAAGCTACTGGCTCAAGTAGCCAAAGGAGGAAATTTGTCACCTTGGGAGTAAAGAATGTGACTCTCCAAATTACAGCTGGCAGAAAGCTACTCCTAGGTTTACATTCGCTGGGGAACGTCATCCTTGGCCACAGTGCAATGAAAGATTCATCGTCTTCGTGGGTGACATGGGGCAAAGCAAGGTTTAGTCTCCATTTATTGCCAGGGGGATTGGGAAGAAACCATGCAAAGGCTGGCAGTTCTGACTTACTGAGCTGTCAGGTCTGTCCAAGTAAAAGTCAAGGGGGTGTGAGCCCAGGTAAAGGAAACGTTCACCACTGAAGAGCCATCGTGGGTTTGAAACCACTGAGGCACATTACGAACCACCAGGGCCTTGCCCTTGAAGACAGCGCTGTCTCTGTGAATGGTTGCAGTGCAGGTTAGATCATTGACATTCCGGACTAAGCATGCAAGAGGGAGACTTTCCTATGATGGGCGGTGGTTCGTCCACAGCATTCAGTTCATAAGAAGCACAGTTGGACCACTGTGGAGAATTTGGGCTTTGCCTCGTTTAATATAAAAGCTTGTCATATTTCATAATGTTCAGAGCTACAGACATTGCCTCCCCGTTGTGGTTAGCAGAGAAGCCATATCCGTGAAGAGGAGGATCTGAATAGTGAATAGAACAAGGGGCAGATTTATTATTCTCTTAAGAACCTAGCTGTACCAGTCACTTTGGAAATTCAAAATTTTGTGATTTGAAAAATAAACTTAATTAGAAATCTCTTATTTCTTGTCTTTGTGATTTGAAATCTAAATTACACATTTAGAAATGTGTACTTAAAGTACCCTGTCGTATGGGCACCCTCTAAATTTTACAACAAATGAACTGTAATAGTTGAGATGGTTCCAATTTGTGGAACTCATTACAGCAATGATCTCATGAACTTTCCAGGATCAAATTCATTTGCTGTTGTTAGTGGATGCAAAATACAGGCTGATTAAAAGGAATACATGGAGAAAGCAGATGTTTTGCACAGAATTGTGGGTGAAAATATATCCTTCATTAACTATCGTGTCCTAAATTCTTGTGACTTTGTAGAATAGAATTTGCAAATGTGTGGGGCCCAGGAGTTCAGCAGATCTGTTTTGTCTATAGTTAATAGAGTGTGCCAAGCACTGTGTTGAGTGCTAGGAATAAAATAATTTAAAAGTGAGGTCCTGCTTTCAAGAAGTTCAAACTAGGCAAACAAACGTGGCAGTCACCACACTTACAGGTGAATAGCATCCAAGAACATAAGGGAAGAAACAGCTAAGTTAGGAAACCAGCTCAGAGAGCTGTGCTTGAGTTGATATTTAATGGGGTCAGAGGATGACTGTGGAGAGCAGGAAGGCTGAGGTCTAGAGGACCAGACAGAGCAAGGTGCTCTCCGGGAAACGAAAGCAGTCGGCATAGTGAGAATCTAGGGAATCTACGGGGGAAATGGCAAGACAAGGTTGAAAGTTTGGCCAGTGTGGTGGTGTGAGTAAGAATGGCCCCTCTTGGCTCAGATATTTGAATGCTTAGTCATCAGGAGTGGAACTACTTGAGAAGGAACGGGAGGTGGGGCCTTGTCAGAGTAGGTGTGACCTTGTGGAGGAAGTGTGTCCCTGGGGGGTGGGCTTTGGGGTTTCAAAAGCGCAAGCCAGACCCAGTGTTTCTCTCTCCTCCTGCTGCCTGTGGATCCAGATGTAGACCTCTTCAGCTACTTCTCTAGCGCCATGTCTGTTTTGTGCCCCATGCTCCCCACCATGATGATAATGGACTAATCCTCTGAAACTGTAAGCCAGCCCCAGTTAAATGCTTTCCTTTATAGGAGTTGCCGTGGTCATGCTGTCTCTTCACAGCAACAGAACACTGACTCAGACAGCCATGGTTTTGGGAGACTGTAGAGCTTTAGGAGGGCAAATGGCAGAGGATGAACACAGAAGCACTTGTATTAAAAAGATGGTTGTGAGAACTCTGAAGAGCTGGGGAGTCTGCGCTGGGGCGAGTGTGGTCACTGAAGAGGTGGGAGGAAGAGGACACAGGTCAGGCTGGCAGGTGACTGCATAGATTTGTTTCCACGTGGTAACTCTGCCCACTTTGTCTCGGCTTCAAATTCATGATGGGCTGAAAAAAATCAGTGTAATTCCCTTTATGATTTCTGGATTTTCTTTAATTAGATGCAAAGTCTGCAGTGATTTCAATAATATTTATATATTTATATGTAAAACAAAACAAAACAATTGAATAACTTTCCAAAAGGATCATAAATCATTTAAATTTTCTTGAATTCTGGTTGGGTTAGAACTGTTTTTCCTCTACAAATATAAAAATTAACCATTTTGCAAAGTCAAAGTTACTTGAAAAATAAATCTCAAATTTTAAACAGATCTGTGGCAGTCACATACCTAAGCAAGTCTATTTCATCTCCATTACTAAAGTGGCCATCGTGCACGAAGTACGTGGCTGGGCTGACATGCTAGGGAGTGACCTGACAGACTGGTTCTGCAGCAGCTTGAAATGGCTGGAACACCAAAGACAAAAGCTCCCCTGGACCCTGCAGGCCTCTTTGTGCCTCAGCACAAGCTTTCTGCTATGTTGGGCATTTATGTTTAACAAGGGTCACCTGTGGCACACGACGGACCTACCCAGCCCAATGAGTGGGATTAAAGCTTCACAAATGCAATATTCATAGCTGGTTCCACCAGAAGGAGAGACTAATACGAAGCAGAGACACTCAGAGAACCACGTTTTCAGTTTGCTGCATACCGTGTAGGAATCCCAGTGTAACTTGGTGTTAACTGAACAAAGTGCATCTGAAAATTAGAGGCATAGCTCTGAGTTTCAAATCGTTTGGAAGAGAGGGGTCGCCGGGTTAGTTTTACTTGGACTGCACTGACTGCCACAGAGTCAAGTCATTCATTCTGTCCCCAGTGCTTGCCGTAATTGTCACCTCTCCCGTTTGTCAAGCACTGTCCACACAGAAGGCTCTGAGCCAAGGTGCTGGCACTCACTGCTCCATCCTGTCTCCATAATGCTCCGGAAGCAGTCAGAAATGAGTGCTATCACACCCACATTAAACTACACCCGAGGTTTAGGGAGGTTAAATGGCTTTTTTGGTTGTGTCTGTATGGTTCAGCTTAATGTGAAAATGTTAAAGTTGAAGGAAATTTGTGTTTCACCAAAACTGAGATGCTCAAGTGATGAGAGGCAGTTAACAAGCCAGGAATGAGTCCATGACGATGTTAAACAAGGGTAAGAGGTTTGCATGGCTCTCCTGGTTTTTGTTACCTAGGAAAATGGGCCCACTATTGCCAATCATAGAGTTTTTAATCAGTATTTGAAAGTGTAATTCCAAAATTTCTAAACATGCCGGGGAATCAGGCTATGTTCACAGGCTGGATGTAGCCAGTGGGTCAGTAGGGGTCCACTCCTTGATTTCACAGAGGTGAAGTGAGCTGCCCAGGACCCAGCAAGTCACAGGTGCTGCTGGAGTGAACCTGTAATGTATGGGCATCATCTTCCACAAAATCAGGCCACATCATAAGTTAGCAAAGTATTTCTTCAAGCTTTGCAGAAAAATTAAAGAAAATTGGTAGATTTGAATATATATATATATATATATATATATATATATATATATATATATATATGTTGGTTTTTCAAGATAGGCTTTCTCTGGGTAATAGCCTTGGCTGTCCTGAAACTCATTCTGTAGACCAGGCTGGCCTCGAACTCACAGAGATCCACCTGCCTTTGCCTCCCAAGTGCTGGGATTAAAAGGGTGCACCACCACCACCCAAATGAAAATATATCTTAATTGTTTACTTCTTTGACACATTCCATTCAAAATAGATTGGTAGTTAAAATGTTAATGTTTTTGACATAAACATTTATAGTCATTTTTTTCAGCTAGTTGTCTTAGTCTTATTTTGTAAAGAGTTTGTGTGTGTGTGTGTGTGTGTGTGTGTGTGTGTGTGTGTGTGTGTTATGCTTGTGTGTGTCCACATGTGTATGTGGGTGCATATTTCTGTGTGTGTGTGACTGTAGAGGTCAGAGGTCAGTGTTAAGTGCTTCCTCTATTTCTCACCACTAAATATGTTTTTTATTCATGGAAATGAAGGTGAGGAAGGATGGTCATAACACTTTGAGTTGAATAAGTTCTCAAGAAATATTCATTAGCTGGTCTCTTGACTACACTTAGAAAAATTTGCTGGTATTCCTTCTGTCTTTAATTGGGATCTACTTCTTTTTTTGTTCGTCTAGTCTTTTACAATTTCATACCTATAAAAATGTGCCTTGATTATATTTCCTCAACACATTATCCTTTCATGTCGCCTCCCACCTAAACCTTTTGTCTTCCCAACAAGTCCCTTTTATACTTTTGTGCCTTTTTTTCATAAATAACAGCAACAGTAACAAAAATCCTCAATGATTTATTGAGGAATATATACAGAAAATAAAATGCACTACTTGTTCAAGAAATCAATGGAAAGTGTATTTTGTTAATTTTATTCATTCATTCATTCATTCATTCGTTTATTTTAGACCAGTAGTATTTGGTTTTACCCTCAGTCTCTAGGCTATCTAGTCTCTGGTTCTTGGTCACCTGATCAAGTGTCAGATATGGGGTCCAGCTCATGAAATAGGTCTTAAGTCAAATCAGATACTGGTTAGTTACAAGGTTTGTGTTACCATTGCCCTAACATATTTTACAGATAAGACATGTGGCACGAATCCTAAATGGTCTTATAATTAAAAAAACAAACAAACAAAAAACAAACCTGGAGCAAGATATTGGGGTAAATGCTGAAAGATCAGAAAGACAAAGGAACAAGCCATAGCCACTTCTCACCTCGCCAACTCCATGAATCCTCTGACTGAACGTCACCGAGTCTCAGTCAAAAGGGCTCTAGTTCCTGTCTCCTCACACTGTATATGCCTTTCTCTGCCCAGCCATTTCACTTCCTTCCTAGTGCTGGGATTAAAGGCATGTGACTCCCAAGTACTGGGATTAAAGGTGTGCCACCACTGCCTAGCCTCTGTGTTTAATCTAGTGGCTGGCTCTGTCCTCTGATCCTCAGGCAAGCTTTATTTGATACACAGTGTATCACCACAAAGACAGAATGTAAATCAAAGGTTTTGTGGTTGGGTTGGTATTTACATTAATCTTTTGGTAGCCTGCCAAGTACCTTTCTATGCATAGACACTAGAATATGGGTGTGAAGGTTCTGTGTAAGCGCCAACCAGCTCAACTTCTCCATGTCCAGTGAGTTCTATGGGTGTTGTCTTCAGCAATGGGGTCTTATTGTCAGTTTGTGGAGAACAATCTATTTGTCTTGGCAACAGCCTGAGTTGCTTGGAGATTTACATGAGATCCTTTTGGCCAACAACTCAACCTGATGAAATACAGTGCAGGTCCTGGAAACTTCATTTGTGACAAGAGGTGGCCAATAATGATTCCATCTCCCCTGTTATTTGGAGACTTCATTAAGATTGCCTTTATATATCATAGAAAACTTCCAATGCAACAGGTTTCTATACGGCCCTCAAACCTCCTTCAGTTCCAGGTGTCTCCCCCTCATTCTCTCCTTCAAGCCCATTTCCCCTCCCACTTCCCACCTGATCCTCTTGTCTCCTCTCCTCCCCACCCCCAGCCTGCTCCAGTCCACCCATAAAATCTGTTCTATTTCTCCCTCCCAGAGAGATCCATGTGTCTTTCCCCCTCTGCCCAGTTCCTGGAAGTGAATATTTTAAAGTAAATAATTTTAATTTTTCATTTCATGTTTAAGCCTCACAAACTCACACAAATTATCTGAACTGTAGAAAACTATGGTGTGTCTGAAGCAAAGACCGGGTTGAGGCTCAGTGAGTCCAGTGATCAGGTTCCTAACACTAAAGACCAGGTTGGGGTTCAGTGAGTCCAGCAATCAGGTTCCTAACACTCACCACCTCACTGTAGCCCTCTGTAACAGTCAGTGCGATCTTCATTTCTCAGAAAAGGGACTTTCCCAAAGTTACAAATCAGAGATCTTGACCTGGTCACTGGGGACTAGAGCTAGCAGCCGCACAAGGCTATGTTCTTCATCTTGAGCTACAAGTGAGAATATTGTCCCCCGACTCCGCCCCGGGCCCTACAAGCCCCAGTGTGGACTTGTTCAGTTTCCTGTGTTCCGCATATTAAGGCAGGCTCCACTGCCCTGTTGGTTGCCGTGGGCCCTCTCCTGATGAGTGCTGCTGCAGTGGCATGTTCCAGTGCTGCACTAATGGTGAGGCTAACAGAAGGAGCAGGAAGCAGGTGCAGAACAGGTGCATTAGCTGTAAGGAGCTGTATCAGCCTGTCATCAGAGCGCAAAGCAGGACTGCACTGAATGTGCTTCTAGAGGTGATCTGCAAGGCTGTTCTTCAAGTCTGAAAGACCCTAGTTCAGATGCCCTCTAGAAACAGAGAGTACAGACTTTTCTCAGCAGCCTGGGAGAGCTGAAGTCCAGAAATCGGCTGGCTGGCTGGACAAAGCTGTATAATCTCCCCAACAGTGAATTTTTTTCTAACCAGGTATTCACTTCCCCCATCTCTCTGTAGTACTAGGAATCAAACATTCTATCACTGGACTACCTCCCGGCCCTTAATGATTTTCAAATAACGACAGATGCTTTTCTTGTAAGCACCTCCTTTCTATGAACTAGTACATAGGTATGTTAGGTCTATGGCATGGTTTTCATTTCCAACAAAAAGATTAATATGCCTGACAGTAGGGGAGCTCCAGTGGCAGAGCCAGTTGGCACACTGCTCTGATTTGACCAGCACTGAGGTATAAGTATAGAGTAATTGCAGATAATAAAGGAATAAAGATCTGGCTTGGAAGACAAAAGGGGTTTGGAGGGATGGGGAATTAGAATTACATTTAAAGGCACATTGCTGAAAAATCTGAACTATAAAAATTTGTCACCCACATCCGCACAAAAGACATTTCAAACAAAGTTTGGTTTCCTAGATGATGCCGATAAAATCATTTTAAGTGTTCATGATTCATAAATACAAAAACACTCATGCATACTTTTATAGTAATAGCTACTGGGAAAATGAAGATATTTGCAAAGCTCATGTAGCTGGAATCCTTTTCATTCCTAGCTGTCTCTATGTTGGTAATATCAGGAGTCTCAAGACCTGTCAAGATTCAGGCACCTTCCTAACTGTCATCAGTAGTGACAGAGTGATAGATATTGAGGCTTTTTCATTAACTCCTTCTGGTAGTAAACTGTGGCAGATCTTCCCTTCACTTCCATCAGCCATTTCTATCACCTTGTCTAGAAAGTGACATTATAACTGTGACTCAGGAAGAGGTGGTTGGTCCAGGCCATGGAGAGGACAGTAGCTGGTCCAGGCTGCAGCTGCCCCACCAGGGAGCTGTAGTAGTCTGGTAGGTGGTGGCACAGGATGAATGCTGGATGTGCTTTCTGATGCTTCTCACTCTCCAAGTATAACTTTGGGAAGATGTTAGCCGTGTGATGAACCCCAGAAATCTGCTCCTCCACCAAGGTGTTGTCTTCATGCCTACCACGGCTCCCATCATCTTCATAGTCACTGCTGCTACAACCAAGGCCAAGGGCTGGACTTGCTGCCTTCCTGAAGCCCCTCTCTCCATCCCTTCTCTCCCTCTTCCTCTCTCTCTCCATCTCAGTCTCCATCTTTGGTGTGTATGTGTGTCTATGCACACATGTGCACACATACCCTGCTGCATTTAATTAGGACTTCCTGCATGAGTGTGGATGGGAGATTATTTACTTAAGGAAGTTACCTGGGAATGCACCACTGAGGAACCATTAATTTGCCTGCCACTCTTCAGGGAAAGATGAGGGCTTCCTGAGCCTGTCTCCTATCCATCATGTACTGTGGATGGACCCAGGCTTGTGTAGGTAACTACTGCTGTTGTGAGGTCAGGGTGCTTCAGGCTTTTTTTTTTTTTTTTTTTAAGATTTATTTATTATGTATACAGTATGTATGACTGCGGGCCAGAAGAGGGCACCAGATCTCATTACAGATAGTTGTGAGCCACCATGTGGTTGCTGGGAATTGAACTCAGGACCTCTGGAAAAGCAGTCAGTGCTCTTAACCTCTGAGCCATCTCTCCAGTCCCCGGTCAGAGTGCAATAGCTAGGTTATTTCCTGGAAACAGCTCTTCACTCCATTCCTTACCATCTTTTAGAACTTATATTCTGAGCTCCACATTGCTGCAGTGCAGTGTGGAGACAACAATGTCACCAGGAATGTATTTGGCAAGCTCTGGTACACACATCAAGTAATATGTCCATGTGATGGTTCCGTAGTTTTGTTCTTATTAGCCAAAGAACAGAAAGAAATCAAGTGTTCGTCAGTATTGGACTGCTTAAGTAAACCTGACACTATACAATAACATTTTAAAGTAGTATTTCAAAATATTGCTTTACAATGCTTTAATAGTTTTTATTTATCCTTTGAGAATTTCATAAAATTATATTTTGAACATATTCATTTCCCACTTCCAACTTGCTTTACGATATTTTTAAAGAAATGTATGTACATGTTGAATAGACAGAAAAGTTAACCTGACAAACTGGATAGACAGACAGGTGGATATAAAAGAGAACTTACATTCTTTCTGCCCCTTCTTCTCTAATGTTACCTCCACTTTAGGGTGTGGGGGGATGACGACATAGAAGTCCTTTATAGGGCTGGGCACTCAGCAGTCACTTATCTCAGTTATGAGTCTCTGCATTAACCATCACTCACTGCAAAAAGAGGTTTCTCTAAGGCTGAGAGCAGCTCTAACCCATAGGTAATATTTTTGCTTACACACTGTCCCTGCCTGTGCATGTGTGCCTGCTTATGTACGTGCACATGCACACTCACAAATCAATAAATAAAGTTAGTAAAGCCTTTTTATTAAGGATGGCTTCCCCTTTACTGCCCAGTGCCTGTCCACCTTTCTCTCAGGGCTTCTCACATCTTCATATCATAACTATTGTTCTGTACTTTTAAGAGACAAAAAACATTGATTCACATCCTTCTGTCCTGCTCATATTTGCCGCCCTCAGACCTCAGAGTATGTAGTAGCTCAGCTTTTCTCCTTTCCATAGACTGTAAAGATTATCAGGTAGGCCCTCTGTACCCGTGCTGTGAGGGAGAATTTAGAGAGCTGGAGGCAGTCATCAGAGGTTATCTGGGGAAGGCAAGATTGGCTTATCAGGTTAGTCAGCAGCTTGCTCACAACCCAAGGCGGGTGGGAAAGCTCCAGCTTTCCCGATGAAGTCATTCAGAACTTATCTAGTTTGTTATTAACCTTTCCATCACTTTTTTTTTTTCTGATTTTTTTTATAATTTCTTGCAAATCTTATATGTTCTTCATCTTTTTTCATTTAAACATTTTATTTGTTATTATTTTGTGTGTGTGTGTGTGGGGGTTCAGAGGACAACTCTTTGGAGGTGGTTCTCTCTTTCCACCTTTATGTAAGTTCCAGGGATTGAACCCAGATTGTCAGACTTACGTGGTCGATGGGCAAGTGCCTTGACCCACTGTGGAACCGTTTTCCCATCCCCCTTCTCCCCTTTTTTCTTCATCTTAATGGAGATTCCACAGCGTATCGTTCTCCAAGGGGCCTTAGGATCCTAAGAACTTTGGAGAGATTGTACCACATGTTCACACTCGATTTATTTAATCCTTGAAAAGAAACACCTTTGTAGGAGTCCGCGTAAAGCGAAGGTGTCTACACAGCCATGTGTGCGTACCCTGAGTTTGGTTTTCCCTCACCTGATTCAAGTACACAAAGACACACCACTCATTTGTTCTAAGTCCCGTGCTAACTGTACAGTCATCACAAAAGTGACTCAGACGGATTTTGCCTGCAAGCAGTTTATGATCTTGTGGGACGAAAAAAAGTGGAGCGTGCTGCAAAACTGTCATATGCTGACGAAATTAGTATAATTTCTGTTTCCATTTTTACACTTTACTTTGGTTAAATTTATCTTAAGCTTTCTAGTCATTGTGCTGTACAATAATGGAAGACCAAAAGAGAAAAGGCAAAATCCGCAGCTGGACACATTCCTCTGCTGCTTTTAAAAAGGTGTGCTGCAAGCTATGTGGGGCGGATGTTGAATTCCTACCACAGCTGGGTGGAGGATGCAGACACGGTGCAATGCTCTTGTAGCTTTGTAGCTGTCTATAAGCTTCAATGAAACATTAACCATCTTGGACAACTACCTCCTACCCAGAAGGATCCCCTAGAAGGTATACAGCTGAGCTCAGCCGAAAAACAAATATTCTGTAATTCCTGACAGTGGTCCTGGCTGTCTTTCAGTGGTCACTGTGCCACAGTCACAGAACGGGAATTGTTACAACACACATGGTTAAGGCAGTCTTGATGAGGACAGGCGCTTCTCTAAAATCTTCCCTTTTCATAAATTTATTCACAAATCTCCTAGGTGAGCCCCAGGAAAAAGACAAGTGAGTGTTTTTCAGAAATCTTGAGGGAAAGGCAAGCAGTTGGTTTCTGAGATGTTGTTAGTTAATTTCTTTGGAATGCTCATATAGTCTGTTAGCCAACATTACTGATGACTAATTCCTAGTCCTGACAACAGTTTTTCCCTAGCTCAAACGTGTTCTTCACAAATCACGAAAACCCCTGACCAGCTAGCACAGCTCTGTTAGACACATTGGAAGCTTCAAGGTCACCGTTTGTTTGTACACACTCACACACACACACACACACACACACACACACACACATCTTTGACATCATCTCTTTGGACTGCACTTGAGGCCATTACCTCATAGTGAGCACAGTGTGATCCCTGACTACATCAACACTTCAGTGACTGTTACAGAAATATCACAGGCCCGGGCTCTCACGTGAGGAGTCTCTGGCCAAGAGGATTGCTGAAATGAAAGGGTGTGAGGAAGGCAAGCAAGCCAGGATCCTCATGAACTGAGCTTTATTTCTAATAAAAGAAAGGAAAACAAGAACAACACTTTGACTTCAGTTCAAACTCCAGCCTGTTTTCTTTACAGGGACCATTTGTTTCAAGTTTGCCCATGCACAATCAAGCATTTTTCTTCCTAGCTTATTGTCACATACTTTTAAAAGAACAGCGATTTCCTTCTGACCCCCCCCCCCACCTTCCTCTGTGCTTCTCCATTGTTTTGGTACAGAACTATGACTTTAAATAACTATAATACTTTGGATTCTATTTGGAGGCTTGGCGGGTCAGGGTGAGCTGTTCTTATCCCAGCTGGAGGGTACAGTGAAGGAAGCAGGGAGCGACGCCAGGCTTGTCTTTCTGGTGCTGCCTTCATAATGCCTTACTTGGTGATGTGTGGGCACCCCTCCGTTATGATTCTGGAATCATGGAGAATTAAGAGCAGGGAGTTGAGGCTGAGAGCCACTGGGCCATGATCTCACACTGAGTTGGTTCAACTCTCCCATCTCTGTGTGGTGGTAGCTAGAAACGGGCCATGGTGGAGTCTTTCCACCATTCAGATGTGCAAATGCTGCCCATCAGGGCTGGGTGGTTGTGTTGGGAGTGGTCTTGGTCTTTCCCTCCCTCCCTCCCCCCTCTCTCCTTACTTCTTTCCTCCCTCCCTTCCTTGCCTTGTTCTTCCCAAACCTATTCCTAAAGGTTGTGTCTGGTCAAGCTTCACCAAACTGCCCTCATGTTGTCAGCACAAGACAACAACTCCAAATGTGTTAGGAAGACCCACTTGTGTCAGCATTAAAAGGCAGTGAGTGTGAGGACAAGGAAGTCTCCGTCTCATAATATCCATGAGCAATCTTCTAAAGCTTCACCAAGTAAATCGCAATTGTGGCCAAGGGCACTTTTTACAGCTGGATTTTTCCATCCCCATCAGAAGGTCAGAAGTGGCCCCTGTTCCCACCTCCGAGACCCTCAGGCAAACTGGGGCCACTCTTGTGGTTCCCATGAACCTGAGTGTTGAGCTTCTGGCTCTACCATTGCTTGACTCATAGGAAGTTTGAGTGCATTGAAGTTAAACCCTGGGGTCTTCTGAGCCTTTCTGATAGTGTTTTAGCCACCTCATGACTTTATTAATTAAGTCTCAACAACCATTCATTCATTCCTTCATTCTTTAATATGGAAATGAAGGAGACTCTTCCTCTGAAGAAAAGTGAATGAAGCTTTCTTCAGGGTCTTTGGAGTTGCCATTGTGTTATGATTCAAGTTTATTCTTTTACCAACCAATGGCTAGAATACAGAGTATGGTTTCAGTTTTTAATTGCTTACACTAAAAATTAAGCTGTATGGAAAAAACTTACAGTGCCCTGTCCAGGGTAAGTACTCTTAAAAAAATATTTTTTTTTTTGTAGAATTGGCTTGCAATAGGAATATAAACTCATTTTTATAATAAACTAAAATAAGAGTTGAGCTGGAAATAACTCATTTAGCCAATGAGCTAGCAGAAGCAAAATATCTCCCTAGTTTTTCCAGCTCAGCCTGTGACTTCCCTTCTTATCTGGAACAGTTTTCCTAGACTGTGAAACCCCTGGAGACAGGAACCACCAGTACTTCTTCTACTACCAAATGCCTGGCACTCTCAGATCACCAGTGACCATGCTAAAGAGGACTTTGACATTTGCTCACACAAGTAACCCCATTTATCTGACTGCCATCCACTGTTTTCAAACTTAACTTTAAAGTACCAAGAAGTGCTATTCTAAATTTCCTTTTTCAACAATGCATACATATATAGGGTTTGATGTTTTTAAATAAACAGATGAAAAAAAAACTAGTGAGGAACAGTGTGACTCTGTGGGCAAGTCTAAACTTCCTACCAAGCATAATGCATAATGCTTTTATATTTTAGGTAAAATCTATCAGTAAATGGAAAACCCTCACTCAAATTTCTACTTATAATATATTTCAAAAAACTTCTATTTATACTATTCCTACACAGTTCATATATGTTGCAATCTTTCATTTAGAATAATTGAAGAGATTTTTTTTCACAAAAAGTCCTCTTTCTGAGGTTGTAATTTGGGAGCTTGTCTTTTATATTTCCTCTTGTACATACTTCTGTCAATCGTTGGATACATTCCCATAGGACCAGGATAGAGAGAAAGAACAGAGAGGTGTTTGGGCCATTACCTCAGTTGGCCTATGAGCCCCAATCTGCTTGGCCTGCCTAGGATGGTTGACTGTGCGGTGGGGGAGACTCTGTGTGCAAGCATGCCACACCTTCATTCTGGTAGACAGCTGTCAGGTAAATCTTCGTTGGTGGCCACAAGTGTCATTAGGAGAGAGAAAGTGGGTACTGAAGACAAACAGCTCCGCAGTCCTAGAAGAGCAGCCCCCTTTGCATCCTGTGGCTGGTGAGTCATGCCTGTGGATCAGAAACAGAGTCGGCAGAAGGCGAGGGAAGAAGGGAAGGATGCCTTCCCTGGTGGCAAATTTGGAAAATGCTCACTTTGGGCATTTTTGTTGGCTTGAGTGGCAGCTGATGAAAATAAGGTAGTCTTGAATTACTGGGAAAGTATTTTTTCTCATGGCTACATGACGAACAGGCTTTACTATTTATGTACATCTTAATTTTTAGACATGAAAACTATTGGAAGATAGCCAAATTTAAAAATAACCTGTGTTTTGTGCTTTCTTGATGTGTAACTATAGAACATTCCTTGACCTTCCTCTGCCCTTATTCCCAGTATTTAGTTACCATGGTTCCTAACAAAGCTATTTTTTTCCTTGACATGACAGTATGGCAGGGCCATCAGAAGGCTGGAAATGCAAACTCCAAGTCTAGTCTTAGGATGTGCAACTTGTTTACCCACTGTGATCTTGTCACAGCTTGTGATTTTTCTGTGCTTGTCCTCCATTTTGACATTGCCTTCAAAGCTCCTCCTCAGAAACCTAGTCCCTGTGTCCCCCTGCTTCAGCTGGAAGGAGCTTACTCATCCCCTAGGGATCAGCTGAATACTACCACTCAAAAGTGTCCTGGGATAGGGATGTAGCTACATAGGTGGAGTGCTTACCTAGGATATACAAAACCAGCCTGGATAAATGAGACCCTGCTTAACAAACAAACAAACAAACAAACATCCTGCAGCAACAACAAACAAACATCATCCTTTGAAGCTGACACTCTTGCCCAGATCTGCAGCCTTCTGTCTTTGCATCTTCCTGATTTCTTATCCTCTCAGGAGTGATTCTACATCAAATTTACTCAATTATGAGACTGTTACCAAAGTGTGCCCAAAGCTTCCTTTATTTAAAAGAAAGGATGGACTTAAACCTCTGCTTGGTAAATTGTTGCATGGGGCATTTAGGTGTGAGGCCCTACTGCATTTGTTTATAAAGCATTTTTACTAATGATGGCAGTCTGTGCACACAAGTCCTCCAGAGATCTCATGGCCTTGAAGCTGGAACAGCTCTGCCGCAGACTTCCTGAGCATGATGATATGCAAAGGAAGACTTCACATTCATGCTCTGAACATCCTTCTATATTTATAGTTTATAAAACTATAACCATTTGCATATTTCAAAGTTATGACACGGCCCCCTCCACAAAAAAGAACTCTCAGGGCACAATTTTACTACTTTCTTTGTTTTTAAAATTATATTTATTATTGCCATTAGTATGTGTGATGTGATGTGATGTGATGTGTGTGTGTGTGTGTGTGTGTGTGAGAGAGAGAGAGAGAGAGAGAGAGAGAGAGAGAGAGAGAGAGAGAGAGAACATACATGCAATGGCACATTTGTGGAAATCAGACGATAACTGTGAGGCAGTTCTTTCCTTTTACCTTGGTTCCAGAGATTGACGGCTCAGGTCACCAGGTTTGTGGAATAACCTTTACCCACTGATCTAGCTTTCTAGTCCACCTGCTCTCTTCATGACTGGTCTCATCTCAACTTTGCTCTTTATATTTCTGGAACTCCTTTTCTCAACCGCCCCTTATAGTAGGAATCTTAAAAGTACTTGTTAGTGAAATCAAACCCAAGGCCAGTTATTGGGGTGAATGCTGGAAGATCAGAGAAGCAGAACAAGCCACAGCTATCTCACCTTGCTAGTTCCTCAGATGATCCTGTTTCCTCAGGCTGGAAGCTTCTGAGTCCTCATCCCAATGGCTCTCAGCTGAACTGTGTTGCTCCAAAGCTTAACTAACTACATGCTTTTTCCCCTTTAGTTCCTGGTCCTCACACCTTATATACCTTTTTCTTTCTGCCCCCACTCCCTGGGATTAAAGGCGTGGGTCACCATGCTTAGCTGTTTCTAAAGTGGCCTTGAACTCAGAGATCTGGCTAGCTCTGTCTCCCAAGTGCTGGGATTAAAGGTGTGTACCACCACCGCCCAACTTCTGCTATGGCTTACTCTTCCCATTTTCTAGCCACCATTTCTGGCTCTGTTCTAGTGGCTGTCTGTTCTCTGACCCCAGATATGTTTATTTCGGGGAACACACAATATTTCAGGGAACACAATACCCACCACAGCCCCTACTTAGGCAGGGAAGTTAACCTGAATATTTCCTGGTAAACTCACTATTATCGGCTTAACTTAGTCTAAGATGAAATTAAAATTCCATTTCAGTCTTCCTGTCTCCTCTCAAGCTCTCTTCATATTTTGGGGTGTAAATGAAGCCCTGTACATTGGTGTACATTCCAGGGGTCTGCTGGAAGTAACAGACAGCCCAGCTTTTGTCTGGGTTAGAGTGATTCTTGGTTGCTGTGAGGGCTGCCTGTATGTATAATCAAAAAGCCTAGTGAGAAATGAAACTGTGGGAGGGAGGTGTGTCCGAGCACAATTAAGAGTTTCAAGCTGGGTCTGTAGTGCAGGCTTACAGTGCTGGTCTCTGTAAAGGCAAGATGATCAGGTGTTCAAAGATCCTTGGCTACCCGATGACTATGAGACCATGTGATACATGTCAAAAAACAAAAACAAAACAAAAAAGGAAATGAGTAATTACCAGCCTCAAGAAGCAGGGGCCTGTGTAGCTGCTCAGCTCACACGATGGTGAAGCCCACTGTGCTCACTGCTGTCTTCTCATGTTCTGACTCTGGGTGAAACAACCCCACTACTCCTAACATCTCTGGAGCTCCATCCCAATTCACACCCTTGCACAGACACCCCACACCTTCCATTTCAGCCCCAGTTTTGGTGGTCCACCTTGGAAGCCCCCTGCACTGATGACGCATGTGTCAGCGGGCCAGCTGCCTCTCCGGTCCACCTTCCAGCTTTGCTGGGCAGTGGGTCACTTCTGTGTGTCTTAAAAATACCTAGTGGTGCTAGAGGCGCTCACCGCTCAATCTGGATTGTACGTTTGTGTGTCACACGGCACCGGCTAGTGCCAGTGGGAACCCTCTTGAGTTGTAGCCACAGAACTTCACGGGCACTGCTTTCCTTTTATGTTCGTTCCTTCAGCAATGTATTAGAAAGGGGAGGAGGGCGGGACAGAGAAGGTCCTTACAGTCCTATCTTTTCTCTCATTCTGTTCCCATTTTCAGATCAGTAAACTGGGGGCAGAATGGAGAGGTATGGGAACTGCCCTTCCCCAGCATAGACGCACCCCATCCATCAAGTTGGACACAGTTTAGATCAGGGCTGGCAAACTAAGGGCTCAAGATCACCACATCTGGCCACTTCTGTACCAACTGTCATTGCCTCTTGCATGGAGCAGAGCTGAGCAGAAGCACCAGAGGCCATATAGCCTGCAAAGCATGAAATACTTACTGTCTACACACAGCTTGCCAATCCTAGTCTTAGACACTCGCAGCAGAACACAGAGAGTCCCTGTCCCTAGTACTTAACTACATGGCAGTATTCAGAGGTATCTTAAAACCTCAACCGTTAATCTGTCACAGGATGGTGCTTTCTGCCATAATACTGCCAGGAAGGACCCTCACATACACAGAGAGAACAATAAGCTTGTGGCTTCACGTCATACAGTGGGTAATATATCTGAACCTTATTGTCCCCATTTTACAGATGAGGAAATTGTGGCTTGGAGAGGTGACTTGTGCAGGGTTACAGGCCTTTTGGTTCCAAAGAGTTAAGAGCAAAGAGGATTAGGACAGTTGGGAATACAAACTCCAGGCCTGTTGATTCACGAGGTTATGGGGTTGGTTGGTGAGCTGAGGTGGGGTGGCTGCAAGGTAGGGAAGAATGGTGTCTAGGGGCCCTAATGTCTTTCACAAAACTGTTGCAAAGGTGGTGGCATATATGTACTTCCTAGACATATGCTGGATCTGAAATTTCTGTGTTGTTGGGGTGTGGTATTTTACATGTTAGATTCTTTTTTTTTTTTTTTTTGAGCTGAGGATCGAATCCAGGGCCTTGTGCTTGCTAGGCAAGCACTCTACCACTGAGCTAAATCCCCAACCACACATGTTAGATTCTTAAGGACCTTCATTAGTTTATCACAAAGTTCTCCAACCTTATCACCAACATTTGCATTCACTCACCAGCTAAGTTTATGACAATCGGTTGGTTGATGAAGAAGCCACAGTCTCTTGGTCTAGTGTCAGAGTGGTAAATATCATTAATACCTTAGACAATGAAGTGATTATGGTTACCCTCGCAGCACACATGTTGATGGGAATGATTTTTTTACTTTTCTACTTCCATGGTTCCTCCGTTAGCTCCGTTTGGCTTTAAATGTGGGCGCCTCAGGCTTTTATCTAATCTACACTGAGGAATGTTTGAGGACAATTAGAAAACACAGAGCCTGGGTGTTTAAACTAGACATACCCTTATTTCTTTACATTCCAAATGAATTTGAAGTTACCATGTCACGTTAGGAAATAGTCTAAGGATTTGGAAGGCGAGACCTCTGCCAGGTGAACAGAGCTGACATATGTTGGCACTTAGAACACATGGAGTCACGGTCAATGCACACACGGAGCAGTCGGTTCCGTTGTCCAGTTTTCTCCTTTGTCAGCATGGGGCAATGACATCATTCCTTTCACTAACCGAGGCTAATGCTGGCTGTCAAATGGGATTTGCCTCATGTTTCTCGAAAACGTAGTGAAATTATTTAAGAATGTTTTCCATATAAGACAAACATTTTCATAATATGAGACTTTTGCAGTTATTTTAATAGAATAATTAGCTCATCTAGAAACCAGAGTTTTTCCCTTTATTTTGCTAGCTGAAGGATTGGTCCAACTAATATTCAGTTGTCATGATAGTTATGTCTTTGGAGTGCCAGTGATTTTTACAGTTTAAAAAGCTATATGTAAAGACTGTGAGGGCCAAGGTAACCTTTAGGTCCATTGGAAAGTCTCATACAAGGCCTGGAGAGATGGCTCGCTCAGTAAAGCCCTTGTGTGAGCATGAGAACCTGAGTCCAGCCTTCAACACCCATATTAAAGGCCAGGCTTGGCAGCACATGCCTGTGATCCCTGTCTGAGGGAAGCAGAGACAGTTGGCTCCGTGGGGCTCACTGACCAGACACTTCAGCTCAGTCACTGAGCTCCAGCATCAGTGAGAGACTCTGCCTCAAAACATGGTGGAAAGTGACTGAGGAGGACACCAGAGCTTAACCTCTGACCTCCACACTCATGAACACCCACCTGTAAGATGGTTGCTAAATGGTCTTATTAATAAAAAAACAAAACAAAACACAGAGCCAGATATTGGGGTAGAAACTGAGAGATTGGGGAAGCAGAAAGAAGCAAGTCATGTTCTTACTTCCAGAAATCCTTAGCCAAAGAGAGCTACTTCCTGTATACCCAGGCCTGTATCTTTTCTGTGCCCTGCCATCTCACTTCCTCTCTCCACCCAGCTACATCACTTCCTGTCTGTCTGTACAGACCTCCAGAAAGAGATTAAAGGCAAGTGTCACTATGCCTGGCTGTGTCCTTCAGTGTGGTCTTGAACTCACAGATATCTGGATGAATCTCTGCCTCCCAAATACTAGGATTACAGGCATGTGCTACCATTGCCTGACTTCTATGTTTAATATAGTGGCTGTTTTTTTCCTCTGATCTCCAAGTAAGCTCTATTTATTAGAGGACAAATAAAATATCACCACACCCAGCCATCACCCGGGGTGAGGAGCACCTCGTGCAAAATGGAATACAAAGGCAGTCTTGGGGAAGAAGGGAAGAGAATGTGCTCTTAGAAGAACAAGATATTGCATGAGTTGAAATTAGAGAAAATGCCTCAGATTGTGAGGTTTTACTTTGGGTGGTGGTGTGTGAGGCTGTGGGAGCCTTATATTCTGTAAATGTATTTCAACCCATGGTGGGTGGCTATGGATTCCTCAGTATCAGTGTTTCTGACCTGGAGACAAAAGCTGCCCTCCAGACTTTGACTTGCATCTGGGGATTCCAGATTGCCCTGTGTTCTAGTTAAGGCTTTCCCAGGTACTAGTCATATTATATGTGCAAATAACTATCTATACCTCATTTTGCCTATCTTCATTTTAAAAATTATTTTGTCAAGTAGGAAAAATAAAAGTCAAACTCACCAGAAAAGTGCAGAGATCATAAGCTGGGTGGTGGTAGCACACACCTTTAATCCCAGCACTTGGGAGGCAGAGGCAGGAGGATCTCTGTGAGTTCGAAGCCAACCTTATCTACAGAGTGAGTTCCAGGAAAGGCGCAAAGATACACAGAGAAACCCTGTCTCAAAAAACTTAAAAAAAAAAAAAAATCATGTACATTTAAGAGCCTTACCCTTTGTAATCAGTCAGTAGTTATTGATTATATACAGTGCCTAATGTAACAGGGCTTCAGATTTACAATAATGTAATATCCTAACATGCATAATGCTCATTCTTGTAATCTTAGCACTCAGGAAGCTAAGCCAGGAGGATTATTTGGTGTTTGAAACCCTCCTGGACAACATAGTGAATTCCAAGCCAGCCACATTGGCTTGGTAAGACCCTGTTTCAAAGAAACAAGGAACCCAAAAAAACATTCATACGCTTATAATAAATATATTTTAAAATGTATTTAAAGGTCAAGAATTATATGTTGGAAATATATGAAAAACATATCAGAGATGCCACTCTGTCATCATTACTGTACATATCAGTCTATAACTAAATGGATAAGTTCTTTTCTCTTTTATAGATTGACAGTAGCATTGTTTATGTTAAGGAAGAGAAAACAAAACCCCAAATCCCTGTAGAAGATACTATGAACAAGTAAAAGAGGCAAATTGTGATACTCAGGCTACAGGGTCCCAGGCCTTTATGGTGTCATTTGTGCATAGGCTATAAGGACACCCAAGGAGACTCATGTCCTGGTCCCAAACTGCCACACTTACTGCCACCTGACCTCAGTGTCCTGGGTTTTAAAGAGGGAGAGGTGAAGTGGCCAGCATACAGCTTGATTTAGGGAGGTAAACCAGAAACTATTTGTATGAGCTACAGTTTATTTTCTAGAGGAATCCACAAGACGAAGACCAGAAGCTCCTCAGGAACCCACCCCGACAGCCTGTGATGAAGGAAGTCGTAGTTGAAAGGCATGTGCTCAGGAGGGCAGTTGAGGAGAGAGCCGCACTACAGCAGTGAGCGGGAGACTGGAGGTGGCCGAAAGGACAGTGACCACTGTTGACATGCATCAGCAGTGTACACTAGAAGCTCAGGCTTCATGTTGGCAGAGTCTGCCTTGTCTCTCACTGTGGACACTTGCGACCTGAGATCTGGGGCGTCTTGGTTACCCTCTTACCCAGGGGAGCTCAGACTTCCTAACTTCAGAGGAACTGGGGAAAGGAGAGCTGTTTGCATCTTGCTGGTTTCCAACACTGCCAGGATTTGGGTGTCCACCTCAGTACCCCTGAGTGTGCCTATTTTCTGTTCTCTGAAGTCAAAGGCTTCTCTCGTCTGTGGTTCTTTTACATGATTAACTGTCTTCCTTCTTTTGTTTATTGTTATTTCAGTGTTGCGGATGAGATTGGAAATAAGTGCTATTATGTAGTGCTCTGTGTTTCCAACAGAATGCTTGTGTTAACTTCAATAAATCTTTCTTTTTTCAGTGTTAGAAAATTCTCCAAATATTATTCATTGCTTTTGTCAATTGCTACTCTGAACATAGGTAGTCTTTCTTGATTCTAACTAGATTTTCAACTGGTAATATTTACTGGAAGCCGTAAGTTCTATAAGCCTTTATTTTATTATCTAAGGTATTTTAAATTCAAATAGTAATGTCTATTAATAGGTATTTTGATGATATGAAGAAATCTCATTAATTCTCAAGATTTTATGTTTGCCAAGTAATACGAACAGCAAAGGTTTAAAATTTCTAAGGAAGGGGGCTGGGGTAATAACACCATATGTACAGTGCCTGCAGCACAAACATGGCAATATGAAGACTTATGTTTAGATTCTTAGTACCATGGCACAGATATCTGTAACCCTAAAACTGGGGTTTGGGGGTACATTCAGACAGACAGATTCTTGAAGTTCTCTGGTCAGCCAGTCTAGCTGAATGACCCAAGTCCAGTGAGAGACCCCTACTCGAAACTACAGTGAGAGACCCCGACTCGAAACTACAGTGAGAAACCCTGACTCAAAAGTACAGTGAGAGGCCCCGACTCAAAAAATAATTTGGAGTATGATTGAAGAAGACTCTCCTGATGTGGACAGCTGGCTTCCATGTGTTGTGTACACACTTGTTATCTACCACATGTACAAGCCCACGTGAACAAATATATACACACATCATACACACACACACACACACACACACACACACACACACACACAATTGATAATGGAGAAGAAACTGTTGCAATAATCAGAGGAGATTTAAAAAGCACAAGGGTGGGGCCAGTGAAATTGCTCAGTGAGTAAAGACGCTTGCCACCAAGCCTGGTGACCCGAGTTCAGTCCCTGGGACCCACATGATAGAAGGTGAAAACCAACTCCCAAGGTTGTCCTCACCTCCACACCCTCATCATACTATGAGTGCAGCCTCACACAGGTATGCACATGTGTTATCCACATGTGTACACACACACACACACACACATACACACACACACACACACACACACACACACACACACACACGCAGGTGTGCACATGTGTTATCCATATGTGTGTGCATACACACACAGAGAAATCATCACAAAACAATTTAAAATACGAGGGTGGAGTAGTCTGTTTTGCATTTATCAACTTTTACTTAAGGTGGTGGTAGTGCACACCTTTAATCCCAGCACTTGGGATGCAGAGGCAGGTGGATCTGTGAGTTTGAGGCCAGCCTGGTCTACAGAGTAAATGCTAGGATACCCAGGGTTACACAGAGAAACCATGTCTCAAAAAAATAAAATAAAATAAAATTGATGATGATGATGCAAATTAATAATTTCTTATATATACCTGTCTATTTTTTAAAGTCTTCTTAAAAGTGTGTGTTTTAAGTTGTGCATATTTCTCCACATACTCCCTTTCTTGGCCCCTTTCTCCTACGGTTGGACTAGATTATTTTATGAATTCATGAGCAAATGTATTTTTAAATCTTTAAACATTATGTTATGTGTATGAGTGTTTTGCCTGCGTGTTTGTCTAGGCACTGTGTGCACACAGTGTCCTTAGAAACCAGCAGAGGACTTCCGAGTTCCTTTGAACTGGAGTTACAGATGCCTGTGAGCTGTTGTGTGGGCAGGCGCTGGGAATCAATCTCTGGTCCTCTGAAAGAGCAGCCAGTGTTCTTAATGGCTGAGCATCTTTCTCTAGCCTCATGAGCAACTATCAACATGTAAAAATAAAATGAACCTGCTGTGATATGTAGATAGTTACAAGTCTATGTACAAACACATCAACATAGGAAATGGGTAGGAGACAAGACTGGAAGTTCAATTTTTCTGACAGAGGATCTTGAACATGAGAGGATGGCTGTGGAGTGGAGGGCCAGGGGCAGCACAGAAGATGCTGTGATGAAGAATTAACATTTGGAGACTTTTGTTTGAGAAAGGTCGCCCTCCATTGTCACTCAGTGTAACGCTCACACTGTGTGGCTCTTCCATTTCCACACTGCTCACTTTACTCTGTGGGACTCCCCTACCTAGTCCCTTGCTAGTTTTTAAACCTTTCTTTTCCTAGCAAAACTTTCATAGGTCTGCTGCTATCACCCTGGAGGTTCCTAGAACATCTCAGCGTAGTTTTGGGCTAGAGCAAAATAATATTTTTCTGTTTTGCCACAGTTGTGGTGTTTGCTTTGGCCTTTTGATTGCAGCATGGCTATGGGGGCTCAGAAAATCCTCTTTCCCCAAATTCTAATGATTCATGAGACTGGTTAGTGGGATATTCAACTTGTCTGGCTAGATCTGGCCTAGCAGAAGAAAAACATTTACAATTTAAAAACTGGTTGTTTCAAAGATTTAAAGAATATAGACAGTGAGGGAGAAAAAGAAAAACATGGTAATATTTAGGGTAAACCTAGGAGAATACTGTAACATTTTTGGTAAATCCAGAAGCCTTTCTGAACAATGTTAGCTGTTAAGATGGAAATCTCTAAGAGATGTTTCAACATTCTATGGGCTGGGATAGTTTTAATCAGATTGAAACAAGTACCCAAGATGCACACAGAAAATAACCTGGTGGTACAGAGAAAGGAGGAAGTGAGTTGGTTGGATTTTCTCTCTCTTTTTCCCAACATAATATTTTTATTGACTATTTGAGAATTTCCCATAACGCACCCTGATCATACTCAATTCCAAGTCCTCCCAGGTCCACCCCTCCTTTATGACCTCCTCTCCCAACACACAAACACACACACACACACACACACACACACACACACACACACACACAAAGAAGAAGAAGAAGAAGAAGAAGAAGAAGAAGAAGAAGAAGAAGAAGAAGAAGAAGAAAAGAATGAATTGCCCCTTTATATTCACTGAAGCATAGTCTGTCTAACACCTAGTGGCCAGCCCCTTAAAGATAACTGAGTCCTTCCCCATCCCCACCCCTGCCAGAAGCCATCAACTATGAACAGCTACACTTCAGCATCCCTATCACCATTCTTAAGAGTTCTCTTCAGTGGCCTCCATTGTCAGCACAGACCATGCACCTCAGCATGATCTCCAGTGGCAATGCAGACCAAAGATGTCAATGTGACCATCTACTGCAGCGTGGACCACAGACACCATCATGGCTCTCGGTGGCGGCATGGACCATGGATATCAACATGGCCTGATTCATAGAGGACATAAAACTAGAACCAACTATTTCTTTTGCCCCTGGTTTTAAGTGATTTTTTTTTTGTCTTTTTTCTCTGAAAGAAGGAATGAGGACTGTTCTGTGGTGACAGTTTGGCACTCCCTGGCTGTAGGCCTTTTTGCTAGGCCACACTGTGAAGCGTAAGCTTCTCTGTAGTGACAGGGTTACCTTTTTACTGTGTATTAGGCTTTTTTCCTTATAATTCTATGAAGTAATTAGAAATATACATCGTATGATATTGTGGATTCTCATCTTATATACTGGGTAGGCTCTTGAAGCTATGAATAGAGAAAATGAAACCAGAAACAGACAGGAGTTGGGTGCTTGAAAAGCCTATGAGCATAGAAGGAGCCAACTCATGCCGAAAAGAGGTTTTTACTGATGGCAAGGATAGGGAGGATTTTGAGCTGTGTTGAATCACAGGGAAAGGAGTATGTAATATGGACCAAGTGTAAGTGTGAGTGTGCCAGGGGAGGTTTGAGGTTAGGGTCTGGAAGGGCCAAGGAAGCTTGGGACTAGAATGGACCTTTAATTGTTAAGCACTTATCTCTTTTCCTTTTTTATTTTTATTTTTTTAGCTGAGGATCGAACCCAGGGCCTTGCGCTTGCTAGGCCAGTGCTCTACCACTGAGCTAAATCCCCAACCCTCTTTTCCTTATTTTTAAAGAGAATATCGTGGTGTGTGTGTGTGTGTGTGTGTGTGTGTGTGTGTGTGTGTGTGTCTGTGTGTCTGTGTGTGTGTGTGTCTGTGTGTGTGTGTGTCTGTGTGTGTCTGTGTGTCTGTGTGTGTGTGTGTGTGTGTGTGTGTGTGTGTGTGTGTCTGTGTGTGTCTGTAGGGGTGACTGGGGAGGCCATAAAAGGCTGGTGCTGGAGCTGCAGGCTGTTGTAAGCTTCAGGACACAGGTACTAGGAGCCCACCTGTCCTCTGCAAAAGCTGATGCTCTTGGCACTGAGCTGTCTCTCCAGGCTTTTCTCCAAAGGCTTTGGAAATGCCTGTTATTTCAGCATAAATAACTCCACATATTTGTATTTATATTTTATAATTCATGAGATACCACCCATCTGACTGAGGGCTATGGTACTGCCCAGTGTGAAAGGCAGCAGGAATGAGGAGGGGGGAGGACCATAGATAAAGGAGTTGCAGAATGGTATTCAGCCCTTCCTTTCTTCCCATTCTGCTCAGCACATTCCATGCCCTGTATTGCTGACAGGTGGCTATGAAAGGAAAAGTAAATGTATTTAATGAGCTATGTTAGTATGGTTTGCTTATGAAAGAGAAGAATCTGTGCTCCAAATAATACCAGTTTTCAAAAAGAGCTGCAAAACCTGACCTGAATCTTCAGTGTAGTCTACCTGTTTTCTGGGAGGAAATCTCTTTTGAGGATATGCCATGGAGGGTTGCAAAGGTGTCTGATTCCCTTCAGGGAACTTACAGTTTTCAAACTTGCAGCCTGGCAGCAGGCTATTGAAGGCCTGTGGGGCTCCACCTGCACACTCTCTGCCACCTGCCTAATCTTGTAAGTACAATGGACTCAATTTTAACCATTTCTCCTTAAATGGTTGCTATTGTTCTGCTCTGGGGTTTTTAAGACAGTACACATGCATGCAATGGTCAATTCCCAATCAGATTTTGTGTCCTATTTCCATAATGTGTACCCTTAGATCAGATTGTTTCTCAGGAAGATCTTGGAAAATTCATCATTTTACATGTTCTCCAGTTCATTGGTTTGGAAATAGATGTTTATGTTTTTTTCTTTAGTAACCAAATTTCAATTACTATATGAAGGTGCCTGTGGAGGGGAACATGTGCATGCATTTCTTTGATTCCATTGTGCACACCAGGAAAACATTATCTCATGAGCATTCATGACTTTTTCTCTATCCTGATTTCCACCATTAGACATATGCTCAGATCCTTACTCTTTCCAGCTGAGTGACAAAGGGAACTCTAGCTTACATCTTTAAACCTCATTGGCCTCATCTGCCAGTCTCAGAATAGCAACACCTGCTTCTGAGGTGGGTGTAAATGTCAGATGTCATCCTTGTCTGTAAAGCACTTCAGGATTTGTACATATGAGGCAGTGGATAACTGTTGGAAATGACACACGCATGGATCTCTCTCAAGGATGCAGCAGAAGGTGCCTTGACAGGTACCTTGGCAGGACATTAGTCCCTACAAGACCCAAATAAAGGTACAAATAAAGTAACTTAAATTAATTCTTCGTGGTAGTGCACTTGGTTAAACTATTGAAAAATCATATTTACTCCCTCAGGCTCTGTCAGTTCCTGAATTGTCTTGACTAGTGTTGCTATCACTGATGAATATCACATTCCAGAGATAAGAAGGTGCTGCTCACTGATGTTATGTAAATAAAGATGGAAGACTGTATCTGGCTCACCAAGAAAAAACTAGAATCTATGTGCCCATGTAAAAAGAAAAGTAATCATTGTGAAAGTTCAATGACAGGAAGAGAAATATTTGCTTAGACAAAATGAACATCAAGGGTCCACCACAGGAGATCCTCCATTGGCTAAAATGAATCCATGTGGAAGGGAGCCAGATTTCAAGCTTTCGAGCCAATAATGATATAAAATTACTGGGTAATTCTAAAATTCACGTTGGGTATTATTTATCTATTTATTTATTTATTTATTTATTCATTCATTCATTCATTCATTCATTATTTTTTACAAAACTTACTTAAATAGTACCATGATAAGATTTACCTGACAGCATTAACTTCAGGGGGAAATGTTTAGAAAGACCAAATATAAAGAAGTTGGTTCTACTTTCTGTTTTTTTTTTGTTGTTGTTGTTGTTGTTTGTTTGTTTTTTCAAATACAGCTGTGATTAGCACACAGATAACACAGGCAGATATATACATAAGAGGGTCAGACACAATGTGTTTTGGTTACAGGGCTGTGCCAGTTTAAATTGTCACCCCACTTCCTATGCTTTGAGAACAATTGTCTAGAAAGTCTGCTAGTTCGTGTTCTAAATCAACGTTATTGAATTAATATTTGATCTGTCATCTCAAAAGGCCTTAAGAGTTTACAGACAGAGTTACTTTAGATAAAAGCAACTTGTGTGTGTGTGTGTGTGTGTGTGTGTGTGTGTGTGTGTGTGTGGAGTTGCTGAGACTCAGTTTGGGAAGCCCATGCTGGCTGAGTGTGGTGAGTGTGGTCATGAGTTTAATCTGAAACTCTATTATTCCCCATCCCCCTTGTCACTTTTCCCCTTTCTTTACTTGTCATCCGTTATTTCTTCTCCTTCTTCCTTTGTTAAATTTTTACTATTTAAGCTCTTTGTTTCTTTTTAATTTTCAATTAATTTTTATGTACACAGCTATTTAGCCTGTATATGTTTGTGTATTATATGTGTGCCTCTTGCCTGTGGAGAACAGAAGAGGGCACTGGAAACTGGAGTTACAGATGGTTATGAGCTGCCATGTGGGTGCCGGATCAGAACCTTGGTCCTCTTGCAAGAGTAGCAACTGCTGAGCCATCTCTCAAGCCCCACTTTATTTCTTCTTTAAAGTTGTCATGGAACTTTGGTTAGCTCACAAATAAGCTGCAATATTGTACAGTAGGCATCTCCAAAGTGCCCTGGTTTCCATCATAAAATAACATTAATTTTTTTTCTTTACCAGAGAAGCACAAAAGAGGCTCTAAAATTGAGAAGTAATCACTGAGTCTTTCAGAGGACAGTATGACATACTTTTTCAGTTCATATTGTTTACAGTTATAGAGAGCTCTGACCCATAAAAGGGTTCATTCCATTGTAAGAGTTAGTCTCAAAAAAGGACATGAAATGTTGATTTCAATATACATGTGAAGACTTGAATATTCACTATTTGAAAGGAGATATCATACTGTGTTTATTTAACTGTTGTAAAATCTGTTTTAAAAAGCTTTCCTTAGTTCCTAAATATGACTGGGTTCCTAAGGGGAATTTATGTTCCGGTAACAAAGTCATTCTGTTTGGAATGAATAATGAAAATCTTGTGGTTTAGCTGTTTCAAGGGAATGACTGTTTATACTGTGAATTTTAAATAAGGCCATGTTTTAGTTACTTTTTATTGCTGGCAACTTATAGAAGAAAAAGTGGCTTACAGTTTCAGAGAATTACAGTCCACCATGGTGTGGAGCATGGCAGTGGGTAGGCAGGCATGGCGCTGTAGCAGTAGCTGAGCACTTTACTCATACGCACAAAGCAGAGAGAATGAACTGGGAATGGTGTGGGCTTTTGAAACCTCAAGTCCACTCTTCAGTGACACCCCTCCTCCACACCTGTTAATTTTTCCCAAGCAATTCCACCAACTGGGGAGCAAACATTCAAATACACGAGCCTGTGGGGGCCATTATCATTGAAACCACCACAGACCACCTGCTTCACCCAGGATTCTGTGCCTTAAGCAAGTTTTGAGGCACAGCTCCAGGGCAATAGAGCTCTCTTCCATGGACTGAAGTTCCGGCCTCTGAGCTCAGTGTGTTGGCTTGCAGCTTCTCTGTTGGTCCTGTTCTCTTGTGCTGGAGGGGACAACCCTAAAACATTCATCATATAATAACTAGAATGTTCTCCCCATGTGGTGTGTTATGCCTTAGCTGTGGCTTTCTCCTTTCTCTTTAGAAAATATTGTTTCAGATTTTTATCTTTTTAATTTATTTTTTAAAAAGATTTATTTATTCATTATGTATACAGTGGTCTGCCTGCATGTATCCCTGCAGGCCAGAAGAGGGCACCAGATCTCATTACAGATGGTTGGGAGCCACCATGTGGGTGCTGGGAACTGAACTCAGGACCTCTGGAAGAACAGCCAGTGCTCTTAACCTCTGAGCCATCTCTCCAGCCTCCTCAAATTTTTATTTTGAAATTGATTATTTTCACCCAATTTTCTGATACTCTTACCACTGTTGGTGACTGATAAAGAAAACCCACCTTGAAAAAAAGAGGCTATGGAAAAATAAAATTCCCTATCACTGTGTGCTGTCCCGTCTAGGATTTTCTTGCCATTGTGATATTCAGCTCACCCCTGGCAATGCTTCAAATTTGAATCTTCCAGTAAGGGGTTTTATGTAGATTCTCTGGGCTATTTCAAACATGCTGTGGTGAGTTCTTGTATAACCCACTCTGTTTTCCCTATAACTGATATCTTGGTGAGTGTGGAATTGCTACTGCAATAGTGAGCCAGGATCAGGATTCGAGCATTGCTGATGAGCAGCATCCACAATTCCCTCAGACCTCCTCCCTTCTTTTGGTCGTGTCTCTGGTTCTAGGGTCCCATCCTAATGTCACAGTCACATTTATTTGTCTGAGCTGCGACAGTTTTCATCGATTTTGGTAACATTGATAATTTTAAGGATTACTGGCTCTGAGTTTTGAGAATTCATATCTGTGTTTATTTCATTAATAAACTGTTCTGGGAAGGAAGATCTCAAGACACATTGCCATTCTCATCTTACTGTACCCAACGTGATCAGTGTGACTGAGAACACTTGATACCTGGCTTCATCTTGCTTGAGATGTTTTTACTTTTTCCTGAAGACCAACCAAATGTTTTCCTAGAAACTTTAATAATGTATTCACCGAGGCTACTGGGGAGATCATGGGAGCTGTTCTTTTTCTCTTTATCAATGAAGTTGTAAAGCTGCTATAAGTTCCTAAGTATTTAGAGAAAAATAGAACACCTCTTTTCATGTGTTGCAGGTGGGAATGAGATCACGAAACCAAGGTGGAGAAAGTTCATCTAACAGGCATGTCTCCTGCCCCAAGTCCTCCATCATCAGCCATGCTGCTGGTACAGGCCCCTTAGAAGAGGCAAAAAAGAACAAGGCAAATCGGAAGGAAGATGATGTCATGGCTTCGGGAACTGTCAAACGGCACCTCAAGTCATCTGGAGAAAGTGAAAAAAATACCAAGAAGTCTCTGGAGTTATCCAAGGAGGATCTCATCCAGCTCCTGAGTATAATGGAAGGAGAGCTGCAGGTAGAGTCAGGCTTGTTGGGGCGTGGGCCTCTAGTTCCTGAAGGACCTATCCACCCATCCCTCGGTGGACTGCGAGCATCTTTGGGAAAGGAGGCTTATCTTCCTCGTTTCTGTCTAAATCCTAATATGGGCACGGGTTTTCACTGAGTAACTCTTTGTTTACAGAATGACACGTGACCAGGTGCTGATTCCAGCTTCCAGCTTCTCTAGAAGCATAAAGTTCCTTTTGTGATATTATTCAGCAGTCATTAATTCAGGTTCTGGAGACAGGCTATCTATTTGGGCAGGGCTCTGATTGACAGATGTCGAAGTGTTAGGAATGGGAAAACGGCATGTTGTGCTTAGCACTTTTGTATTTCTTCTAGGAGGGAGGGAGAGCGGTCAAGACAGCTGGAGTCTTCAGCCTTTTTGCTTCATCTTGTTCCATTTCTCTGTAATTCTCAGCTTCAGTGTTCTGCCTGTCTTAGGAGATGAGACCCAGTGAACATAACAGCACACTGTGAAGAACCTGAATGGCTTCCCAACGCTTTTTCAAGTCTGCCATTTCATTTGACCTCAGTAAAATGTAGACATCATTATACATACTTTATAAATGAAGCTAAGGCTAGGAGCCAGAAGCTGGTTTGTCCAGATCTCATCTCAGCTCTTGGTCCAGTGATCTTTCTGCCTTCCCATACCAATGTAGCAGGACTCTTAAAGAGTCTTATTAATAAAATCAAACCCGAGGCAGGTTATTGGGGTGAATGCTGGAAGATCAGAGAAGCAGAACAAGCCGTGGCTGTCTCACCTTGGTAGTTCCTCAGGTGATCCTGTTTCCTCAGGCTGGAAGCTTCTGAGTCCTCCTCCACATGAATCTCAGCCGAACTGTGTTGCTCCAAAGCCTGAACGCTTAACCAACTAAATGCTTAACTAACTACATGCTTTTCTCAATTAGTTCCTGGTCCTCATGCCTTATATACCTTTCTTTTTCTGACCCCACTCCCTGGGATTAAAGGTTGGGTTTCTAAAGTGGCCTTGAACACACAGAGATCCACCTGGCTCTGCCTCCCAAGTGCTGGGATTAAAGGCGTGTGCTACCACCGCCCAACTTCTGTTATGGCTTGCTCTGACCCACTTTTTAGCCACCATTTTTGGCTTTGTTCTAGGGGCTGTCTGTTCTCTGACCCCAGATATGTTTATTTTGGGGAACACAGAATATTTCAGGGAACACAATACCCACACACCAACTTTTTCTAGCTTCCATGAGCCAGGACCATTCGAAGAAGTCTGTGTTTTGGGGGATCTAGGAAACAGTTCAAAAAATTTTTTTTTAATTTCTGAGTTTAGATAATTATTTCTGACAGTAAGGGAAGAGTAACTTTTTTTTTTCCAGGACAGGATGACTTAAGAATGAAGTTATTGTTTTCCCTGTTGTTAGTTTTGTTTATTTGTTTCTTTGCTTGTTTTTGTGTTAGCTTGCAAGAGCCTCCAAGGGAGTACAAGCAACTGCATGAAGGGAAACCTTTGTTGTCTTGCTCGTTCTGTCAGTACCAGAGAGAGAATTTGCAGCCTACTCTAAGCTAGTGTGGCTACTATGTTCCTCTTCCCATCGCGCGCGCGTGTGTGTGTGTGTGTGTGTGTGTGTGTGTGTGTGTGTGTGTGTGTGTATGTGTGTGTATGTGTGTGTGTATGTGTGTGTGCGTGTGTGTATGTGTGTGTGTGTGTGTGTGTATGTGTGTGTGTGTGTGCGCGTGTATGTGTGTGTGTGTGTGTGTGTGTGTGTGTGTGTGTGTGCAGATAAGGAAGTGTCTGGGGTAAAGAGAACTAGAAAACATACAGAACTAAAGTTTAAACACCACAAGCAAATACAACCGAACAAAATCATTTAAATTTCACAGCAAAAGAAAAACTTTCTAGAATACAACCATTACTAAAAGTAATGTCACCACTCCTAGAAACGTGGTCACTGTTTTGTCTGTTACATTTATTGGGTAGAGTTAAACGATGACTCCATCTTTTTAAGCTGTGCGGTGCCCCAGTGACTGATGATGGGTGACTGAGTATGGTGAGGGGGTGTGTGCCACCTTCAGATCCTTCCAAAGCAACACCATCTTCTCCCCTCATTTCAGCTATGTTGGCTACTGTGAATCTGTGGCTCCTGCAGGCACCTCTTCTGTAGAAGGCTATTATATCATGAGAGACTCTGAGGCCACTCATGTGGCTTTTAAGGACACAGTGACACTGCATGTAAGCTCATACGCCTGGGAACCTGAAGAAAGTAGACAGATGTCCCAAAGACTTCATTTATCTCTTTGACTACAGGATATTTATTTACACAGATTCCTGAGCAGTTATAAAAAAGTAAAATGTGTACAATATCATTCATCAGGGACAAGGGTAACAGGAAAGAGTTCCATAGTGATTTAAATTGCAAAGCAGATTATCACACACACACACAAAGGAACCTATGTACATATTTGTAAATGTACATTTTGCAAGCTTACACTTGTTTAAGAGGAGAGTGATCTTCGATTTGGAGATGTAGAGATGTTTTTGTAGTAGACATTTGTGCTCTATTAGCACCATCACATTGGAGGAGGGTCTCGTGGTTAATAGGGGAAGCTGTTCACACTAGCAAATGTGAGTGGGCTGATGAAAATGTGCTGGCTGTTTGCTAAGCTGCTGGCCAGGAGAAGGAAAAGGGCTCTGTCTGAAAGGCTTGTGCTGGGAGAAGAGGCAGGCCTGTGTACTGGGAAGTAAGTTGCTGTCAGCTCAGGACTGCAGGGATGACTCAGCATCCATGGAGTAGTTAGGGTGCTGTTTCTCAGACCTCCAATGGCCACCAGTCTCTCTATGGGCTGGCTGCATGTGACTCATTATTCTAGAGATGACATCCCAAGGTTCTCTCTAATACTGGGACTGTAATGCAAACTGTAGATGACTTCCTCACTCCATCTTCTTTATATCACAAAAAATTATGCCCCTGGCTTAAGGAAAGTCAACCTTTTAGTCATAGTTGCTATAGGTGTAAATTCCTTGTCTTACATACAGTCTAACATCCTACCTATCTTATCACTTGAGTTCTAGGGATGTTCACATGGGATTGGACTTCAGGAACTTTGTATTTACCCTTGATTTCCAGAGTTTCCTCCATGTAAATTTATATGTAAACTCACAATCCAAAGACATTGTACAGAAAGATACTATTTATTTATTTATTTATTTATTTATTTATTTATTTATTTATTCAGAGCTGAGGACCAAATCTAGGGCCTTGTGCTTGCTAGGCAAGCACTCTACCACTAAGCTAAATCCCCAACCCCCAAAAAGATACTTTTTTAAGCAAGAGAAATTGAAGAATTCTCTTTCATCAGAGGGACAAAGTGAGATCAGAGCTCAGAGTTTCGTATGATGCAAATCATAAATGTGGGGCCAGTAGAGATGCCATATACTGGATACTATGCAAGTCTGGGGGTTTTGTATTCACTGGTCAATGGCTGGTGTTCACTGAAGTGATTTAAGTAGGAAGCCTTAGGGGGACACATCTATAGGTCAAAGGAAGTAGGGTGGTACACAGAAAAATGGGCTTACAGTGTCAAGGGTTCAAGACAATGATGAAGTCTGTTAGAGAAGGACATCTTCCAGACTTTTCCTTGCCACACTTCAGCAGATGCAAACTCACCATCTCAGCACCAGGACCAACCAATGTTGCTGGCATCAAGGTTGCTAAGCTGGTTTCTGTTATTACAGTTTTGTCCTTGACTGTTTCCAGTAACACGTGCTTTCTAATAAACTGGAACATTTTTACTCTCTGGGTGAAAAACTAGTTACATATTTCCCAGACTGAACTGAAAGTAATGAAACTGTACACCCAAACCATTGTTTGGGCACTGTGATTCATTTTCCCCTGTATTTATTCTAAAATAGCACTTTTAAGAATCCTGTCAACTTGGCTGTACTAAAATCAACAAAACTTCAAAGGAAGTAGTACTCTCATCATAAAAACCACAGCATAAAAGACTTGGCAAAACTATATTCGTATAAAGTAAGTCAAAAACAAAACATGAATAAATTCATTTCCTTGACTCAAAAAATTATTTTGTATTGTAAGTTCCTTTGGCTTATCTATTTCAATACATTTTAGGGGGGACATCTCTCTAATTGGATCTCATCATTTCTCCCTTTGCTGTTATGCTTTGTTCTCTTCTCCCTGCATATACAGACATGGAGGAAGAACTAGATATGACAATTAGATAATATATCAGAACTCTGTTGGCTTTGGTGTTCTGCAGGCTATGCCACAGTCACTGACACACTGAGAAAACAGTCTCTAACCCTAGGCAACTGGCAGAGGGTGATGTATCTTAAACATGGCTTATGAAACAGTCTACTATGCACAAAGGACTTCAGCTCCCTCTGCTCTGCCCTTTCGGAATGTCTAGCCATTTTCTTTAATACTCTTCCTGAGTTCGTCTCTGCTTCTCCATCTACCAAAGGGAAGCCTGTTCTCAGCACATCTTTCTCCTCAAGGCAGTTCATTTATCCTTAGAACTTAAAATAATCACTTAAGAGTGGCTGTTTTATAGCATTTGAGGAACATTCTTATGGGAGAGCTTCATACACTTACTATTTTCAAACTTAGGGTCCTCCTTATCTCAGCCTGAGGTGTCAGAGAGCTGAGGGGTCCATCAGTCGGACTGGCAGAGAGCTCTGCTTGAGGAGGGCTGGAGCTCTCTTTGGCTTTATGAATTGAATCACTGGGAATGCTTTCCAGAATGATCCCAGCAATTCTAAGCATGAAAGGAAGTTAAAGAAATAGAGAGCTATGCCTATCAGAAATCTAGGAATTTAGAAAAGAAAATGGTTAAGAGTAATTTAAATCTGAAGTACATCCTCATGCATGGCAGCAGGGGTTAATCACTTCCCTCTTTAGCTGAGCAGTAAAACATGTTTCACAAAATGAAGGCCCTTAGAATACACACATTAACCTCTATTTTGGGCTTTCTCTAAGAGATGTAAACAGTGTGACTTGAAAGCTAAATTCTACAGAGAAATGTGGTAGAATTTTTTTTCTTTAAGAAATTTTTAAAATTTATTTACATACCAACCATGGATCCCTCTCCCATCCCTCCTCCCATCCTGGCTAGCCTTTCCCCTCTAACACCCCTCCATCCCTTCCTACAAAAGGGTAAGGCCTCTCATGGGGAGTCAGCTAAGCCTGGTACATTCAGTTGAGGAAGGCCCAAGCCCCTCCCTCTGCATCAAAGCTGTGCAAGGTGTCTCATTATAGGTAATGGGCTCCAAAAAGCCCACTATCAGGGGTCCCTTAAACAGACCAAACTACACAACTGTCTCCCGGATGCAGAAGGCCTAGTCCAGTCCCATGAAGGCTCCACAGCTGTTGGTTTAAAGTTCATGCTTGCTGCTTGGCCCTCTGAGTGTTGACTCTGGACCTCTCTTCAGTCCCTGATGTGTGAAGGGGGATTTCCTACCTTCTAGTGTGACTGTTACTGAACTTGGTTAATATAGATGCTACTTGGACAAGTTTGAATGAGGAAAGCAGAGACAGGATAGCAGCTTTCAGGGGATGATGTCAGAGAAGGTTTTCAATGATTACAGGATTTTACTGTATTGATAGGTTAAGAGGTTACAGAACCAGAAAGGAGCGGTGCCAAGGACATAGGTAGTGAAAGGCTTGTTGATGACAGAATCTTGGAGGAGACAGAAGAAAGAGAATTGAAGTCATGACTTGGGAGCTGACGTGGATGGAGGAAATGGAGGAAACCCTCCATCTTCTGTGTGACAGGGGGATGAGAGGTTGGATTTTCAGGAGAAGGCAGTTGAAGGAGCTCCCTGACAGGCTTGCCTTTCTCATTCAAGTAAAGTGATGTCTGCCCCACCAAGAGGGGATGTGGGCTCATCAGTGGTGCTTAGGAAGATCACCTACATGCTGAATCACTGCCCCAGATGGTGGTGAGGTATTTGTGAAGATTGTTGTGGATAATGTGGTCACTCGTGAGTAGAGTCTAAAGATGTACAGGAAGTGACACTGCATTTGTCTCCCTTTTAACAGGAGACACAGTTCGTGGTGTTGAAATTAGGGTTAGAGTTGTCAGAGTGGTTCCAGTGAAAAGACCAGAAAGTAGAGAGTGTAGGTGAGGAGTACCAACAAGGAAGGAAGTAGAGAGTGTAGGTGAGGAGTACCCAACAAGGAAGAAAGTAGAGAGTGTAGGTGAGGAGTACCCAACAAGGAAGGAAGTAGAGAGTGTAGGTGAGGAGTACCCAACAAGGAAGGAAGTAGAGAGTGTAGGTGAGGAGTACCCAACAAGGAAGGAAGTAGAGAGTGTAGGTGAGGAGTACCCAACAAGGAAGAAGAACTACGGGGTTGAATCAGCAGGCCAACCGAGAACAATCCAGAAAGGGCAGGAGAGACTGGAGATGTGCACATAGCTTTTGGTGGGACACTGACTTCACTAACAGGATATTGAGTGTGGTCTTGGAAGGAGCAGTGAAGGCCATTGGAGTTAATGGTGTGAAGAAATGGTGAAGTTAGGACATTGACTAAACCTCCCATTAAATGTTGAAACCTAAGAGGCAGGCAGATTCTGAATGGAGACCATGTCTGTAATCATTGGTCAAATATCAGAGCTGGGGGTCAAGAGGTCAGCAGACTTTGGAGACAACTTTTGCCAGAGTATTCCTCTTGATTATGTCATTCTCTTGCTTAGGAATTTATATGAGGGGGTTGGAGAGATGGCTCAGAGGTTAAGAGCACTGACTGTTCTTCCAGAGGTCCTGAGTTCAGTTCCCAGCACCACCCACATGGTGGCTCACAACCATCTGTAATGAGATTTGGCACCCTCTTCTGTGTACATAATAAATAAATAAATAAATCTTTTTTTTTAAAGGAATTTATATGACAGCTTTAGCCTTTATTAGATTGAAATAAAAATTTCTCAGGCTGGTTGGCAGACTCTGTTAACGATCTACTTCTTAGCGATAAAAAGTCATTTTTAGTGTTCCTTTAAATGACTGTTCCTATCCAAATGAGCAGGATGGACACTCTTCCACGACTCTGACTCACACTCATAAATACAAACTCAAACACCATCGCCGTCCCAAGGTGAATTTATCCTCTATTTCTTTCACACTGAGAATACTTGCGAGCCAAAATTTGGTCTCTTTTGGGAAATTGTAGGGTATTATCTTTTACTTTTTTTTCCTAGCCAGTTTATGTGTCTTTAGAGACCACTAAAGGCTTACCTTCTTTGTGAAGTCTTTTATATTTCTTCCCTCCAATATTTGCCCTTGTTCTGCTCTGAAGTCCTGCATAATTTTGTTATGTACAAATCATAGCATCCCATCTATACCTGTTCTACAAGTGTCTTATGTACTAATATTGTGTTGCCAAAAAACCCAAAAACTTTAAAGAAGGGACTAGAAAGGGGCTAGGCATCTGTCATCATTGTTAGTCTATCGGTGACTGATGATGTCAAAATGTTCTAATATTTACACACCCTCTAAAACATTCATAAGATCAATTTTAGAAGGGTGTGTGTGTGTGTGTGTGTGTGTGTGTGTGTGTGTGTGTGTACATGGTCATATCTGTTAATGGATAAATGTCTGTGTGTTATATGTGCACATGTGTGTTCATGCAAGAACTTTATGAGCTGAACTACCTCAAACCAAGATTGATGTTATAATGTGTTCAAAAACATTTGAATTATATAAAGTATAAGCACCATATACAAAATTGTGTTATTATTGAATTACTGATAATGGTCATAAATATTTGCAATGATATTTCTAGCACACAAACAATGATTCCAGGGTTCTTTGGGGGTTGCTTTGGTTGTTTGGTTGTTTGTTTTGATCCTCTTTTGGGGGTGGTAGAGCAGTCTTTAATTACATGTATGTGTCTGTGTGCAAGCATAGGAGTTCAGGTGCCTAAGGCCTTGGATCCTGTGGAGCTGGAGTTACAAGCCATTGTGAGCCACCTGATGTCATGAGAATGCTGAGAACTTAATTCAGGTCCCCTGCAGCTTTATGCACTTTTGACTGCTGATCCATTTCTCCAGCCCTCCTTTTTGTCATCTTTAAAAAGAGCTGTCATACTCCACTGAAGATGAGGATAATCAACTCAGAGGGAATCACTTAGTGCTGCCAAACACAAAAGACTTGTCTCAAAGGGGTGCACTATACCACCTTTTTCTTTGGCGATAGCTTTTCTTCTCCTAAATGGGTTCCATTTGTCACAGGGTGTGGCTTCCTGGAGAAACTCCTCCATGTTTCTGAAGTGCTGGATTTCACTTACCCTTTCTGGCTTTTTAGCTGGATGACTCACCTGTTCTCAACTGCTTCATCTTTAGAATATCAGGCTGAGGTCACCTTGAGCAAGGCGCCCAGTGAAATCTCACACCGAGGACATGATCAGAGCTCTGGGAATGGCATGTCTTCATTGAGTGCAGGAGGCAGAAAGACAGGCTGCTTTCTGCTTAAAATCAAGATCACATCTGGCCTTTTGTTGACTAGAAGGCCTCAGAATCGAGTGGCAGTATTGTCTGCATTTGGACAAAGAGCTCTGCTGTCTGATTTTTTTCACTGTTTGTGGTGGAATATATTTGGCGTTCCTAATAGAATCAGTCTGTAGTGAGGACAATATACTCACTGATAGTACAGGGTAGAACTTTGGTTTTGTTGAGAAGTGTGGAGAGGGGACATATTAATAAATCTCCCACAAAATATTTTTGGTTGTTTGCTGGGATCTGGACTTGAGAAAAGCCTCTGTAGGGCACTCAGTTAAAGTTGGAGCTACCCTCTTTCTGCTGTGACCAGCTTTTCTATCAGTGAGAGTGATCCAGTCATTCCAGTTGAGCGAACCCTATCAAAATGTTCCAATTATGGATGTAAATATTCCTCAGTTATTTGTTGTATATGTGTATTTGTCGGATGGAGCCAGTTTTGACTAAAATCAAAATGTCTGTGCACAATAAATGGATTTGGAGCAGAAGGGACTCCTGATTTTAGAACTGCTTCCAGGGGAGAGATCAAGTACACATCTGTACCTCCAGGTCTCCTGTTGTAGGGTATTTACTAGAGAAGACTGCTCGAATACAGATTTAAGCCAATAGAAAGTCTTGATTAGTCAGCCAGTGACTACACTGGGTGTTTGTGATCCCAGTGTAGCCCCGAACTTTTCAGGGTGAGATTTTAAGCACTAAAACCATGTTCTGGATTGACATGCTTCAGTTAACAAGAACAGTTAGCCAGAAGCAGAACTACAGAAGCCCAAAAGCAAGGTTAGTCCATTTAGAGACTTTCCCAGAACTATGAATTCGATGGATTAGGTCTTTGTTTTGCCGGATAGTATTGTGTCTACATGCTGAGTCTTACACCCTTAATGGTACTCCCATCATGGAGTCAGTTGTGCTAAGGTCTGGGACCATGTTATACTGCAGTTCAGGTATGAAATAGACCTGTGCTACTCTCTGGAACTTCTGATGAAGAAAGGAATGTTCTGTACTTGCCCCAACTGTATGGTAGTCACTAGCCACATGTGGCTTGTAGTTACTTGAAATGTGGCTAATTAGGCTAAGAAGTTGTATTTTGACTTTTGTTTAGTTCTATTAAAAAAATATATATTGTCTTACTATTTTTTAAAATTGTGTGAGTACACATCTCTGTGTATGGGTTTGTGCACATGAGTGCGGTGCCTTTGGAGGCCAGAAGAGGGCATTGGTTGCCCTGGAGCTAAAGTTACAGGTGCTCCTAAACTGCCCAGGGTGAATGTGGGAATTGAACTCAGGTCCTCTGGAAGAGCAGTGTGCTCTCAACCTCCGAGTCATCTCTCTAGCGCCTATTCCTAATTAATATAAGTAGCTACATGTGCTGAAGTGAACCCTGTGTTTAAAAAAAAAAAGTGAATATAGAGAAAAACACATAGCTATGCCTGAGGAGCATGGTGCTGGTGCCACAGCATCCGTCCTTGACAGGCCCTTAGACAATACTGAGCCTGGGGTGGAGGAAAAAGTACTGGCTAGAGAGGAAAGGGAGTCCTGGATACAGAGCAGGAAGTGATGTGCCATGGCTTCGAGCGAGGGGAGAACTTCAGAAGACATTTATAGATCCCAGTGCTGCTTCAGAGCTCAGGATGTGTCTTAGTTTTCTTTCCTGTCGCTGTGATTAAACAAAACAAAACCCTGACAAAGCCGGGTGTGGTGACACACGCCTTTAATCTCAGCACATGGGAGGCAGAGGGCAAGAGGATCATCGAGAGTTCAAAGCCAGCCTGGACTACATGCATTCCGGGCCAGTCAGGGATATACAGTGAGACTGTCTCAAACAAATAAATAAAACAAAAACAGAGAACCCTGACAAAAGTAATTTAAGGAACTGGATATAGTAGTGAAACCCTGTCTCAAAAAAAAAAAAAAAAAAAAAAAAAAAAAGAAAGAAAGAAAGAAAGAAAGAAAGAAAGAAAAAATAAAAGGCAGCTTAAGTGGGGGAGAGGCTTGATTTGGCTCACGGATCAAGGGTACACTCCAATATGGTAGGGAACTGGAGACAATAGGAGCTTGAAGCCCACCAGGACCTCAGAGGGATACATGCTGCTTTGCTTAGCTCCTTTCTCCTTCCCCACAGCTTGGGGTCGCAGTCAGAAACCCCGGCCTCCCACAGTGGCTGGGTCTTCTCATCTCAATTAGTGTAAACTCACATTAACCACCAGAGGCTGATCTCTGGGACTGTGGAGTCTATCAAGTTGACAATTAGCGCCAACCACCAAGGGTTGGAAACAAAACTGTCCATCTACTGAGTCGGCTCTTCGGGTGTTCAGGTTCACAGCAGAGGGCTGGTGGTATTCCAGGGAGCTTGGGAAAGCGGCTCTTTGAGGATGTTTTCAGAAGAGGAAAGATGGCAGTGTTGTATCTGAGTGACAACAGAGGCGCTGCAAAGTGTGTTTGTTTTTTTAATTAATTAATTTATTTTTGGTTTTTCGAGACAGGGTTTCTCTGTGTAGCTTTGTGCCTTTCCTGGAACTCACTCTGTAGCCCAGGCTGGCCTCAAACTGACAGAGATCCGCCCGCCTCTGCCTCCCGAGTGCTGGGATTAAATGCGTGCGCCACCACGGCCTGGCAATTTATTTTAATTTATTTATTTTACATCCTGGCTGCTGTTTCCCTTCCCTCCTCTTCTCCAAGTTCCTCTCACTCACTCCCCCTCCATCCCATCCCCCAGTCCGTTCCTCTCCTGTTTCCATTCAGGTAAGGGTAGGCCTCCCATGGATATCAACCAAACATGGCATATCCAGTTGCAGTAAGACTAGGTACCTCCCCATGTGTTAAGGCTGCACAGGGCGACCTAATATGAAGAATAGGGTCCCAAAACCCAGCAAAGGAGTCAGAAACAGTCCCTGCTCCCACTGTTAGGAGTCCCACAAGAAGACCAAGCTACACACGCCGAGTGCTTAGGTCAGACCCATGCAGGCTTCCTGGTTGTCAGTTCAGTCTTTGTGAGCCACTATGAGCTCACGTTAGATGATTCTGTGGGTTTTCCTGTGAAGTCCTTGACCCCTCTGCTTCCTATAATCCTTACTCCCTCTCTCCAACAGATTCCTCAAGCTCAGATGCTCAGTCTGGCTGAAGGTCTCTGTTTGCATCAGTTGCTGGATGAAGCCTCTCTGGTGACAACTGGACTATCACCAATCTATGAGTGGAGCAGAACATCGTTAGGCATCATTTCATTGACATCTTTTTTCTCCAGTCATGTTTGGCTCTATCTTAGGTCTCTGTCTGGGTCATCCAGCCTGTGGGTCCTGGTACTCCAGGCAGTGTCAGGGATGAGTTTACTCTCCTGGCATGGATTTTAGGCTAGACCAGTCATTGGTTGGCCACTCTCTCAATCTCTAGGCCATCCTTACCCCAGCATATCTCATAGGTAGGACAGACCATAGGTCAAGGATTATGTGGCTTGTTTGGTGTCCCAGTCCCTTCACTGGAAGTCTTGCCTGGTCACAGGAGATGGCCAGTTTAGGCTACGTTATCCACTATTGCTAGGAGTCTCAGCTGGGGTCATCATTGTAAATTCCTGGGAGATTCCCTTGCACCAGGTTTCTACCTGAACTGAAATGTGCCCCCCTTCACCCCCTCCACCCCCCTCAACCTGTTCCCATCCCCCATCCTGCTCATGTTCCCATCCCCACCTGCTCTCAGTCCACTCATGAAATCTTTTCTATTTCCCTTATCAGGGAGATCTGAGTACCCCCCCACCAGGAACTCTTCCTAGTACCTAGTCTCTCTGGGTCTGTGGATTGTAGCACAGTTATCCTTTATTTTATAGCTAATACCCACTTATGAGTAAATACATACCAAGTTTGTCTCTCTGGATCTGGGTTACCTTACTCAGGATGATATTTTTTTCTAGTTCCATTTGCCTGCAAATTTCATGATGTCATTGTTCCTTCCTTCCTTCCTTCCTTCCTTCCTTCCTTCTTTCCTCCCTCCCTCCGTCCCTCCCTCCCTCCCTCCCTCCCTCCCTTCCTCTCTCTTTCTCCCTTCCTTCCTTCCTTTCTTTTTTCTTTCTTTCTTTTTTTAAGGAGGACACTGAACACAGTCTAGATGTTGCAGGCCCTGTCTGTAAAGCTCCTAGTATAAGACTTTTGTAAAGTGGACTCTTACTTTTTTCTAGAAGTCATTGAATGTTAAATGCAGAGATTTGGCTCTGACAGGAGATTCAGTACCATGACCAGGAGGAGAGCTCAAGGAAGCATCTGGTCATGTCCACGTGTCAGTATGTGGCTTCCCTTCTGCCTGTCACAGTGACTGCATCACAGCACGTTAGGTAGTGCTTTTCTTGACTGTACTAGGTCACTGTCAGCGACAGAGCTGTCTCTTAGCCAGACACCAGGTGGACTCCTGCCCTGCAAATGCCTCCATCATAATCTCCTGGCCCCAAGTGACAATCATAAGTTATCTGGGCTTCCTTTGAGAAGCTCAGCACCTCTTCCACATGAAAGCACATAGTTGGGGGGAGGTGAGAGGGTAACCCATTGTGTTTACTTAGGTGTTTGCTTCCACATTACAACAAATGAATGACCTGTGAAAAAGCAAAGGAATACATAAACCTAATATTTGTAAAGTCCATTTGTCCATCTTTTGCTGCCTGGTGTGGCAGGATCATCATCACCATTCCCTTCTGGGTGGGTTGAGGAGTAGACAGGCTCAGAGGCTTAATAGAATTCCCCAGAACATGTCTCTGTAAGGCATATCACAACCCATGGGCTCCAAAGCTAGTGTTGTTTCCCTCCACAACACTTCCCTACAGACCTGGGCATCATACTCTCTTTTAAATTGTCTTTTAAAAATTCCACCTTGTACTGAATTCTGACTGCTAATGACTTTAAATTACACTGAATCACCAAATTGTATGCCAAAGAAAGCAGTGCGTCACTGTTGCATTAGTGGTCCAAGTTAAGAAAGCAAACACTGGCAAAGAATCCTGTTCTGCTGCAGATAAGGGGAAGAAATCTACCAACAGGATTTTTTCCATATAAAACAATTTTTTTTTTAGTTTGTTGGATTTCAAACTCTGGCTGATATTTTTGGCCTCTAATTCATATTTTGAACTGAAGCTACAGTTGCCTTCATCCATATCTCAGCTGAATCTTGCTTTTTTTTTCCTGTTTTCTAGCAACATTCCATAGTCTCTTAATTGTAATAAAAAGTTTTTAAGGTGAAATTTGTTGACTTAAAAAAAAAACAGAATAAAAAGGAAAGAGTGGGGATATAGTTCCATGGTAGACCAGGCACTTAGCAAATGTGAGGTCCTGGATTTGATCCAAATACTCTCCAAAAATAAAGGCAAATCAAATGCAGGACACAATGTCCAGAATATAGTAAATTTAAACTGATGGTGCCACTGTATGAGCACCACCTGTGTGTAAACCTTGACACTGTGTATGGATGTCCTCACTTGTCTTCAATCTCTTCCACTCCCTTCTCTTTGCTTGGAAAGCACTGGATAAAGATAGTGGATAAAGGATGGTTCACTCTTCAGTACTTCCTCTTGTTCTTCTCTCTTCCCCTCCCATTGGTCTGCAGGGGGTCTCTCAGGGTGCTAGGGTGAGGGAAGACAAGTTCATACTGTATTTGTCTTTGCAGAGCTGACAAGTCCAAGTGGGATTAAAAATGAACTTCACAAGTCAACCAGTAACAGACCAGCCTTGAAGCTGTGAACGGCAGAATGACCCAGGCCATCGCCGTTGGCAGGAAAGATTTTCACTCAACTGTGACTGTTGAGGAGGAAAGACAGGGCACTGATGAGAATTGTTGAAACCATTTCATCAGGACATTCACATATAATTAAAAGGAAGGGAAGTTTAATCTAAACTCTGAATTAAAAGGACTATGGGGGGCGGGCTACAGAAATACTCAGTAGTTAAGGGACTTGCTGCTCTTACAGAGGAACTAAGGGTGGTGCCCAGCACTTTACACCCAGTGGCTCACCACCACTTGTAACTGCAGTTTTGGGGGATCTAACGCCCTCTTCTGGCCTCCTTGGGCACCTGCATGCACTTGGCATACATGGGCACATACATATAAAATATCCAAAAAAAAAATTTCTTTTCAAAAAGAATACTTATCATCTGTCTGTAGACCAGTCCTGCACACCAACAATGCAAATGCTTGCCTGCTTGGAGTAGGACAGGATTTCTAGCATCCTTTTGAAACGGCAGCTGTTGGTATCTGGAAATGTTTGCTCTGATGTTAAATAATTCCTGATCTAGGGATTGAAAGGAAGCATGAAACAATGTGCACCAACTATAGTAGACCCTGTTCTCACCTGAATTTCAGAATCAGCAATTAGGAGAGCACATTTACAAGTTCACAGTCCTGTGGGGATTATTTAAAATTTTTATTATTGTGTATCCATGTGTATACATGAGTCTTGGTCACCATATTAATGCTGCATGCATACAGTGTATGTTTATCTTATCATATTTGCAAATCATTCTCTATTAGCTAAGTCCTCAAATATGGAACTGATGACTCCAAGGTGTGTGTTTGTTGTAATCTTTTGCTCACTTGCCTTGCATAGCTCTATGTTTTCTTTTGCCAACAAACACTGCAGCCTGTTATTTTTTCAGTTAGATGTTTTATTTCCTTTGACAGTTTGGCAGATGGAATGAGTATTTCCTCTTAATTTTAATTTACACTTATCTTATGAATGAAGTGTTGAGCATCTTTTCAAATATTCTTAGAGATTCTGTCTTTCCGTTTATTTGATTGGTCTGTTCTCTTTGCCCTTTTGGAATTTTGATATTTTACATTAAGAAGTATTCTTTATATAGTCGTTAGATCTTTATGGCATGGGGAATAAGTCAAATATTTTCCCTGTGTAATTTTTATTTTGCTTTTGGAACATTTTTTATTTTGTGGAATTTATAATAACTATTGTTAGTCAGACATCAATCTTTCCATTTATAGCTCTGATAGAGATCTAAATTAGATTCCCTCTCTTAGATTAAGAAAATAATTGTTAAAAAAGAAAATAATTGTTTTCAAAATTTACTACTGTTAGTAACACTTCCCTGTAGTTTTTCTGCTTAAGTATTTAATCCATCTAGGACTCATCTTAGTTCCGAGCATACTGCTTTACTCTTCTGTGTGTGGCTATTGTAGTTGTCAGGGTTTGTCAGGAGAAATGAAATCACACTATACACTGAAATAGAAAGGAGTTAGCAAATGCTTTTGGTCACACAGATGTTACAGGCTGAAGGAATAAAAAAGAAAATGCTGAGGGAACCAGGCAGTAGGCTTGTGGTTTTAGGAGAAGCTGGGCGAAACCATGAAGAAAACACATTTAAATACAGATAGTAGGTAAGAAGACAATTCTGGCAATAGATACTGGAGAGATGAGGTAGAGTAGGGAGAGGAGAATGGAGATGAGTGGTTCAAGAGGTCAGGAGGAAGTTAGCACATGGTCCCAGAGTTCAAGTTTTCACTAGGAAGAGAAGGATCCAAAGTGTCACGCTGCAGCAAGGAAAATGGAGAATGAGAATTGACCATTGCAATTAACAACAGGACATCATGGTTTGCCTTCAGAAGAGGCATCAGGGGAGCCACTGGTGCACAATCCTGATGAGGAGCAGTTCAAAGAAATCCCAGTTATCCTGAGGAGTGAATTCTGGAGCAAGTACAAGCTGCTCTTTCAGTGAGTTTCTCCGGAAGGAAAGGAAAGGGGAAGTGAAGTCTGAGAGAGAAGCAGAGTCACAGAGAGTCTTATTCTGATGGGAAAAATAGCTGCATGTTTGTATGCTCTTATAGCTCAAAGATTCATGCATCAAAGATTTAGTCCTTATCAAAGAAGCCTCTCATTCGGCAAATGAGACTGTCACAGAAAAACACAACTGAACACAATCCAGAGATCACTAAATCATGGGGAGCTTAGCCCAGTGGATACACTGACATCCGAGCTCCTGCATCTATGGCTTTGGGAATGAGAACATCGTGGAAGAGAGGCCAGGAAGATTGTTAAGAGCCAGAATACCATGATGTTTGCTGTGAACATATCTCCTAGAAATGACCGCATAAACGAGACCCAAACAAGGGCAATATCAGTTGGCAGATTAAGGCGATAGGGGAAAATTTTCACATGGTCCCACCTCTAGACAAAGAACTACAGGCAACTAATGACTGCTGAAGAAGGGGAATTATCATCTTTCCTTCTTTTGAAACCACACACAGAGAGACAATAGAAACAGACTCGTATTTATTTATCTGTTGTATTTGCATGGCTGTGTGTGGGCGCAGTTAAAGAAAGTAGACTTCTAAGAGATGCAGCCCTTGAAGGAGATGGTGGAACTGAGGCCATCCTCCTTTGTTTCCTGGCTGCCATGTGCTTCTGGCAAGGTGCACAGCCTCACCACAGGCCTGAAAGCTATTGAGCCAAAACCATGAGTTTCTGAAAGGCTGAGCCAAAACAAATTTCTCCTGCTTCTGCCTTACTTTCTCAAGTGTTCTGTCACAGCAAGGGAAAGCTGACATACACAGGCTGAGGAAAATGAGCTAGTGCAGCAAAAGACCCGATGCTGGTGACTGACTGAGTCATTGAGAAAGAACAGGCCCCAGTGTACACGGTGAGAGGCTGGCCTCTGTTGCGGTAGCGTCCGTGCTACCACCACCCGTTTACCATGTTCAAGCGAGGGGCTATGGATCGAAAAACAGAGACAAAAGACAGCGGGTCATTCGTGCCAGGGGATGCCGAATGCTATTTATTGAAGAAGGGAGAGAACCTTAAATACAGGCTTACAGCACAATGGAGGAACCGTGGAGGGCAGAAGTTCCCTACTGAATATTCTACATTTTTGCATCTAAGCTGTTTACACCAAATGCAGGAAACACAAACAAGGAACTTCCCTTAAGCATTCAGGAGGGTGGAGACCGGCAGGAAATCAGCATAGGGAGGACATCAAGGTCAAGGTGAGGCAAGCAGGGCGGCAGTTACCCAACTTGGGAGTTCCAGCGCCCTACAGGCCTCGACAGTTCCATTCTCCATGTAGGACATGAGCATCCTGGAGTGAGCTCCCATAGACTGTGGGGTGGTAGGAAATTGTGGAAGTTTGTTCCCAGTTGTTTTGACTTTCTTGGTAACCTGGGCAGTAAGGGGGAATGTGTGTGAATAATTTGATAAGGGGGAAGCTAGGATGTCAAAGTATGAAAGAGGGTAGAGAATTACTGTAATGATTTGTTGGTAGCCTTAGCTGGCTAATAGCCATGAACGTAACGTGAGATCATTGGTATGATGTGCTTTTGCCGGAGATGTAGATTTGAACATTAGAGATGAAGACTTAAATTTAAACAAGGCTAAATGTACTTTGACCTGGAGAGTATAGTCAAGTGAGGAGGAGCCGGAAAATGAAGATGTCTGCAGTGGAAACTGAGGTGAGACGAGAAGGAAAAATGTGCATTTTGGGGAAGGGAGAATGAAAGCCACTGGAAGGATGGAAAAGTCAATGGTTTATAGATTCTGCCATCACTGAATATCGTTAGATTTAAATTTCTAGAAAGAATCAATGGCGAATAGCTGATTTGAAATACAGACTTGAAATTGTAGATGGTTACAGTTTTTCTAATGCCAGAGAACTAGATTATGACTATAGAAATAGTTACTAGCCAAGGTTATATAAAGAGAGATCATCGGAACAGAGGGTCCAGGGACCGTGGAAGTCAGAGTGCAGTTGGTCCCATGAATACGAGGGTTCTAAAAGACAGACACTGTGTCTCTCATTTTGGACAGTGGGCCCAAAGAAACTGTGATTTCCTAGGAATCTCATTTTGGGAAGGGAAAACAGGGGGGCTAGATCCAGAGTAGTAAAGAGATTTGTTACTTGTCAGACCCCCTTGCAGAAGAGATTGGAAACTAAACAATGATGGGACAGTGATGGGTGGGACCACCCATTGGCTGTACTTGTTAGCTATGTGTTACTCTGGCCCTCTGCTTAGATCTAAACCTCATGCTAGGACCCTGAAAATGGACTTGAAGGGAGGGGTGTCACTGAACTTCTCTGTCCTCTCCAGTGTGGCCACATTGAATAAATGTCCTTCTCCTACTTTCACTGTTAATTTGGCTCTTAATTGGTTTATTAAAAATGGGTGATGGAGCTTGGCTTGTTAGGACAGCTGGAGCCCAGGCTCTGACCCTAAGGCATGACAGACTCATCCAGAACCTTGACAGTTGTCCAGACGTAATGACTTCGAGGAAGGAGAATGAGTAATCAAGGGTGGATGAATACAAAAAGGCGAAAGGAAATTAGATGGTCTTATTTGATGACATGAGAATCGATGATAGGCTGTTTCAGGGATGAGAGAATGTTCTGGAGCAGTGATTGAGAACAGGGAGGAAATCTTATCACAGTCAAGCCCCTTGGGACAAGGAGAGTGGAGAGAAACCACCCACTTCTGAACTATTGGGCAGGTGGTGTGCATGTTAGTGTATTCTCTTTAGGACATGATTCTCATGCATAGCAGTTCAATAACATCTGGAGGCAAAAGCCAGGCATCTACACCCATACACTCAAGTACTTTGAAAGATCAGTGATTCCAAAGTGCTGCTAAATTTCAATCACTATCTTAGAACAATGAAGTGCAGGGGACATTCTCGGAAGAGTTAATGAATATATGAGAGTCTGCTTGTAGTTGAGTGTGAGTTTCAGAGAACACTGTCAGAAAATTTATGACTATAGAAAAGGTAGATGATCAGAAGTGATGATGATAGGGAGAGACATGGGCCAATTTAAGTTTGGGAGTGAGTTTTCTGTTTTATTAGTCATGCCCCAAATACCAAGAGCCTGTTGGCAGCTGCAGTATCAGAAGAACATGACTATTTCTTTCACTCATGGCTTTGGTGAATTCTTTGGAGATGCAGCTTGAAGAGCAATGCCAGTTTCCTGAAGCAGAGACAGTTTCGAGTGGTTTTCTATAGTCTACTCGCCTTGAAATCTTCAGAACTGAGCTCTGTGAATGTGACGTCATGCCACTAGGACTTTGGCCAGAACAGGGATGCCCATGTTGTTTTGGCTCCTTTTGCTAGATTAGCTCTTGGGATTAAGCCTGCGTAAAGAGTGTCAGCAGAAAGAGGTATTTATACTACATACTTGTTAGTCTTTATGGTCAGGGAGAAATGTGAAAGGCATTGAGGGATATTCTCATAATGTGACTAACCAGACTGACCACTGTTAAACATGAAAGAATGAGTTCAGTGCTGAGAAATCTGGCAGCGCTGGCTGATTACCTCACCCACCTGCTTCTTCTGTTTAGTCATTGTCACCATGCTTTGATCTGACCCTTCACTTGCGGATGACAAAGTGTTTTGATGACAGCTCAGATAAGGCTCCTGACCACAAAATTCTCAACAGAGATCAGTGCATATCAATTGTCTGAGGCAATAATGTTTGGCAGCTCAGTGAGTGCAGATAAACAGTAAGAGTTTTGAAATAAACTTTGGGCCATTTTGTCAATTCTATCACAATCTAGAAAGTTCTTTTCCTGGAAGTTTTCAACTATCAGTCTAAATTTTGACTAGTAGTTCTTGGTCATTTATTTTGAAAAGAGAAGATGCATTGGCAATATTAGAGTAGCTAGTGTGACAAGTATTTCCAACATCAGAATCAATGTCACATTGCCTCTTACAGCTTAAGTTTAATTTATTATGGCAAAAATATGTAAGGGACTACAAGACATGAGACCATGGCACACATGCCTAACCTAACTGCTCTTATTTTGGATGAAAGATGATTGGCAGTAGCTACTCAGAAGCTTGCAACAAGATTAAGTTTTCCATCAGCTTCCCTCAGGAAGACTGTTAAACCCATCAGCCAGTTCTTGGTTGACTGTGGGGAGTGCACATAGGGAGAAAGTATAATATAAATAATACTTTATATATGCACTCACCTGAATATTAAGGTCAAATGATGAATTAAATGAGTTTGAGCACTTTGACTATGTTCCTGTTGCCCATGGGCAAATAATGTATTTGAAGACTCTGACTTTTTTGTTTTGTTTTGTTTTGTTTTTTTGAGACAGGGTTTCTCTGTGTAGCTTTGTACCTTTCCTGGAATTCACTTTGTAGACCAGGCTGGCCTCAAACTGCCTCTGCCTCTTGAGTGCTGGGATTAAAGGTGTGCGCCACCGCCGCCGCTGCCGCCGCCACCACCACCCAGTTACTCTGACATTTTTTTTAGTGAAATGCCAACTAATTGATGATTTTAACTTTACAGTCATAGATTGCCATTGACATATAATGTTTTTCTGGTGTACCCAATAACATTCAGATACATAAAATATTGATCTCAGAAAAATTGTTCATTTTACATTTTACAAATTAATTAATCAGCATATAAATTAGTTACTACTTGAGATTATTGCTGTGTATTTACTAGCAATTTAACATAATGAAGATCTTGGTCTGAGAATGAGGCCCAAGTTATGATCTATAATTTTAAAAAATCAATTAGTTGTATTACTTGGAAGAAATCATTGACATTTCTGAACCTTTGTGCCCTTAATTTTAAGAGACATAGTTCTCTGATCTTTGGGGCTAGGGAGATGGATCAGTGGTTAAGAGAACATTCTATTCTTTGAGATGACCCAAGTTCAAGTCCTAACACCTGCACTGGATGGCTTACAACCACCTGTAACCTCAGCTCTAGGGGTCTGATACCTCTGGATTCTAAGGGCATCCTCACTCACATGCACTTATCCATATACAGACAGATACACACACACACACACACACACACACACACACACACACACACACACAGAGTTAAAATATATTAAAGACAAATTATAGTTCTTTCTTATTTTAAATTTCCAGAATCTGTTGCCTACGAAGAAGTCACTCAAGTTAGAAAACTACAACAACAAAATCTGGAATTCCTATTCAGCAGTCTTGGTGACTTACCAGTTATTATATACTCCAGGACTTCCCTTCCACTCTTCCTTCTAAAAGGTGGTTTGATGATAATTAGCTGTAGACAATTAGATGATGATTGTTGCCCTTCCCAAATCTCTCCTAAGAGTCTGTAAAGTCATATGAAAATGGGGTTTCTGTCCTGTTTTTGTGGAGTCACCACAGTAGCTAGCAGAATGTCTTGCACACAGCTGCTGAACGAGTGAATTAGCACATAGAATGGAGGAAGAAGGTGGGTGAAAAGGGAAGATGTGATAGAACAGTGAGATAGCTAACTTCACTCTCCGTGGTGGGCAGGTGGTAAAGGGAAGGTTGGAGGTAGATTTGTTTGATACAGGCTCTTTCTATATAGTCCTGGTTGTCCTAGAATTTGCTATGTAGCCCAGGCTGGCCTTATATTCACAGAGATCTGCTTGCCTCTGCCTCCCAAATGCTGGAGGCATCCCCAAGTTTTATCCAGAGAGGAAATTAGAACAACTTACATAAATGTTGGAAAATATTTAATTACTGTACTCAAATTGCAGTGAAGATCTTTATTTCAAACATATCTACTATGTGGAACTCAAGATCAACATGACCATGTATCTGATTCTTCTCTTAAGGAAAAACATTGTATTAGAATCTGATCTAAAGTTTGATTTTATAGATTCAGGTAAGAAAATAAATTGAGAAAACTGAAAAGAGACACAGTTGAGAAAGAGGGATATAAAAATAGAGGGTTAAAAAGAAATAAGTATAGCAAAACAAATGTTAGCGTTAATGGAATTCAGTCTTCTTGGCCCCTCTATCTATTGTGAATAAAAAAATGAGGGGCTAAAGAAATTTTTCTGTAATTAATGTTGCTGCTCTTACAAAGGACCAGAATTTGGTCCCTGGCATTAGCATGAGGTAGCTCAAACCACCTACAACTCCAGGTCTAGGAGATTAGACCTCATGGGCATGTGCGCATGCACACTCACGCCCAAATCTTTAAAAACAGATGGTAGATCTTGAGCAGTAGTTTGGTAGTATACTTGCCTAGCATTCTTGAGGCTCTAAGTTCAATCTCGAGTACTGTAGATAGATAGATAGATAGATAGATAGATAGATAGATAGATGATAGATACATAGATAGATACATAGATAGATACATACATAGGTAGATACATCATACATACATAGACAGACAGACAGACAGACAGATAATCTGAGAAAGTCTAACAGATATGTGCATAGTAGTATGGTTTGATAAGAGTCCCAGCTCTGAAGTTAGATTGCCTAGATTTATATCCTGAAGCCACCACTTATCAGTGGTGTGACTTTGATCTTTTCTTTACCAGACCCTTCATTGTGGTGACCACAGTGGAATTTATCTGATATGTTGTTGTGAGGCTTAAGTGAGATCACATTTGCAAAACACTATGCACACTTCTTGGCACATAATATCAGGAAGTGGTGGGGAGAAAATGTGTGTGTTGCTGCTCTAATTATGTATCTATAGAAACAAATAATTTCTGGAATAATCTACCTTAAGTTGTTTATAGAATTTTTCCTGGGAGTGGATTTGAAGGATATATATCATATTTGAAGGATTACATGATATATAGCCTTCACTTTTTCTTTAGGCACATCTATCATGTTGATTTTGATTATTTATATATATACATATATATATATATATATACATATATATTACATCATAATTTTAAATCTTTAAAAATCTTGGTCTAAATGTCTAAAGCACAATTCGAACTGGTCAACGCTTATTTCCCTTGGTGGGGACAACACTTTAATGTATAAAAACTACGGTCACAGTCAACTCTTTTGAGTTGCACAGACTTTTACTATGACCATTTTCATCCAAGTGGAGAAAACTGAGACTCCTGTCCCTGACCCATGAAGATCAGAGCCTGCCCTCTGCTTCCTACAGAGCCCCAGTTATAGAGACAAGTGACAGCTCATTTACATAACCTCATAAACCCAGCAGCTGAACAAAGAGGAACCATCTTCTGGTGACCTGGCTAATTTATTTTAGATCCACATGGAAACATAGGTGAAAACTCTCATAACATACCGTCATTGTTCTGGCCCTTTCTCATCTTGAGTAAGGTTTAAACATGCTAATGCTTTATGCTTTTGAGGCTGGTAAGTCAAGGTTTCCACCTTCTGGATGATTAACTTCACTGGCTTTGGTGTGGGTCTCATTCTTCTGGCCTTGGATTCTTGAGCTCCCCCAGAATCTATTCCGTAATTGAGATGCATTCCTGTAACACTTGAGACTCAGCCCTAAAAGCCGTGCTTTGTCCTCCATCTGCAGCGACCTTTGGAGTTTGCTGCCCATTGAATGGAAGGGCTTCCTTGTGAAACCATAGAACAGTGCCTCAGTTCACTCTCTGCTACTTGATATCACCAAACAAAAATACCATTATCAGTGTCTAAGAAGGAAAAAGACATGGTACTCTGTCTCTTTAAAAGCTGAAGGATAGGGAGCACAGCAGAGTTAGTTCTTTGGGGGCTGTGCCTTGAGAATTTTCTGGCCCAGAATCAAGTTCCACATAATTAATTATGTCAGTAAAAAGCTCCGATGGTCTGTTTTCTTCAGAGAAAAGTGACATCACCCGTAAGATTCTCTGGCAATAAAGAAGAACAAAGCTGTGAGCACAGGAAATAACAGACGAATGTCCACGAGTGCATATTTTATCAACTTCAAAGAGCACTGTAAGAAGTCATTGGGGAGGGGGGGGCTGCCTCCCAGCCCCAGCCAATGGCTTGGCCAGGGCCTCTGGGCAACAGAGAGGGAGACCTAGGCTGGGCTCCCAGACTCAAGCTGTGGCCTGATCTGAGTGTGCTGTTCTTAGAGAAGATATTCAAAAGATGACAGAGCTCAAAAGTTTTGGCGAGACCCGCAAGCCAATCAAGTGATGTAGTGTGAGGAAATCGCAGCAGATGCAGAGGCTTCAGCTGCGGATGAGGTCAACCCAGGAAGCGACCCCCCTTTGCTTTGCGCTCACATCATACTCAACTCCCACACCATGATGCACTGCATCATGGAACGACAAGGGCACACAGCTCAGGGTCCGACCCTCGTTTCTTATTAAAGTGACCTTGCCCGAATGATGAAATCTCTCAGAGCTTGTCTTCCTCATGAACAGTGGAGTTAAGAGAAACACATTAATGTTCCTAATAAGACTGTTGTCCATGTGCGATGAAGTATGGGTTATTGTTAAATTCAACTCTGTTCCTTCCCTGCAAAATATGTTAGTCTCCTTTTAGGTGGCTAAAGCTAGGCTTTTATTGGCTGAACCGTTTTTACTTACATAACTACTTGAAAGCATATTAATAGAAAATAAGCTTCAAAATTTCAGGGGCAACATATCCCACTATCAGAGACATACATACTCCTTTGATCTGAACCAAACTGTTCTAATTCTTTCTTTAAAATATTTTATATAATTGCTTAAATAAAACCAACTGTAATTATATTCTTTAGAATGTGGATTCTCAGTGAGAACACTGTAGTTCCCCAGAGGGTGAAAATTGGACCTTGGGAAGGAGATGTAAAGAATTTTAGATCATTTATGTAATAGTACCCTAGTATATAAACATGTATGTGGTGTGTCTATGGTATTAAATTTCATAATGGGGCCTAAGGGGAAAAATATCTAAAAGAATCTCCTTGGGAAGACAGTACTGATTAAAAACTTAGAAAGAAAAATAAAAATCATCTGTAACTTTGAAAACCTGAGAAAATATTTGCTGCATTTTTCCCTTAGTTGCAATGTACAACTTTGAACATCCGTTGTATCATTTGAATCTCTGAAAGTTGAATTTTTTAATAACGTCTTCTATTTATTCCTTGACATTTTTTTACATGTATACAATACTTCATAGCTATCCCCTATTTTCCCTTCCCACATCTCCTGAACCCCAATGGGTTCCCCCTCCTACCTTCATATGCTCTCCACTTTTTTTTTTTTTTTTTAAATCATTGAGTCCAATTAGTGATGCCTGTTAGAATATTGACTGACAAGGTTGCCTTGAGATTATTTAGGTCTGGTACAAGTAACTATAGCTTCAGTGAGTTCATGAGTTCAACTTTCTTTTGTTTTTTGTTTTTTGTTTTGTTTTGTTTTTTTGTTTTTTTTTTTTTTTTTCGAGACAGGGTTTCTGTGTAGCTTTGCGCCTTTCCTGGATCTCGCTCGGTAGACCAGGCTAGCCTCAAACTCACAGAGATCCGCCTGCCTCTGCTTCCCGAGTGCTGGGATTAAAGGCGTGCGACACCACCGCCTGGTGAGTTCAACTTTTATGCCATTTCTGCTTCTTCAGAGATGTTCCTGTGAGTGTGTGTGTGTGTGTGTGTGTGTGTGTGTGTGAGAGAGAGAGAGAGTGTGTGTGTGTGTGTGTGTGTGAGAGAGAGAGAGTGTGTGTGTGAGAGAGAGAGTGTGTGTGTGTGAGAGAGAGTGTGTGTGTGTGTGTGTGTGTGTGTGTGTGTGTGTGTGTGTGTGTGTGTGTGTGAGAGAGAGAGAGAGAGAGAGAGAGAGAGAGAGGGAAGAGGGAACCACACACAGCTGGACACCCAGCAGTGATGTATTCTCAGCATTTTGACAGTTCTGAATTCTCTGCATCAGTCACTGTCCGCTGCAGAAAGAAATGTCTTGGACTACATGTATAATTTAAAAACCCCATGTGATGTCGTCTATGAACACTCTATACTCTCCTCAAATGCTTCTGAACAGAAGAGGTTTTCGAAATTTTTTGTTATAAGTGGCATCGAGTTTGTCCAACAACTTTCAACTTTCTTGTTAAAATAACATATTTTGTTAAAATGACAAAAATATGTAGTGCATATTTTTGTGGTTGCCTGTGTTTGTGTGTGTGTGTGTGTAGGTCAGAGGTCAGTCGGGGTAGGTGTCATTCCTCAGAGGTATCGACTTTGGGTTTTGAGACCTGGCCTCTCACTGGCTGAGCTGACTGACCAGCAGCCCCCGGGAGTCTGCACATCTCCTCCTTTACAGATCTGAGATTACAAGTGTGCATCATCTTGCCAGTTTTTTTTTTTTTTTAACACAGATTATCAACTGATCATTTCCTTACCTGTCAAGTAACATAATTTGAAGGTGTAAATGAGAACTGGGCAGGGTAGCACACACCTATAATCCTGGAATTTGGGAGGCAGAGTCCCAGGAGCATTGCTGCAGATTTGAGGCCAGCCTGGCTATACAGAGAAAGACTTCAATTTTAAAAGAAAGTTTTAGATTTAAATTTTTTAATTTGCTACTTTTAATGACTCTGTGCTTGTTTACTGAGAATGTATTTCCAATCTAGGAGGCTGGGCACCCCAGGTACATTCACTGGCAGCACTGACCTTCCCCACACTTATATTTAGTGATCTTGGTCACTTTGCAATGGAGATGATCCCCATATTCTCAGATTCTATAATTCTTTTTTTTTCTTTTTGAGACAAGTTTTCTCTGTGTAGTTTTGGAGCTTGTCCTGGATCTCTCTGTGTAGCCCAGGCTGGCCTTGAACTCACAGAGATCTGCCTGGCTCTGCCTCCCAAGTGCTGGGATTAAAGGTGTGCACCACCACCACTGCCTGGCCAGATTCTATAATTCTTAAAAACATGTGTTGATAATCCCTAATCCAAAACTGCAGCACAAATCTGCTACTGTTCTCAGCCACACAAGGAAAGGCCAGAGTTCTGAGTTCCTGACATGCATACTCCCAGGCAAGGCTGAGATTTACCTTCCTATTTCAGCCCTCAGAGTATAAGGAAGTGTTTTTGGTTAACACAAATGTGAAGCTTTTAATGCCACATTTTCTATTTTATTTTGTTTTTGTTGCTGTTTACAATGCCTCAGATGAAGGCCCACCACTTTCCCTAGTGGTATGACCACTAGTGAGTTGCCCATCCCAAGGGGACACTCCTATTTATATTAGAGGTCACACAGAGACATGGAAATAGAAAGACATTTGTTAGGAAGTCAAGGGGTTTCAGTGGGAGAAGGAGGGCAGATAAGGGAGGGGAATAAGGGTAAAGGGAAATAAAATCCGTTACACACACACACACACACACACACACACACACACACACACGTATACATTGCTTGACAGTGAAAAACACCAGCACATCATAAACTGGGCATGTCTATGGTTCTTTAAGGAATTGCCTGTATTTAAAAGGTAATATTCCAAATCAAGGGGGAACTTTACAGGTCCATTGTACATTTTTTTTTTAAATGACAATTGACATTTCCTTTCTGTACTTAATAATTTCTTACATTTTTCTTTTCCTATACCAAAGGACATGGGTTTGGTTACAGCTTCACCCGCAGACGGCCACAGGCCACACAGTGCTGGTACAAAGTGTGCTTCTCATCAATGCCATTTTAAAAAGTGCTAAGAACGGTTTAGCAAGGAAACGCTGCTTCTGCAGTGGTTTGTTCCTTTGACAGTGAGTGAGCTGCAGATTCTGGCAGTGTAGTCTAACTTCTTGAAACACATTTTAAAACTCTGGTTCAAGGGACAGGAGAGGTGGCTAAGGAGTTAAGAACATGTGTTGCTCTGGCAGAATCCCCAGGTTCAGTTCCCAGTACCCAGATGGCAACTCACAACCATCCATAATTCCAAGGGAACTAACTTCCTCTTCTGACCTCCTTGGGCACTAGGCACACATGGGATGCATATATATGCAGGCAAAACACTCATACATATAAAATAAATTTAAAAATTAAAAAAGAATGGCCCAAGAGGCTCAGACAAGGTGGTAACACTGGCCCTAGCTGCCATCCATCTATTAGGCTCATGGTGTAGGGATTAAAAGTATGATTATGAGTGCTTTGGCAGTCACAGGATATTGAAAGCAATTGGGGATGAGAAAATAATACCATACCTTTGACTATATGCTCTGCTCTGCTAGCCACTTCAGATACATTTCATTTCAGAATCAACCGACCCAGGTCACACAGCTACAGTGAACAGCAGAGCCACAGTGTGTGATTCCCAGAGGGTGGGAGTAGTACCGTTCAGTACCAGGTACCTTACACACTTTGGGTCAAGTACACTCCGTGAAGCTGTTGTTGCTGTGTTCATTTTATGCATGAAGAGGCTGAGTTCACAGGCTGACTCACTCCCTCAAGGTCACATGACAGTTGTGCATGTTTCTAGCACAGATTCTCAGGTGTATGCTGCCCTTTCTACCACATTGCATCTCCTGAAGGGCCAAGTCTTGGTTATTCCCCCTCCTCTTCCTTCCTTTCTCTCCCCTCCCCTCTTCTTCTAGCAAATATCCAGTGTAACATTTTCTGCTGGTTCAGGATGGCTTAGGTTTTTTTTTTTTTGTTTGATTGCTGTTTTTTTTTTTTAATTAAATTATGATTTTTGCCAGCTGGTCACTTGTATAATACAAATATAGAATCTGCTTATGTAGGAACCGAAATGAATAGAAAACACAGTCACCCTGAGGGAACACAATGCTGTGTGATTTAAATAAACCTCATGTATAAATTATATCTGGACAATCTAGTTTAACTTGTTTTTTATTTTAATACTTTCTCGTTTGAAAAACCAAAGTCTGGATTTCTCAGTCCTAATCCACAACAGTATAAAAATAAGACGGAAGGCTTAGATAGTTACCTTTTCCCTCTCCTGCCTCTGTGCTACTCCTGCTTAATAGAAATGCCAATTCTTCCTGGCTTCTCTAGGACGTGTTAGAGGGATCCAGAGAATGGCATGGATTCACGCCCCTACATCCCTCTAGGTTACCACTGGCATTTGCCTCTCTTTCCTGCCCTTTCCCCACAGCAATCCTGTGGGTGTCTGGGTTGATGCTTGCTGAAGTACAGCCAGCGTGCCATGCACAGCCCAAGGCTAGCTCCTCTGCGCATGTCAGCTGGTTTCTACTTGGAGAGTCCTCCATGAAACCCACCCTGAGCTCAGCTTGGGACAGCAAGCTCTTCCTCCTCACCCTCCTACTTGCTGAAGCTGCCATGCCTTGAATTCTAATTGACTAATTCTTCTAATTTTCACTGGGATCTTTTGTTGCCCATCCCTTACAGTGGATCTCAGAAAGGAATAGATGGAGGTAGACTGGACAGGATTCTGAGGGACATGTCCTGGGATGCACTTAGACTCACCCTTCCCCTCTGACCTTGCTCCACTGTTCTACAACCAAAATGGTGCCTTTCCTCCCCTGGGATGAGTCCTTTCCCATGAAAAGTTTTGGTCGTGCAAACTGCTCTGTGGCAAGACCGGCCTGCCAGTCAGTTCCCCAGAGGAAATTGCATCAGTGGATTTCACCAGCGCTAAACTCCTGCCTGCTATATTAATTGGATGGGAGGCAAGCCTGGAGAGTGTGCAGGAGACAGGAACTTCCCCCAATGAGCAGAATGATGGCAGAGATGCTTCTGCTCCAAGACCTGTCTAGCAGCTTATGTTGAGAGCATTACATTTACTGAGCTAGAGAAACCTCTATAAAAGATCTATGTGAGCTTCCTGTGTTTCAAAGAATTCAGCTTCTCACTGGAGTCACAGAGAGACATCCACTGGTTACACAAAGAGGTGAGCTGCTTAAGGGCAGGCCCCAAAGTCTTTTGGAATCTAAGGAATTGTCATAGCACTGCATGAGGAAACCTGTGACCTTATCTAATTTCTAATCCAGGACATAGCAGCTGCCTTACTATTAATATCCCAATTGGAAATTAGGAGTAAAGAAAAGAGAAGAAAACCACCTAAGTTTTTAAAAAATGTATTTAAAATCCATAGATGATGGTGATATTTGAATGTCTAATCATAAGGAAAGTTGACTATGCTTTTTAAAATGTGTTGCATAGAATTTTAGTTTTTCTTTAAAATTGGTAGTCTCTAGGTAGTGCATTGGGAATGATTTTTATTTTCTTTTTTTTTTTGAATTTTTTAAAATTTGGTGAAATTTCTATTTCTATAAAAGTCATTGTTATAGCCTGCTTTTTCCCTCTTTCCTTCCTTCCTTCCTTCCTTCCTTCCTTCCTTCCTTCCTTCCTTCCTTCTTTTCTTCTCTCTCTCTCTCTCTCTCTCTCTCTCTCTCTCTTTCTCTCTCACTCACTCACTCACTCTCTCTTCCTTTTTTCTTTTTGACAAGGTCTCTCTCTGTAGCCCTGGCTCTCATGGAACTGTTGTAGACCAGGCTGGCCTCAAACTCACAGACATCTGCCCACCTCTGACTCATGGGAATGAAGGTATATGCCACCACACCCTGGCTGTTGTGACTATTTCCAACTGTATAATTCAATAGCATTGAATATGTTGACCTTGTTGGGCAACTGTTACCACCAAAGAGCTCAAGAATCATTCCTCTTATAATCTGGAAACTCTGCACCTATCCCACATTAACTGCCTTCCCCCAAGTTCCCCTGTCCCTGGCAACCATGGTCTGCTTTGTCTCTATGAACTGGATGGCTCTAAGTACCTCGTCTGAGTGACACACACAGCATTTGCCATTTTATAACGGATTCATAACCTTTAACACAACATCTTTATGTTTGGTTGATACTGTAATATGTGTTGGAATTTCCCTGCTTTTCAAGCTGAACAGCATTCCATTGTATGGGTCTACTGCATTTAGTTTATCTATCATCTAGGGGTGGACACTTGAATCCCTTCCAGTTTGACACTGAGCATAGCTGCTATGAAGAACTTGTACAAATATCTATGAAGACCATGGCTCTCCATTCCTTTGAGTAGGTATCCAGCTGTGGAATTGCTGGATCTTATAGCAAAGTGCTGTCAAGTTTTGAGGGATTTCTGTAGTCGTCGCACTTGGCAGCATCGTTTTATTTGCTCCCACGGGTACCTTAAGAGTTCTGATACTTTGCAACCTCACTACCACTTAATATTTTCTGTTTTGTTTTGGTAGCACCCCTTCTAATGGTGTAGATATTTATAATTTAATTCTGGCTCTGACTTGTATTTCTGTAATGGTTGATGATATCTGGGCATCTTTTCGTGTGTCTTTTTACTGCTTGTATTGTTTTTCCCTGTGGAGAAACATCTGTATAAGCCCTTTGTTCACGAACAGTTTTTGGACTTAAAATATTAAAAACTTTTTTAATATTTTGCATAGTAACTTCATTGGCCACTTTCACTTTCTCTCATTCAGTAAGATGCTTTTCACTCTGCTGGTTATATTCTTCAGTGCTTGGAAGATTCTAAGTTTGACATAGTCCAGCCATTCTACATTTTTTTTCCTTTCATTGCACATGCTGTGGAAGTATTCAAGAAACAACTGCCAAGTTCACTATCATAAAATACTTTCTTTGTGGTTTTTTTATGAGACTTTTGTGGCTTAGTTGATTTTGAGCTAATTTTAATAAATTCTCAAAGATAAAGGTCAAATTTTACTAAGTATGTGGCTACCCAGTTTTCCCAACACTGTTGAAAGCACTCTGCCTTCCACACTGAACAGTCTTGGCCTCTTTGAGGAAAATCTTTGGATTGGCTTTATTTATGGCTTTTCCACTCTGTTGATCTGAAGTGCCACACCTTTTTGATTGCTGAAGTCTTGTAATTAGCTTTGACATCAGAAAGCATCTGACCTCTAACTTCATTCTTTAGCAAAACTGCATTGGTTATTCTAGAGCTCTTAAGATTCGATATGAATAGTAATGTGAATTCTTCCATTTCTACAAAAAAAATCATTTCAATTTTGAATATTTTATTTTTAAAATATCAATCTGCTAACTTGAATATAAAAGCAAAATTTAACATGACAAATTATATCTCTCCCCAATATTCTACCGGAAGATTTCTCTTGGTTAGGAGTATGAATGCTAGCCTTCTGTGAGTAAGCTCTAGAGAGAGCTTGAGGCTGCCCTGTACCACACAGTTGTCGGGGGAAATTATTTCAGAGACTGCAAAAAGTAACATTTCAAGCACCAAATGGCCTTTTAAACCAACTATGTCTGAATGTTCTCCTGGTATGTTGTATTACTAATCACATTAGCTTTGCTTTTTAAAATCCAGGAAAAACTGAGTTTAATTTCTATAATAATAGCTAATAACATTATAAATTACAACTTTTTAGCTTTTAATCCACTTATAACATTAGAATTTACCTAAGCTGGATAAACATGTAATTCAATTTGTATGCGATTTAAAGATAACCCATTTCCTATTGCAACATTCTGGTGGAATGTACTGTTTTTCCTTATTCCGTTTACATATTTTCTTTTGGAATAAACTATAGAGAACAAAGTGACTCCTGAATTATAGACAAAGCTGTCAGATGAAAGACTAAGGAAGTTGACAAAATGTAACTATTTAGATCTTTTGAACAAGGGTTAGTAGTCAAGGTTGTCTTGAGGGGTTCAGGACCAGCTCTACTGACCTTCTCAGTTCACACAACTTAAATTTACTCTTCTTGATTTCAACAAATATTTACCGAGTGCCTATCATGTGGCAGGCACTCTGTGAGGGCGAGTAGACACAGCCTCTGTCCTCACAGTGGCTCACCACTCCAGGAGGAAATAGACAAGTAAACTAATAAATTACCTTATGTAAATAGATACAGAACACTCGAGTTCCCAGAATGGGCAAGTGCTCACAGAATGGCCATGTTCTGACCTTCCTGCTGCAGTGATGGAGCTATATTTAAGCAGCTAACAAAATCATAGAAAGGAGTGGTAGTGTTTGAGAATTGCATCCTTCTGGGTCTTCCATAAGTAAAGACAGATTTGGGCTTTTTTTCTCAAATACATCCTTTGGTGAAAGGCAATGGCTCTTGGCAGGAATGCCATGTTTAAAGCACACCAGATCATCATATAGGGGTAGGCTTCTACCCTCCCCACTGGGTATGCTTCCTGCCAGCCAAGTCAGGGGAAGACAGGGGCCAAGAGTGGCATCACCTAAGAGTCTGCAGCGAGCTGCCTGCATTAGGTCAGTGTTTTTTGAAGTCTGTGTTTCATCATAAACACCCAGGTAAATATTAAAATGCTGTTGCTATTCTGGGAGATGAAAGGGCTGTCAACAGTTTTAAGTCTTAGTGAGACAGGAACAAACAGGCCTGTTGTCCTGCTGCTTGTTTGTAAGGGATAAGGTGCCTGAGAGGATTTGGAATGTTTTTACCACAAAGAAGCGGTAAATGTTCACCCTGTCTTGAACTTACACACACACACACACACACACACACACACACACACACACACACACACACACAAGCAAGCATGACATGGTTCTTCATAAGTATGTACACTTTCTATGTGTCAAATCAAATAAATTATATTAACATTGTGAAAAGGTATAAACTTCCACCTGAAGTCTTCCTGTGAGCTTGCTGACACAGCTTATGTGAGGGTCAGAGGGTCCTTGTCATTCCCATTGTGCTCCCAAGGTGACATGTCCCCAGGTCATTCCCATTGTGCTCCCAAGGTGACAGGTCCCCAGGTCATTCCCATTGTGCTCCCAAGGTGACATGTCCCCAGGTCATTCCCATTGTGCTCCCAAGGTGACATGTCCCCAGGTCATTCCCATTGTGCTCCCAAGGTGATGTGTGTCCCCACTTCAGAAACGCAGAAGAAGGACACAACAGGTTCTCTGAACCCTGCTCATTATAACTTTACTTTTTTCACAGACTTCATAATCCAGCAAGTTTAAATACAGTAAAAATTAATAACAGGCATAATAATCAATAACACAAATTTTCTTTTAAATGAATGTGTTTTGAGGTTCAGCTTCTGAACACTGTCATGTCAGTTATGGCTGCTCTAATCTATATGGGATGTTGTGGGCTACCTAGGCTCCTCAATGGCATCTTCCATAGTGTGGCCAACTTGTACCTGTTTGCCTGGGTCTGGCCTGGATTTTCACAGTCCAGCTTCCTAGGATTCCCTTAGTAACTAAGACTTATTTGCAGGCAAACTAATTGGCCTGATTTGTCTAGAACTGGTAAATACGTCTCAATTTCCAGGGATCTTCTTGCTCTGGAGGGACAATTCAGTGGAACTGATAACTCCAGGTGGTCGTGGAGGAAATCTAGGAGGCCAGCAAGTCCCTGGAAATGAGTGAACCTCTGAGAATCATCAGTTAACATCACAGTGTATACAAGAGGGTACAGTAAAAGAAACTGCTAACATAGGCAGAGCCAGGTGGATCTCTGTGAATTTGAGGCCAGCCTGGTCTACAGAGTGAGATCCAGGACAGGCATCAAAACTACACAGAGAAACCCTGTCTTGAAAAACCAAAAAAAAAAAAAAAAAGAAAGAAAGGAAGAAAGAAAGAAAGAAAGAAAGAAAGAAAAGAAAAAAGATCTTAGGGGCTCTGGAAGTGTCCAGAGCAGAGAGAAAAGAAAGCAGACTAGACATGGTCAGGGCTATAAAGAAGCAGGAGAGTGGGAGAGAATAGTGGAGATAGCAAAAGACAGAAAGACAGAGCATAGCGAGAGACCAAGAGAACTTGGCTTGAGACAGCATGAGAAAGCAGAGTAGAGAGTCGCAGGACAGCAGGATAGTGCAAGAGAGTGTGAGAGTGTGGGGTGAATAAATCATGTGGATCATGAAGAGTGGCTGGTGGGAGGGGCTTTGGACCCAACACACAGCAGTCTCTCTTTGGTGCTGAGTTGCCATGTCTGTCCCAGAGCAGTGGCATCCAAATGCAGCTATGGCACAGATTCCCTTGTAGAGATGGTTTACAACACAGTAATATGGGGGGAAGCAATGGTACAATGGAGGTTTTCTCACCTTGTATGACTCAAGGGCTTGGGGTCAATCAGCAGTCATCTAACAGCACAGGCCAGTGGCTTCCAGGTATTTTGTCCTGAGGAACTCAAAGAATGACTTTCACAGACAATGGAAGAGTAATATCAGAAAAGAGCTTTATTATCCCTGAGAGCTTAAGAGGTAGTAAGCAAGTAGCCTCCCATATAGCCTTTGGAGGGGGAGAGGAGGGGTGAGAAGGGAAGCAGAGGGGTAGGGAGGGCAGGTCAGAGAACAGCTTTGTACAGTTGGTTCTCTCCTTCCACTTTACATGGGTTCTGAGACTCAATCTCAGGCATTTTCATCTTCACGGGCCCCTTCTGGGTCTTTGTAACATACTTATCTGACCAAGTCACTGCCCTGTGGAAGGGCCCTAAGCTGCTTGCTGCTCTATGACTCAGCGTGTGACTCACAGGTTTTAACGTGAGAACATCATTACTATTGTGCTATATCATATTTTCGGACATTTTATAGTCTTTTTCTTTTTTTAAGATTTTTATTTATTTATGTTTTGATGAGTATGAGAGTTTCACCTGCATGTGTGTGTATTAACCACATATGTGCTGGGTGCCCTCTGAGAAGATGACATGCAATCATCTGGAGCTGGAGGTTCAGACTGTTGTTAGCTAGCCAACATGTGGGTACTGGGACTTGAACGCTGGGCCTTCTTCAAGAACAAGTGCTCTGAACCATTGAGCCATCTCTCCAGCCCCATCTTTTACAGTCTTGTTTCTGGAACACTCTCACCTAACTAAGCCCTTCACCATCTTTATTGGTTGTAAGATTTCAGATCACATCCTCCCAGAAACCTCCGCTGTTAGCTCAGATTCAAGTCAAGCATTCTGAATAAACATTGTTACTCCTGGTGTTTCCTCCAGCACATGCTTATTGTACCATATTATAAATTATTTCCCATTATCAGTATCCCCCTCAGACTTGAATTTCTGAGGATACAGCTGTTTCTGCAATACTGAATATGATGCATTGTACAATGAGAATGTGCATAAGTTATTTAATGAATGATTCAGCTCTGCTTTTGAACCTGTTCCATTTTATTATTCCTCTGACTCCAGCTGTCTGGCAAAGCCCAAATGTCCTCCCTAGACTTCATGACTCACATGCTCACCTGTGGCCCAGGGCAGCATGGAGTGGCTCTATGCTGCCCCCACATGTTTTGATTCAGTTCCTTCTGCAGCCAACTAAGACCACACCCCTTGTTCTCCAGTGTAAGCATGGGCTCAAAAGGCAGTAGGTCTGATGGCAGAGACCTGAGACTCGCATGTTTCTTTCTGTGCCTGAACCTCATTTGTTTATCGTCAATGAGTAAACTAAATATTGTGTTGTCTCTTCTCCAATCCCCTTCCTCCTCTCAAACAGAAGAAGGCAGCTCATTCTGAGAGCCCTTTTCAAAGCATTCTCTCTGGTCCATTTACATTCTTAAGGTCTATTGAGAGCTCCCTAGAGTCCTGAGACCTTAACCACTTGTTTCTGGTTTAACTCCTCTGTGAAAATAACATTCAAGGGCAGAAGCTTTCTGACATGTGGGATTTGATCCTTTTTCACGAGAATCAACACATTTCTTTTTCCTTTTTTAAAATTTTTTATTTTTGTTTTTCGAGACAGGGTTTCTATGTGTAACAGCTGCCTACAGAGTGCTGGGACAACAGACATGTGCCCCCACCACCATGCAAACTAATGCAGTTCTAAAGGTGGAGCTGTAAAGTGGTTTCATCTCCAAAGTACAGGATCTTCTTTCTATACATCGAATCATGTGTTTGAAGTAGTGAACAAATTTATTGTGATCACGTGGTCATAATCACTAATCCACTGACTCAAAAGATACGTACACCCGGGCTGGTCATGTGGTGGTAACACAACTTTAATTGCAGCACTCTGGAAGCAGAGACAGGTGGATCTCTGTGTGTTTGAGACCAGCCTAAGCTCCATACTGAGTGCTAAGCCAGCCAGGGCTACGTAGAGAGTCCCTGTCCCCAAACACATACATACACTCACACACACACACACACACACACACACACACACACACTCATCACAAGAGCAGGTGAGATGGCTCAGTATGTAAAGGTACTTGGGGCCAAGCTTGATGACCTGAATTTGATCCTTAGAATACTCATGGCAGGAAGACAGAACCAACTCCTGCAAATTGTCCTCTGATTTCCACATGCATTCTGTGGCAGTTTGCACGTACACACAAGCAACAACAACAACAACAGCAATAACAAAAAAGTAAATACAGCAACTACATTAAAAAGATACCACAATGTTGATTTACTCTGTTAAATTATAAGTAGTAGTATCATAGAAACAGCATTGCTAATTTTTTCAGTGTTAGGTCTACAGCCATTTACAGAGACTTCTAGTAAGTTCATGAAAGCTAGAGTGGTTCTAAGTATCTGATATACTGTAGCTCTTTTATTTGGTAATTAACATCTAGAATAATTAAACTAAAATGAAGTGTGTAACATGTAGTATCTTATTATGACTAAGTTCAAGAATAAGTGGGTTTTTTAAATAAAAGAAATAGGTGTTTCCTTTTCTCATATGGTAGCACAAAAAAACCTGAACAGCCAAAGCCTTCTTCAACAACAACAACAAAAACAAATAATACTAGAAGTATCACCATACCCAACTTCAACATATATCATAGAGCCATAGTAACAAAAACATCATAGTTCTGGCACAAATACAGACACATGATAGATAGAAAAGAAGACACATAAATAAATCCATGTAACTGTATCAAACTGGTATTTGGCAAAGATGCCAAATTCACACTTTGGAGAAAAGACAGCCTCTCTAACAAAAGCTGTTGGGAAAACTGGATATCTGCATGTGGGAGAGTCAAACTAGTTCCAAATCACTCATCCTGTACAAAAATCAATTCAACTTGGATCAAAAACCTTAATATATGACCCAAAACCCTGACATTTCTAGAGGAAAACACTTGAAGACAGGGGTATAGAAATAGGTAAATCCTATCTGAAAGGGATTCTAGTAGCTCAGGAATAATATCAAGAACTGACAAATGGGATTGTATGAAACCAGAAGGCTTCTACACACCAAAGAAAATAAATGAAGAGGAGCCTACAGAAGAAGACAAAAATCTTTGCTAACCATTGGAAAGAGGGTTAAAATCTAGAATTTATTTTAAAAAATAAAAAAAGTGAACAGTGAAGGAACGAACTGATCAGTAAATGGCTGATGCAGTGAACAGGCAGTACTCAAAAGATGAAGCACAAATGGCCAATAAATATGTTAATCAAATGTTCAACATCATCCATCAGAGAAAACAATGTTGAGATTCCATCTTGCCCCCGTCACAATGGCTAGCATAAAGGGAACATGTGGGCAAGGACTCAGGGAAGGAGAGCTTATGCACTGTTGATGGAACTGTAAATTAGTCCAGCCACTATGGGAATCACTATAGAAGTTCCTTAATAAAGTAAAAGTTTATCTTTTCCATATGACTCAACTTTACCACTCTTGGCTATATACTCAAAGGACTCTAAGTCACACAGCACAGAGATACTTGCATTTTTTTACATTAAAGATTTATTTTATTTACATTTATATGTGTTTACCTGCATAAGTTTATGGGTACCACGTGGATGCAGAGGCCTGCAGAGGCTTAAAGAAGGTGTCCCATCCCCTGGAGCTGAGGTTACAAGTGGTTCTGAGATGCCTGACCTGGGCACTGAGAACCAGATCCCCTGCAAAAGCAGCACATGGTCTAGTCACTGAGCCATCCTTCCAAACCCTGTACTTGCACTTTTATGTTTACTGCAGGGCTATTCACAATAGCCAAGTCATGAATCAGGCTAGGTGTCTGTTGACAGATGTGGAAAGAAGAATGGTGTATGCATAATGGATTTTATTCCATCATAAAGTTGAACAAAACATGTAGTTGACAGGAAAATGGATGCAAATGGAGACCATCATATTAAAATAAGTACATCAGACTCAGGTAGATAAATACTGAATGTTCTCTCATCTATGAATCCTAGATTTTGTACAGATACATAAGCCACATACATGAAAGTAGACATGAGACTAGAGGATGAGAATAACAGGAAAGGGAATAAAGGAGAAGGGATGGAGCAATGAATAGGATCAAAGTACATGATATAATTGTACAAAAATATCTATGACAGCTATCACTATGCATAATAAATATACTCCAGTAAAAGTTAAGGCCATCTAGAAAAAATGATCATAAATGTCTCCATTGACATAGGACCTACTCTGTGCCAAGTTTTACATTAGTCACTCTATGAATGTGTATCTAATTCCATCCTGACAACATTCATATGATGCAGTTGTTATGGTTTTATTCTACAGGTGATAAAATTAGCTTACATCAACATGTATAAGTCACTCAGGTCTAGGACCAGAAAATAATTCTGAGGCTCTTTAAAGATGGGTTCTTCCCATTATGTAACAATGTAGATTATGTTCCATGTTTTAATTAAGTTCTTGTTTGTCTTATTGCTTTAGAATTTATTTAATTTCCTTTATGCTTATGTCACATATACTGGTATGAATTAATAGTGCAATTCATGCTGTCAAGAGTGTTTAGTTTATATTTGAAAGCCAACTTCCTGAACACTTATCCACAGTGAGGGATAAGTCTTCTACTGTAGCCTTTGGGACCAGCTCTCGGGATTGTACCCAGGGTTGCAAAAAAGAATGTTTTTCAGAGTAGTGGGACTTTAGAAAAATTTCTTTATCGATCTGAAGGAAAAAGACTCACAAACAATCTGAGGGCGATGCGCTTTATTTTCTACTCCTCAATTCTCCAGCTCTAATTCTCTCCTCTAATTCTCCTTGAGTAAACAATAAGGAGCAGAGCCATTTACCATGGCGACAAATAGGTGGGGATATGGGGTTTGGCATTTCCTGGGTGGTGGCATTGAAACTGTCCCAAACCTAAAAAATATATATATATTTATCCTGCTTGAAATCACAGATCATGGAGAAGGGAACTTGTAACTCTTTATTCAAGGCTGTGAGAACCATCCTCTATAACCCTGGCTAATTGTGAAACTTTTCCCAAAGTAGCTGGACATAAAACTATCCCTTTCTGGACATGGTTAATTGACTGTTATTTGGGACCTAAACAATGAACAGTTAGTTAGCTGAGCCTAAAATCTTGTACCATAAACTGAGGTTAGAGATTTGTACAAAGTGTTAATTGCTAAAAGGTCTGAACAGGGAGTGTTGTTGGTCCTGTTATCAGCTAGACATGGCAGGGGGAAGCTGGCACAGCTATTTAGGTCATTTTTGTGTATAAAGGACTTAGATTCAACGAATCAGACATCTGAACCTCTGTCTTTGTGTATTATCTGTGAAAGTTTAAATTATGATCCATTCACAGAGACAAACAGTCTAGTTTGAATTTGCTCTGAGGCCCAAATCAGCCAATTGTATGCAGCTTATCTTAGAACTGAGAAGACATTGCTGTTTTCTTTATGTTAGTCTGAGCTAATGACAAAAAAAACAGGTCCTAAGTGTCTTATGGTCCTCATGGAACAGCAGTTCTAGTTATGAAGGATATCCTAGTATATTTTTTATTTCTCAAAATTGTATAGCTTAATGAGAAGTCTTTAGACAGTCCACAGATATAAGTGCCCGTAAGACTGAGATGTGATCATGAGATTACAAAGTACACATTACATGAAAATGCACAGTAATGGGGAGATTTCACAGCTCTTTTCCCACATGTGAATTTACAGACAGAAGCAGCCAGTTTCCAGAGTCTGTAGTCTTGTAAGCCTTGCTTAATGGGGTTCCTTCATCAGAGAATTACTCATCTGGTGGGTAACATCTGAGTTATCAATTGCCATCTGCTGTATTTACATCATGGCTCATGACAGCTTGTGACAGTCTTCAGAATGTGGTTTGTGGGGCCAATGTGTGAATAGCTCTGTGGTGGGGGACCAATGTGTGAATAGATCTGTGGTAGGGGGCCAATGTGTGAATAGATCTGTGGTGGGGGGCCAATGTGTGAATAGCTCTGTGGTGGGGGGCCAATGTGTGAATAGCTCTGTGGTGGGGGACCAATGTGTGAATAGATCTGTGGTGGGGGGCCAATGTGTGAATAGATCTGTGGTGGGGGGGCCAATGTGTGAATAGCTCTGTGGTGGGGGGCCAATGTGTGAATAGATCTGTGGTGGGGGGCCAATGTGTGAATAGATCTGTGGTGGGGGGCCAATGTGTGAATAGCCCTGTGGTGGGGGGCCAGTGTGTGAATAGCCCTGTGGTGGGGGGCCAATGTGTGAATAGATCTGTGGTGGGGGGCCAATGTGTGAATAGCTCTGTAGTGGGGGGCCAATGTGTGAATAGATCTGTGGTGGGGGGCCAATGTGTGAATAGCTCTGTGGTGGGGGGCCAATGTGTGAATAGATCTGTGGCAGTTCCTTTGGTCAGGTAGGAATGGAACTGAATCAGCACAAACACGATGGGGGCCTGCGCGCCTGTGCACTTGGCATCACTACCTAGCACAGTGACTCTTCTGTCCTCAGGTTCTGCTGTGTTTGAATAATCCAAAAGGAATCCTGACAGTGTCAACAAGTGGGTGTAGCACAATCTTATGACTTTGGGTGTATGTCTTTGTCTTAGATCCCAGGGGCACTGCAAATAGGGTCATCTGTAGTCAGAATGAAGGTGACTTTCTCAGGACCAAGCTTCTAGGTAGAAGAGAGCAAACACTCTAATACATTATTTGCCTTTGTGTGTCTCATTAGTGAAGCATAAATGAGTGTGTTTTTCATTTTTTTTAAATTGTTACCATTGTTCATTTCAATGAGAAACCTTATCTCTGAACATGTAAGGCTGAAGGCGATTTAGGAAGACATGATATCAACTCCTGTCCTTCACAAACACATGCTCACGCATGAGCAAACATATGTATATATGAATGTGCACATACAGTAAGGAAGAGGAAGAGAGGAGAGGGAGAAGGGAAAGAAAATGTTAAGATGTCCTCTTTCATCAGGAGATGCAGCCCTTAGTCAGGGAGCAGTTTGTTTAGTTGTTTAGTTGTTAGTTTGTTTAGAGGATGGGGCTGTATTTTAGCCCTTATTTATTCTGTCTGCCAAATAACCTTGGACAAGGCATAAACCCAAACCTATGGCAGCCTTGTAGTATGGGAGCCTCCTGTACATCAACTGCTTTTGATCTTCAGAAGGAAGGGCTCCAACACTCATCTCATTCACATAAGTACATACATATATTTTAACAGCCTGTTCCTAACAAGCCCATTTGGCTACCTATGCTCCAAAAAGCCAATAAAAACTGCAAATGAATGATGTTACCATCTTTCTCTTTTAATCATTCCCATATCTGGGGTCAATTTTTTTTTGATTTGACTAAAGATAAAAATGTCATCTTGAAAGAAGAAACTGTGGATGCCAGGACTTGTGGACAAGGCAGGCAAATTTGGAATCAGACATGAAAGTAAAAACATGGTGATGATAGAGGTTGGCACACCGGAAGTCTTCATTAAGAAAAGCTACTGCTCTGCCTCTCCCTCCGTGGGACTGTAGATACGTACCACTGAGTCTTCTCTCAGGTGGCTTCTGAGGATACACACTTGGGGCATCATGCTTGCATGACAAGCACTCTCCCAAATGAGCCAGCTTGTTAGCCCCAGGCCTCTGCCCTGGGTTTCCATAGTCCCCTGCTAGCCTGACACACAGTCCACCGCTGCACTTGGTGTGCTTTCCCCCACATGAAGACGAACCGCTTTTTCTTTAGCCTATTTTCCAGCCTTAATACTCCCACTAATATTCCTAGTTACTAAGCTCTGAAAAATTAGTATTTTACATTTTATCTCAAAGTAAGTATGTCTTTATGGATCAGCAATGCTGATATGAAAATTCTTGTTCACTGCTGGTTCACTAGTGAATTAATCTTTATCCTTCTGGATGACATTAATTTGGAGACTGAAAAAAAAATGCAACAAAATGAGAAGCCTAAGAAACACAAATTTTGTAATGGTCAGGTTGTTAATTCAGTACTCAAGTTTAACTAGTTAACTCTCCTGTTAAGATGTTCACTGTAATGACTGTGTTTGTAATTTTAAACTCACAGTTAGCACTGGTGCAGGGGGAAAAACTATTACTGTAAAAAACTTTTACTGTTACAGACTGAAATCTGTGCCCAACCAGTTACAATGAAGTCATGCTGGTTTATCTATTACCCTATTGTTGAGGCAGCTCCATGTGTAGATGGGGAACACACAGCAGACATCACCTGCATCACAACAAAGCAATAAAAAAAAAGCACCCAGAAGTGTGTGCATGGTATGATGGAACCAAAGACAATGCCACAGACCTACAGCTTGGTTTTCTTGAGAGTCTCAATAAAATGTGGAGCTAAACCACTGAAAACCTAACCATGACATACCAGCCTGACTTGTCTGATAGAATTTGATATGAATTAGTTAGTTAAAAGCCTACCCCAGGACAGTGTGAGTTCTCAACCATGGGCTTCTATGCAAAGCAAATTCCTTATGAGAGAGGAGATCAGCAAGAATGTCTGTACATTAATTGCATATAGAGTTATAACCACAATGAGGTGGTTATAGAATAAAGGGAGTGGGGTTTCCTATAAACCAGATTTGAATACCATATTGAGAGCATGAACAGAAAACTGGAGGCTTTTGATCATTGCTGACCTCATGTACACTGAAACAGGTTTTCCAGGACAGGTCCTACCTGCCTCCTCTCTCATATCAGTGCTACTTAAGTAAAGCAATTTTTGTGTAGTTAATATTAGCACAAATTCTTTTTCTGCTCCCCTGCTTCCTAGCAACCAAAGCAGAGTATCTGCATGCCAATCTACAGTTTAAAAAAAAAAAAGGAACCGAATCCCCAGTGAATCTGCAATAGACCTGAGGCAGTGGGATGCATCCTGTAAGCTCCTTGCTGATTTTGTGAGTGCCATGTGTGATCTGCAGTGTCAGCCATCTGACCTTGCTGTACTTTTGGCCACAGGCTAGAGAAGATGTGATCCACATGCTGAAGACAGAGAAAACCAAGCCCGAGGTTCTGGAGGCACATTATGGATCTGCAGAGCCAGAGAAGGTGCTTCGGGTCCTGCACCGAGACGCCATCCTCGCTCAAGAGAAGTCCATAGGAGAAGATGTCTATGAGAAACCCATCTCAGAGGTAAGCAGAGCACCAGCTAGAAAGAAACTGCAGATACCGCCCCTCTTCCTTTTATATGCTTCAATGTTTCCTCCCAAATGCAAAATTGCTATGATTCTCTAATGCAAAATTAACTACAGTTAAGTAATTTGTGCGCTGTGCTAGATACGTTCTGATAGGAGTTCCAAGCTTTTACTTAAACATGCTTTGGGTTTGAAATATATTTTCCCACATGATTAGGAAAGTTATGTGCTCTTGAAATACGTATCGTTTTGCTCCTCTAAGAAATAGCATATTTAAAAATTTGAAGGGCTGACTAGTTCTCACATGGAGTTTTCAGGATTATATAAAAATGATAACCTCGCTTTAGACTGAATTTATTATTGATAGTTATGGTTCAATATCACTGCTTTGAGAGTATCTCAAAATGTCCTAATTTAAAATGTCTTATATGAATTCCAGTGATGAAGACAAAAAAATCTCAATGAAATATTTAGGACAATTTTTTTAAGATGAAATAGTATCAATTAGGGCTAAAATGAGTCATTTTAAGCAATATTATATTAGGAATTATGGGCTATTGTTATTATCTATGACATGACATTTAAAAAATTCTCCCATGCTACAGTGGAAGTTCAGTGTCAAATTAGGGTCCTAGTTTAATGGATGTAGCTACACTGATACTTTAATTGCAATCAGTAGGATAAATTAAAAAGTAGAAATTAGGAGTCAGAGGAAATGAGTTTTAAATTTAACTTTTAACCTAAATCAAGATCTGATTTAGATAGTATTCGAAACAAATTGACAGCTCCATCATTTTCTGATTAATGCAAATCTTCACTCTCCACTTTCCCTAAAATGAAAAAAAAAAAAAGGCAGAAAGTTGTTTGTGGGGCAGCATTCAGATCAGATAACAGGCTGTTTGGGATCCAGCTGTGTGTGGTTTTTGCAGAGCCCACTTCAGCTCACTAAACCTCATAGCAGTGTTGTGAGAACTGAGTGAACGATGCCTATAAAGCTTTTAACACAGCATCCGGCATGCGCTAGATACGCAAGCACTACTCACCATTAGTGTTGGCTTGGGTTAGGAGATAATAATATTCATACCCTCTAGTTCTTCCTCACGTGGGTGGGTGGGGGGTGAGGAGGAGCAAAATACATACAGTTTTACAATGATGATGATGATGATGATGATGATGATGATGATGATGATGATGACAGTGAGAAAGCTCAGGTTAGGCTTTCCTAATTCTTTTCTTCCTCAACTAGGGCTTGAGGTGACTTCGCCAACCCCAAGGGAGAGGTAGGCCACCAGAGCAGACACATTTACTGGATTCACCACCCCTAATCCATTGAACTCTGCAAACAGAACTCAGACATGCACCTGGACAGAGGAGAGGGGGCCATGCGCAAATGCTCAGCTGTGAGCTGTCCTAGGATTGATGGCAATAGGCCTGCTTTTCTGGTCCTTTCTCCTCTCAATAACCTTTTAGAGACAGGGTCTTACCATCTCTCCCAGGCTGGCTACATATCCATTTGTTTTTCTGTCTGGATATGGTAGCACATACCTGTAATCACTGCCCTGGGAGGGCTGAGGCAGGACAATGACCAGCCTAGGCTACATTTATAGCCTTTCATAATCTGTGCTGTGTGGTCTCCTCCAGGGAGAGATGTAAAATCAAGGCTTCAGAGTCTGAAGGACTGTGTATTTAGCATGAATCTGTTCAGATTTCCTGTCCATGACTTGTCTAGTCCTCAGTAGGGTGTCTTCCCCATCACCACTGAGTCATGTTTGCACTGAGCTGATGCTCTCCTCTCTGACTCCCCTTTAGTTTGCCTCCTTTTTCTTTTGATGCAAGCACAACATCACAAAGTATGGGACATGTTTAGTCAGATTCCAAGCAATGTCAGCAATTCAGTCTGTCACCAAGGAGTGCTTCTGACATCTTATCCTGCTCTTCCCAAATCTAATTCTCTAGTCTCCATGGACTGTATTAAATCACCTGGAAAATCTTAATGGTTGCATCCTTAAGGGAAGGACTATGGATGATCTCATGGGGCCAGTTGAAGGGTTATAGCATGCTCATTAGTTGTGTCCTGGGTCCCGATACCCTCTGTGTACAAGAGTCACCGTCCCCTACTCAGGGGCTCTCCTGTTTCCACTGGTACCCCATTCCAATTCAACAATGACTAAAAATAGCCTTATCTTAAATGCCCCCAAAGCCATGCCCCTTCTGCATAATCCAGTTTGGTTCCTAAGACCTTCAGTTCCCTTCAGTTGATGTCTCTGTTCCTAAATTCCTCAGTGATTTGGAGTTAAACCTCAGCAGACATCAGAGCTAAAACTGTCTCCTGAGCTCTGGTCCTTTAACATAAAACATGCTGAAATTGTTTCCTTTCTCAAGTTTGCCCACTTCTGGTGTCCCACAAGATGGCTCAGCAGGTAAAGTTGCTTGCCATCAATCTGGACCACTTGAGTTCAAACCCTGAGACCCACATAGTAAAACGAGAGGACTGCTTTGTGCAAGCTTTCTTCTGACCTCTACGCTAGTACCTTAGCATGGGGACCCTCACATGAGAGCGTGCGCACACACTCGCGTGTACACACACACACACACACACACACACACACACACACACACACACTTAATCAAAAATGGAATTAAAAAGACTTCTAGGAAGATGGGCTTAATGGTACATGCCTTTAGTCCCAGCACTCAGGAGGCAGAGGCAAATGGATTGCTTGAGTTCCAGGCCAACCTTGTGTACATAGTGAGTTCCAGGCCAGCCAAGGCTATGCAGAGAAATTGTCTTGAAAAACAAATCAAAACAAAACAAAAAACAAAAAGAAAGGAAAAAAAGAAAAACCAAACCAAACAAACAAAAAGGACCTCTAGGTATGTTATTTCTTTCCTTAGCAAATTCTTGGCCTTTCCATTTTTTTTCCCCCTCTATTCAAATGGAAGTTGTGTTCAGAACAGATGACCATTACAGTTGCATTGTTCTTTAGCAGCCATTCCTCTGTGCTGAACCACCTCTTAAAACTCAAAATCCCAAAGTCAGGACACAGTGTATGATTTGTGAATCTGTAGGGCCCATTGCTCAGGGAGTCGATCTTCAGACTCTGTACAAGTTGCATAGCGCCAAGAGAACAGACACTTCCCTTTTCTTTTAGGACCTTGATATCATTAAGACAAAACAAAAACAAAAACAAGAAATAACATCTGACAGAGCTTATCTGCTGCTAACTGTGTAAGTTTTTACATGAAGAATTTAAGATTGGAAGCTAGACTCCACACTAACACTTTTAAGCAGAACTTAGCACCTCAGAAACACTATGCAGGAATGCCTCAGCAACTTGTAGACCAGAAGACTGTCTTTCTCATCATGTAACCACAGTTACAGAAAACTATATGAGATGTGTTGATATTTCCATGTGCTGTTTTTCTCTCCAGATGTCCATACACACAGTATCTCTTGGGGTTTCTCCATCTACCATGTGATTAATATGCCATCATCTTCCCCTATACAATTCCTTGAGATCTCAGGGGACACTGGGCCTTCCAAGCATAATGCATCATACTATGGCATGCAGGATGCAAAATAAATGAAAAGTCCGACCCATATGTACTTGGCTCTTCATTCCAAACAGAACCTTCAGATAAGTCACTGCCCTTTCCTTTGCTGGAGAAATGATGATACAGGCAGAGCTGTTCTTCAAATACTTTTCCAGACTTGTCAAAAGGCCCCAATTTAACTGCCTACCTGTAATGATCTAAATGCTATGGGTCACCAGTTAGTATAGGTCTTTCAACCAGTTTCCATCTGCTATCTGCTCCAAAGCAAAGAGAAGAAGACGAGAGGGTGAAACAACCCTCCTCTTATTTTAGGTCCCAGAAACAATCCATTCACGATGAATGTATCATGCATCTGTAAAGAGAACCATAGAGCAAGCTTCTTGAAACTAAAGGGCGAGCAGAAATGTAGAAAACAGCTCAAATGCTGGTACTCTGCACAGCTCTGCTCCCCAGAAGGGTCAGGGAGTTGTTAGTGGGATTGAGAATGGATTTCAATACGTCTGTTCCACCTGGAATACAGGGTTCAGATAAGGTGGTGAGAAGTAGAGGATTTCTTTTTCCAGAAAACGTGGCACAGTGTCAAAGCATTTGCTCGTCATAGATGGGTATGGTGCTGGTGGCATCTGGTCAGAAAGATGCTGCTAACATCTCTGGCTGCACGGGTGGGATAGACAAGGATGCTGCTGACCAGTCCTACATGCACAGCCCCACAGTGAGCAAGCTTATCTCAGCAGCGCCAGATCAAAGCCATGCTGGAGTTCGAGAGAAAGAATAATGGGTAGGAGAGGCAGTGCTGAGATTGTAAGATTCCGTCCCCTCGAACAGGCATTTACTAAGCACATACTTTGTGCAGACAGTAGACAATTGCATAGTCAGAACTAAAGGGCCAATGAAGTCACGGTTTCATGAGGTAGGATACTCTGGCCACAGAGAAGCAGCAGCCCTCTGTAAGATTTGTAAGACCTCATTCGGAGAAATATACTCTTTTAAATGTTCTCAAAAGCCTCCCTACATTTAGCGCATCTTGAAAAAAATAGGAGTGTGGACCCTTCCTATATTTTCCCTAGAAATTTAGGTAATTACAAACCCTATATTATGACAGTGATAATTACTACCCAGAAGAGAAGTCTAGTACATTTACATGGTGAGATCTTAACTTTTCTGAGATTAGGAAGATGTTATCCACTTTACGTGAAATAATGTAATCTCCTAAAATTCAGAGAGTCTGCCCCAGAAGGCCAGCAGGTAAATTTCAGCATTGTGTACTGGATACGACAGTACAAGCCTGTAATTCCAGCACACAGGAGGCCGAGGCAGGGGGATTGTGAGTTTGAGGCCAGCCTGGGCTTGGTAACAAGATTAAGTCTCAAACCAAAAGTGTTAGGGTTATTATGGTTAGTTTGTAAAGCCCGTTGGCATTGAAAAGATACCAGAAGATGGTGGCACACCATTTCCCTTTCAATGTTCTCAATGAGGTCATATGCCCCTAGGCCAGTGTCACAATGTACAGTCGCTGCAGATGAAGTCTGGCGTTAAGCTCTTTCCTGGCTTTGCTCACTCAGCTGGACAGACTGGAGGAAAAGCAGAAGGAGACCTACCGCCGCATGCTGGAGCAGCTGCTGCTGGCTGAGAAGTGTCACAGGCGCACTGTGTATGAGCTGGAGAATGAGAAACACAAGCACACTGACTACATGAACAAGAGCGACGACTTCACCAACCTGCTGGAGCAGGAACGAGAGAGGTAACTTGCACACAGACACCACTCGGGCTACATCTGGGTCTCCGCCATTTCCTGACTGGCCCACAGGAGAGGCCAGGCTCAAAGTACTAGCTTGAGCAATAAGGCAAGAGAAGGAATTGAAAGGGATGCACACAGGAAAAGAAGTCATACACAATATGGAAAAGGAGTGGGAGAGTGGACAGCCCTGTCTCATTACTGATGTCAGTAGAATTGCTTCAAGTTTTGCTCCATTTATGATGATGTTGACTGTGGGTTTCTCACATATAGCTTTTATTATGTTGAGGTATGCTCACTCTAGCTTGACACTCTCTAAGACAGCCCCCCACAGGAGTCACATATCAGATATGCTGTATATGAGATATTTACATTCCAATTCATAACAGTAGCAAAATCACAGTTATGAAGTAGCAACGAAATGCTTTTATGGTTGGGGGGGGGTCACCACAACATGGAGAAGTATATTCAAGGGTCCACATCATTAGAAAGGTTGAGAAGCACTGCTCTAGGACTTTTATCGTGAAGACATGTTGGATTTTGTCAAAGGCTTTTTCTGCATTTACTAAGATAATCATATGACAATGTAGACAGGTGCCCAGGGTCTTATTCTGGTTTCTAAATGTTCTGTTATAGGGGTAGGGTGCTCAAGAGGTAGAGGAGACTTATCTGAGATTATCATGTGACTGTGTTTGGGGTGAGCATAAATATGGTGCAAAAGTCTCACCAAAATGTTAAGAGCCTGAACACCATAAATCTGGAAAGAAAAGTAGGGGGTTTATATATGAATTTGATCAGTGAAGCCTCAACATTTGAAAGCCTTCTTATACATTGACTATGATGTAAATTGAAATAAGTTACATTACTGAAATAATGCAAATTTTTCTTTGGGGTTGAAATCCAATTTTTCAGAAAGGTACATTCTTACCATTAATTATAAGTGAAACTTCCTCATTAATACCAGTGTAGAAAATCTTAATATTGGTTGTATATAAATTACTACGTTTTTAACATTTAAAAGATTGCATGCTTTTTTTTTTTTTTAACTGTATGTGTATGAGTGTTTTGCCTACATGTATATATGGGTACCAGATGCATGCTTAGAGCCCTGCAGAATTCAGAAGAGGGTCTCAGAACCCTTGGAACTGGAGTTGCTGATGATTGTGAGCTGCCATTTGGGTGCTGGAAACCAAACCCTCATCCTCTACAAGAGCAACAATTGCTCTTAACTGCTGAGCCATCTCTCTAGCCCTAGGCTGCACACCTTAAAACTTCAAGAACCCAAACAAACACTGAGTGTGTTCTACCATGATCCACCGGACTTGGGTCCTAGAGCCCTGCTTAGGGGAGGTGAGGGAATAAAGAAATGACAGACACACAGACACATGTACAGAAAAACTGATTAGATGGGGTGTGTGCACTCTGATGGAATAGTACCTACTGCAGCCACAGCCTGGAACCTTGGCATGTTCATTATGCACTGCACAGTGGGAGGGTGGGCTAGTCCTTGTCATTCTCTGTGGACATCTGGCTTCATGCTTATAGACATCCAGGAGGAGGAAGCTGCACCTGCTCGTTTCTGTACAAATTAATGAATGGTTGGCACTGCCCAGGAGGAAGGCTTTGTCATCCCTCTGCCACTCCTCTGGGGCTGAGGCATTGGAGTCCTCACCATGGCTCTCCCCATGACCATGATACACATTCCCCACAGACTTCCCTCATTCAGGGCCTCCTGGGCTCCTGGTGTTCGCTTTACACATCTACTCTTGTAGCACTGTTTTCTCAAGCCAGAGACATCCAAACAGGAAGCAGAGACACCCTCCTACTCCCCAAGTTGTAAAGCTTTCTATTTAGCAGTTGGACTCACTTTTTAAAATTATTTGCCTCCTGTCCTTCAGCCAAATGGTTACCTCTTTGCCTTCCACAGTGTTTGAAACCACTGACATTGAACCACCTGTAACCCCAGCCTTTGGGAGGTAGAGGCAAAAGAATCAGGGCCAGCCTCAGCAACATAACAAGTTCCAAGTCAGGCTGTGCTACATGAAACCTTGCTGAGAAAAAACAAACAAACAAACAAACAAACAAAACTAAAGCCAATAAATGATACAGAACAGGTTGCATTTATAAAGATTTTTAAAATACGTAATTGGTAATGTTACCTCTTACTGAGTGTAGTACTTCCCCTGGGGAGGGAGAAATGAAAGAAAACAATGAAGTTTTATGCCCTATATTCCTAATTTACGGTATCTTTATGTTTCTTTTAAACTACAGTAAGGCAAGGCTGGCTGGCTTCATGTTTGAACAGATGAGCTGGTTTGGCATTTCTAGGTAACCAGGGAGAACAAGCCCCCACCCTCAGTCTCTGAAAACTATCCAGTCTTAAACTATAGACCCAGTGAAAGAGTCTGGTGTGTCCAGAACATGACTGATGGGAACCTCTGCTAGGATGATCAGGCCTCCCTCTCCCAGCTCCCTGGCCTCCCAGCATTTGGGAGGTAGAGGCAGGAGATGCAAGGCTAGCCTTGGCTATATAGTAAATTAGAGGACACCCCAGGGCTACCTGAGATACTACCTTAAAAAGCTAGGGGCTGGAGAGATGGCTCAAAGGTTAAAAGCATTTACTGCTCTTTCAGGGGACCCTAGTTTGTTTTCCACACCCTCATGTTGGCTCAGAACCATCTGTAACCACATTTTCAGGGCTTCCTGTGCCCTCTTCTGGCTTCCATGGGCACTGAACACGCTGTGTACTCCACAGTAACACATATACATACGTGCAAACAAAACACTCACATACATAATTTAAAAAATCCAAACCAGAACAAACAGATATCACAAACCAGGTTCTAAATACAATATAAATCCATGTACCTACAACAAGTCATCTGCTTAGATACTTTCTGTGGGAGTACTGTCAGGAAAAATATAGCAACTTGTTCACTGCTAATTTCTTAAACAATCTGAAATTGATGGATATGTACATGTGCTGTAATGATAGAGGTAGTGGGTGGGTGGGTGAATCTATGGGAGAACACTGGCCCAACAAAATACAAAACCCAGGACGTGATCTAGGGCACCACAGAAATGCATAACATAAAATATCTGAAATGGAGCAGTTCAGATCGTTTTAAAGCACTGGTATGAATTATTTTTGAGCACTTTGTAAACTGTTTAGAACCAGCTGTCTGTCCGTCCTTCCTGTGATGTCTCTGTTAGAGCTGACTGCCCGAAGTGGCGCCAGTTCACTCAGAGTTGGTTGTGGCTGTGTCAGGGAAGGTCTGCCTCTGCTCTTTTCTTCTCTGCTTGGCTACGTTCTGTGCTGTGCCAGTAACTGGGAAATAGCACGTGATGGAGCACCCTTTCATGTTCAGTCTACAGAATCCAATCGGTTTATTCACCATCTGGTCAACCCCAGAAGGACAATTCTTATCCTCTTATCTTGCGGGGCTGTTTAATGAAGGGTCACCTTTCCTGAGCACAGTGCTACATGTATATAGTATAAGGAAGGAGTCAGGCAAGTTTAAAAATCACAGAAAGCCCCCCATACTGTCATCAGCTGACATCACAGGGGAATGTCACCCAGCTTTCACGTTAGGGAAGAACTCACCAGGGATTTTAGTTTGCTTTGTCTATACTCCTTTACTGACTGAGCCACCATGCACTTGTACTTTCTTAAATACCCCAACATGCTCCTGATGACTTAGGCTGGCACTCTGAATTCCTCTCACATCTGAAGCATGGCTGGCTCTCTGGCAGTGGAGACTTGAGGAGGTTTGCAAACCACGTGGCTAAAATGCTCTGGTTCAATCCTCTTGAAGTGAGCATTTGTGTTCAGATCTTCTGGGAGCTGGCAGGACATCAGGTTGCCCATGCTGTAGCCCTGCCACTCTGGGCTCCCCAACCTCTCTCTCCTGGGTCCCCATCCTTTTTCTCCCTGTCTCTAGACTCCCTCTCCTTGTTCTTCAGCCTCTTTCTCTCCAAATTTTCATCCTCCCTTTCCTGACTCCCTAGTATCACTCTCCTGGCCACATTTCTGACCATACCCTGGAGTTCTAATCGACCATGCCAAGTCTCTTGTTTCCATCTTTGCTTGCTTTCCCTTCTCTTCCTCCCCAAAAGCCTTTTTGTTAGTGATAAACACGCCGCCAGGGAGGCATCTTTCAGATGCCTCTGTGTCTACTCTGAGCTGCACAAGGAGGAAAGTGGTGCTTCAGGTCCAGTGGCTTTGTCCTTGTTCACTAAGCTTGTTCCACTGGGTGTAGGGCTTCGAATGCTATGGAAGGGTAAGGTGCCAGTTCCTACACACACACACACACACACACACACACACACACACACACGCACGCACACACACACACACACGCACACGCACACGCATACACACTCACACGCGCGCACGCACACACATACACACACTTACACACACATACACACATTCACACACTCACACTCACATACACATACACACACTTACACACATATACACGCACACACACATACACACACGCGCACACACACATACACACACTCACACACACACTTACACACATACACACTTACACACATACACATACATACACTTACAACACTTACACACATATACACGCACACACATACACACACTCACACACACATACACACACACACTTACACACATACACACATTCACACACACTTACAACACTTACACACATACACGCGTGCACACACATACACACATGCACACACACTCACATACACATACACACACTCACACACATACACACACTCACACACATACACACACACACACACACACACACACACACACACACACGCACGCATGAGCAGGGAATCTCCTGCCACCTGCATCATTTGAACCCCACTCTCTATACTTGTCCTTCTCCACTAGGGATTCTCTCTTTTTTTTTTTTTCTGGAAAATGGTTTAAGTTAATAAAAAGGGAACCAGGGATACAGGATTAGTAGCAGGTATTGGTAACAGTCCATATCCAAACATTTAGTGAACACAGAAACCATAGGCTTTGGTATGAGGCTGGATTCATGTAAATTAGTACCGTATACAAAAATAGCTTGGTCTCTTAAGGAGGAGAAGGGTTCCCTTACCCTCAGGTTCTTGTGTTCAAATTCTATTGAAGAATCTTAAAAGGGAGAATTGAGCGTGTATGAAAATATAAAGAGAGATATTATCATTATAGTGGTGTCTTAGGATTATCAAGGCAGCATCTTTCCTAGAGCAGTCTATTGATAGACTAACCCTGGAACTAGTTTTGAAGATGATTTTGAACTGCATCTACAGTATTTTACTTAGGGTGCATTTTACTGGGGGTGACTATGTGGTGAGGCTGAGGGTGTTCATGGGAGAGCTAAATAAAGCCTAAACTAACCCTTGCTATTATCTCTAGAGTATAAAAACAATATATGCAGAAAGTATTTTCACTTTTAGAGGCTTGTTCAATTCATATGATACAAGAGTTCCACAAATTATTACAAATGGACATTGTGTTGTTCTGTGTTTTCACAGATTGGCCATAGTTTACCACCATATACTGCATACCTCTACACATAGAGTCCCAAGTTGGAAAGAGAAAACAACATGAAAAAGGTGGTGGTTTACTTTGGAATTTTAGTAATAAAGTATCTTGCTGCATTAATTAAGATAAGGATAAATTAAGATAAATTTAATGGATAAATAAGGCTTCCTTGCTTAAATAACATACTATATTCAGTTTGGCCCATGTTTCTATCGGCCTTGATCTTTGAAGGCACAGTTCTGAGCAGATGAGATCACCTCTAGAGTTTGGACTTTATCCTCTGTCTGAGCTGCATGTCTTGTGATTGCAATCTTAAGCTTCACTAGGGCTGCTCCAAGGCTGTCAGACTAGAACACAGTTCCATCAAAATGAAGTGCGTGTGTGCTGTCTAAATCTATTTGCAGGTTGTAAAGCTTTTGGATGTTATAGGCTCAGCTGGGAGCAACATAAATAATGACATCATCATATAATACTGCAGCAAAGCTTCCAAGTCCATGTTCATTGTTTTGAAGAACGGTACAAATCAGCATCTCAAGAGAAACTCTTTTACCTGTGCAGTGAAGAGTGTCCGGAGTAGGGACCTGAGTGGAGGAGAAGCCCCTGTAAATTATCGTGAGGTAGTCTCTGCTACCCTGGTTGCTCAAGTAGGAAATGACCTCTCAAAACCTACAGTTTCTTTAGGACTTTAAAAAAAAGATTTATTTTATTTTATGTGTGTGAATGTTTGCCTGCACATGTATCTGTGCATCACATGCATACTGTGCCCACAGAAGCCAGAAGAGGATGCCAGATTCCATGAAAGTGGAGTTAGAGGCGATCAAAAGCCACCATGTGGGTGCTGAGAATCAAACCAGGGGCCTCTGCAAGAGCAACAGTACTCTTAACTGCTGAGCGTCTCTCCAGCCAGTCAAGACCTACAACATCTGAACACTTGCTCTAGTGGTCTGGCATCACTGGGGAGTTTTACATTAGAAAACATCCGAGCCCTCTTCTCTGAGCTTAGCACGTGACTAAAGGCTAGCGTTATGAACCTTTCTGGTAAGATAGACACATGCACCACCTTGTTTACATCTTACAAAACTGTGCCGTTGATTCTTGTCTCCACTGGCAAATGGGGAAGTAGATTAACTTCCTTCCACCAAGTTCCCTTTCCAGCAGATAACTGCCAGAGTCAGGTGTGTAACCTAAGTTTTTCTGCTTTCAATTTCTGACCTTCTGAATAAAGGAACAGTTTTCATTCCCCCAAATGTATGTAGGAGGCAGAGAGAGGTGACTTGGAAGTTGGTTGGACGTTGACTTCATAGAGCTTATACTTGATTAGGAGACTTACCACTTACAATTAGTGTCCTACTGACCAAGAAACCTGGTTGTTTGATTTGGTTTGGTGGTGGGTGTGTGTGTGTGTGTGTGGTGGTGTGTGGGGGTGGTGGTGTTGAGTGGGGGGGGTGAGGGGGTGGTGGTGGGGATTTGTGTGTGGGTGGTGGTAGTGGGATGTGTGTCTGGGTATGTGTGTGGTGGTGGTGGTGGTATGGGGGGGATGGTGAGTGGGGGGCTATTGGGGGTGGTGGTGTGTGGGAGGGGGTGGTGGGTAGTGGTGGTGGTGTGTGTGTGTGTGGTGAGTGTGTGTGTGTGTGTGTGTGTGTGTGTGTGTGTGGTGATGGTGAGTGAGGGGGTGGAGGGTAGGGAGTGGGGGTGTTGTGTGGTGGGTGGTGGTGGTGTGTGTATGTGTGTGTTAGGGGTGGTGGTGGTTAGTATGTGTGTATGGTGGTGGTGTAGGGTGTGTGTGTGTGTGTGTGTGTGTGGTGGTGGTGGTGTGTGTGTGTGTGTGTGTGTGTGTATGTGTGTGTGTGTTGGGGGTGGTGGTGGTTAGTATGTGCGTATGGTGGGGGTGGGGTGGGGGGGTGGTGTGTGTGTGTGTGTGTGTGTGTATGTGTGTGGTGGTGGTGATGGTGGTGCTGTGTGTGTGGTGGTGGTGGTGGTGCTTGTTTGTTTGTTTGATTTTGAGACAGGTCTCCTTGTCACCTGGAAGGCTGGCCTAGAAGTCACTATGTGGACTAGGCTGGCTTTGAACTCACAGCCATTTGCATGCCTCTGACTCCTGTGCGCTGGGGTTAAAGAAGAGGGCCACATTTCTGGCTTATGAACAGCAGTTTTTAAGAAAGAAGAGGAATTAAGAATTGAGAAGTCTAATGATCAACCCACACAGGCTGGTGGTGGGAGGAGCCCAGCCAGAAGACTGCCTGTCATCCTGTCACATCATCCTGTCACATCATCCTGTCACAAAAATGCAATGAAGGAGGGCTTGAGCAAGAGGAGCAGGTGAAAGCAGTGGCTGTGGACGTACAGCAGGGTCTCCACAGCAACAACAACAAAATGTTTGCCATAGGATCTTTCAGAGCTGAGAGTCCCCTTACATCTTCTTCGGCAGTTTCTTGTGAATATTATTCTCAAAGACTGGGGACTTATGAGTCTGCTGGCAAAGTTGTGTCTGAGAGCAGGGATAAAGGGACCTTGTAATACCAAGGATGCCACTGGAGAATGCTGGTCCTCAGAGTGAAAAAAAAAGCGAACATGTGCATAAGATACTGTTTTCAAACATTCCTGGTAGCAGAGTAGAAGATGCTCAGTGTCGTGGATTACACAGTTTAATTGACATAAGCCATGACACAAAAAAAGGTCAACTTCAAGAAGAGTTGTTGACTCAAGGAAATAATGTGTTTGCCTACTCTGGCTGGTGGTGGAGCAGGTGGAGCATGGGATATTAATAACAACCCCAAAAAAGCAGTTTCAGACATTGAAGGAATGGGAATACTTTCTTCAGTCATGGAGGCTTGATGAGTAGTTCTGAGAAAAATGCCCTTTACAGCGTAGCGTTCTCACAGGAAGCTAAAAACGTCTCAGTCAGTCGTATTAGATCACGTCTCACTTTGAAAGGCTGCCTTTGGATTCACGAGGCTGAACCTGCAGTAACCTCTGCCATCATATGGCTAGCAGACAGCAAGATCATGCCAGAAAGTTCTTTGGTGATAACATCATTGCCTTTCCAACTCTAAGACCCCTCAGTAAAGAACACACAGGATGATTTTGAATTTAAAAAGAAGTCCAAACATTTTATATTATTAATGGTATACTCTTAGACCATTGAAAATCTGAAGAATCCACAGTTGTATTCACTTCTATCCAGTATATGTACATTGTATTACATAATATTTAAATCATCAATGTTCATCAAAATGGATTTTAGATATGATACTATTTGTCAAGGGAAGTAGTGATATTTTGTACACTGTCTATACAGAATAAAATGTACTTTGCCTTGCCTCTTTTCAATTATAGGTTTAAAACCAATCATACTTACTTAAAGCTTATAAATATTCTTTAGGTTATTTTAAATATTCAATTGACCAAAAAAAAAAAAGGAAAAAATCCAAGGTCTCTTTTAAAATTCAGTCTCTTGATTGTGGGCTCCTGGAAAATCCAAAATAAATTACGTACTTTCCTCTTCCAAGAGGGAAGAGCCAGGATACAATCACAATCAAAGCAAAGCAAAACCACAATCCAGAAGAGTGAAAACTTAATGTCAGATATTTGGGATTCACTCATGATAGTCTGGGCTCCAAAGGGCTGAGAAGTCCCACTTCTCCAGCTTTGTCATCCCCAGCACATGAAGCTTGTCTGGTAGGGTCAGGTCAGCTCTACTCCATACCTATTGCTATGCTTGGTGGTCATCCAGTGGTCCTGTCATTTCTAATATGCTGGGGCATGAGCTCAAGGCAGGAACCTGGAGGCAGAAACTTAAGCAGAGGTCACTGAAGAATGTTACATGCTGGTTTATTTCTTCTGGAATACTCAGCATGCTTTTTTATATACCCCAAGCCTATCTGCCTAGGAATGGTATTGCCCATAATGGACTAGGTCCTCCAGCATCAGTTAGCCATCAAGTAAATGCCTAACAGTCATGCGCACAGGACAGTCTGTTGGAGATAATCCCTTACTTGAGGTTCACTACCTCTCAGTGGTCCCATAAACTAGTAATGACATTGTTATTTGCCTATGTTCTGTCATAAAAGTACTGGAGAGCGGTAGTAACTGGGTCTTTTAACCTAGTGATTTCTGTTACCTGTCCCATTTGAAGAGCCAACCAAGAGCAACCACTGACTAAAAGGAAAGTCCCCCACTAGAGAAGAGTCAATAGCTGTCATTTGGGTTTTAGAAGCAAGGATTTGGGTTATGATGGAGGGCTATAGGGATCACCAAGGATATGCCATCAAGTAGTTACCACTTCCATCACTTACTTTCTATCCTGGTTAGAAAAAAATGCTTCTCCAAGAGGACAGGAACAACTGACAGAGAGTGCACTGTCTAAACAGAAGGCTTTGGGCTGGGGTACCACTCAGTAGTTGGGCACATGTTCAACATGCAGGAAGCACTGTGCTGGGGATGTCTTTCTGTATGCTGTGAATGTATTGCTCTGAGCAATTGATAAATAAAATGCTAATTGGCCAGTAGCCAGGCAGGAAGTATAGTATAGGCGGGACAAGAGAGAAAAGAATTCTGGAAAGTGGAAGGCTAAGTCAGGAAACGCTGCCAGCCACCACCATCAGAAGGAAGACGTAAGGATACCAGTAATCCATGAGCCATATGGCAAGGTATAGATTTATAGAAATGGGTTAATTTATGATATAAGAACTAGATAGCAAGAAGCCTGCCATGGCCATACAGTTTATAAATAATATAAGTCCCTGTGTGTTTACTTGGGTCTGAGTGGCTGCAGGAGCCAGGTGAACAGGAAAACTCCAGTTACAACACTGAGCTCAAATTCCAGCACCAAGAAAACATCCATCCATCCATCCATCCATCCATCCATCCATCTAAACAAAAAGATTTTGTCTAAGTTTTGGAGGCTAGAAAGCAAAGATATAGAGTAATATAAGCCCCAGATAGATTAGATGTGGGGAATTCGAGTCTAAAGAGATTCTTAGATGAGGTTCAAGGATGTCTTAGTGTGTAGATTATCATAACTTTGTACCGGATGAGTTAAGCAACAGCTGTTTTATTTTCTTGTAGTTCTGTAGCCTGGAAATCTGAAATCAATGTTTTAGAATGATTAGGTTTTGGTGGAACATCTTTTGACTTGCTCAAAGATGGCTGCCTCTTTGCTGAGTTATTCCTTCAGTTGAAGGAGAGAGACAGGGAGGGAAGTGGGGAGAGAGCTGGGAATCATTTTGTATGAGGTCAGATTAGGACCCTGACTTTCTGACCTGACTTTATTTTCTTCTTGAAACTGTATCTCTAAAAACAGTGACACTGGGGATTAGAGCTTTGACACACGAGTTCAGGGAGGAAAGAGGGCAGAATGCCACAGTTCAATGTGAACAGAAGAACATGGGGACATGTGTGGCTCTCTCTCCAAGAGTGTAGGAGATTTGGAGTAAAATGCTGTGTGCTGTATCAAGTGGTTGAAACATACCCCCCAAGTAGTCATTTCTTCTACCTGCCTTGTATATTGAACACTTGGAGGAAAACTGTGTAAGTTTCTTAAAATTGGAATATACATTGTCTCAAACTTCAATATTTTGAAGACAATGCAGAGTATCCACACACACACACACAAAAGTGAAGTCTTGGGCTGGGGAGATGGCTCAGTGGTAAAGAGCACTTGTTGCTCTTACAGAGGACCCAGGTTTGATTGCCAGCTCCCACAAGGTGGTTCCAGAAGATCCATTGCCTTCTTCTTACCTTTCTTGGCACCAAGCAGGCACATGATCCACAGACACATATTATAGGTAGACATAACATTTGCACATAAAATAAATAAATCTAATTTTTGATTTTTTTAAAAAGTAAACTCTTGTTTGAACATGATTTTTTTATTTAATCATAGATGGACTCAAGAAAATGGAAAACTTACTACAAGCAGTTGGAGAAGCCACAAATTACATCTTATCAAATTTAGATACTTTGAAGGCAATGAAAAGTACCAGAAAAGACATGGAAATCTGTGTATTTTAAACATGTTCCAAAATCAGTTGACAAAGTTGGGCCCTTAGGAATTAATGGCTGTTGCCCTGGTCATTTTATGAGTATAGTACAAACTGCTTAATTATGAACACAGGGAACAGCTGACCATGTTGTAGTCTGGGTTATTTCCCTCTGGCTTGGTCTGCTTTTTTTTTTCTTTTAAGAAAATCAAGGGTTGGGGATTTAGCTCAGTGGTAGAGCGCTTGCCTAGCAAGCACAAGGCCCTGGGTTCGATCCTCAGCTCAAAAAAAAAAAGACAGGCAAGCTCTTTAGCTGGGCCTTGGTGGTGCACGCCTTTAATCCCAGCACTTGGGAGGCAGAGCCAGGCGGATCTTTGTGAGTTTGAGGCCAGCCTGGTCTCCAAAGCGAGTTCCAGGAAAGGTGCTAAGCTACACAGGGAAACCCTGTCTCGAAAAAAAAAAAAAAAGAAAGAAAGAAAGAAAGAAAGGAAGGAAGGAAGGAAGGAAGAAAGAAAATCACCATAGAACAGTTTTGGTTAATGTCCATGGAAAAGCATCTACTTTGTAACTTTCCAAAAGACAGATAAATCCTATGTAGTAAAAAATTATATGAGAAAAAATAAAATGTAATTGTAAAATATATAGCTAGAAAGCAAAAAAGCAGTATTTTGATTTTTAGCCATAAAATTTTATGTAAAGTAAAATATGTGATAACTTTAAGTATCAGTTGGAAGAAAAACCGCTGCAATAATGTTGCTGAGGCTGTAAATTTTCATTATATTTCTTTAACTTCTTATACTTAAAAAATTAATAAATCCAGAAGAAATGACAGGAGATACTTTAAGTCTTGAAAAAAAAATTACAGATAAGCACAACTTGGCCTGACTATTACAATAATGTAAAGAATAAATTCTTTTCCTAATAGCTGCACAAAAGCAAACTGCTTTAAATGGTGGGGAAAAAAATGAAGAGAAGAAAACCCCATGTTAGCAGCTGTACTAATGATGCACATATTTTCCACAGATTTGTGTGTTACTTCCTGGAATCCAGATACAAATTTACTTACTTACAAAGTTTAGTATGGTCTCACTTTATAGTATCTAGGTTCAGAAGTTGATCTGAATATTGCAGTAAAATATGCAAATTAAAAGAGGGCTATTTTCAGGTTAATCAGAGAGTCCTCAGGAGCTGGAGCAGATGAGGTTCTACAATCATTCAGTGAAAGTCACCAGGAGGGCTGGAGAGATGGCTCAGTGGTTAAGAGCACTGACTGCTCTTCCAAAAATCCCAAGTTCTATTCCCAACACTGACATGGTGGCTCATAACCATCTATAGTGGGATCTGATGCCCTCTTCTGGAAGAAAGGTGTACATGCAGATAGAGCACTCATATACATAAATAAAATAAAATAAAATAAAGAGTCACCAGGAAATAACAAATGCTCACATGGTTTTCTGCAGTTTCCATCAGTGATTTACAGCCTCAGTGGCTACCCAGGTGTTGGATGCCAACCTCCAATACCATTTCCTACCGACTTGTTTTTGATCTATCGATACAGTGATTTTTTTTTTTTTTTCCAAGACAGGGTTTCCCTGTGTAGCTTTGCACCTTTTCTGGAACTCACATGGTAGCCCAGGCTGTCCTTGAATTCACAGAGATCTGCCTGGCTCTGCCTCCCGAGTGCTGGGATTAAAGACATGCGCAATACAGTGATTTTATTGTCTATATTACAGGCAATTATAAAGTGGGATGTAACAATCTATCTGATTGACAAGCTTTCTGTCAGAGCATGCAGAAACAGTTTTCAATATTTTTTTTTTTGATTAACTGATGTCTAAGTTCCAGATAGAGAAAAGGGATTCAAATTGCAAAAACAACTGCTCTAAGGTGGCAAATTGCAGCCTCTGACCACAGATGTCATTTTGGGTGGATATTGTCTTTCAACACTGTGGATAAGATCAGATATTTAAAAGTGATAAGTTGCATCACTCTGTTGAACGGGAAACTCTGAGTGCTGCTCTGAACTGACAGCTGGCTGCCACCATTAAAACATCAGGCCAGGGTTGGGGATTTAACTCAGTGGTAGAGCGCTTGCCTAGCAAGTGCAAGGCCCTGGGTTCGATCCTCAGCTCCAAAAAAATAAAAAATAAAGAATAAAGCATCAGATCAGTGTTTTTACAGTCCATATACCAAGAAAGAGCTGGGAAAGTGCTGGAAAAACTGTGCTGTGTGTTAGCACTGCAGTGAGTGACTGCTTCAGGTTTCTATTTCTGCCCGTTGTCCAGGGAGGAAGACGGTCTTCAGATTAGCATTACACATCCTGTCCTCTGAGAGGGAGCTGGAACTTGGGCAGCTCTATTTCAAGTGTTTGCAGTTTGCTCCTCTCTGGCTCCTTTACCAAGTGTGCAGTCTTGTTTCCAGGAATGCTTGTGTTTGGAAAGTGCTCCGTGGTGGTGAAAAGCTTGAACAGGAAAGAGTCATCAAAGGTTGGGTCTTTCATGTTCAATGCACAACATGTTTAGTTCTTGGATGTGAGCTCTTAGCCAGGAAACCAGTTAAATAACACTCAGAGGCTGAGTTTGAGCCCCAGCTACAACTAAACTAGAGATCAACTTAGTCTTAACTGGTTCCTCAAGTTCAGAAATGCTGTGCCATAAGGATTTTCTTCCTATTTCTAGATAGCTCCTGAAGAGTAAGAGTTTACTAAACGGTTGTTGTTTTGTTTTGTTTATTGTTTACTTGATTGCTTATTTTGAAACAAGGTCTCACATAGCCCAGCCTGGTCTCAAACTTGATATGTAGCTGAGGATGGCCTTAAACTTCTGATGATCCTCTTGCTTCCACCTCCCAAGTGCTAGGATTGCAAGCATGCTCCATCACACCCAACTAGACTATTTTTCTGATTTGTGAGACAGGGTCCTATGTAGCTCAAACTGGCTTTGAACTCAATACGTAGCCAAAGGTGACCCCAAACTCCTATTCATCCTGCCTCTGTCACTGGGATGCTGGAGCTGGCCTTGCCCGTCCCCCACAGAGTCCAATTTTGGTGTTGGTGTTTCTCTCCATGTTGTTACCTGCACTTTCCCTTCATGACCTCTCTCTGTGCTGTAGGGTCACATATTCCCAAAGTTTCACATTCCTCCCAAAGACGCGCGTCTCTGTGAAAGGCTAACTCAGAACAAATTGTTAGCAGTGTGACCTGCAGATTCCTTTCTACAGTACAACGTGCCCATCCTTTCTGTTGCCTGTCAGCTCCACCTCCCAGGTGCTGGGATGACAGGTGTGTACTGTGCTCAGTTTTAGCTTTTTCTTAAATGAGTAAGAAAACACATAATCTGATCTGAAATATAAAGGGCTATGGCTCTTCCATATCCGATATGGGAGGAGAAGGGGGCAATATTTTGGTATACTTAGCCTTCATCATTTCTTACAATGTCACCAAATCCTGTATTCTAATCAGGCAACTGTTCTCACTCCGTGCCCTGAACTATAGCCCTGTCCCTCCCTCCAGGACTTTCTGATTTGCTCAGCTTTCCAACTACTGTTGGGTTTGTCTGATAACTCCTGATATTCATGACTCATAGGAATTTGGGGTTATCTCTGTCTTAAAGAAAGAGGCATAGTTGTGTGTAGCAATATGTTTACATGTAATGCACAATGCATCCGTAGATCTCCAGGAGATCCTGGAGGAGGACATCTCTGCCTCAACTAAAGAACTCCAGTCCCAGGCTTTCATTCTATGATCTCGTTCCTCACTCTACCGGGCTCCTCTCTGCATCCACTCCTCCCGATACAGAACAGAGCTGAGATGAAACACACGGTGCTGGCAAGTGACCAGCTATGCACACACCCCCTGGTTGCCATGATCTAAGTCTTTCTCACAAATGCCCGGGAATCCTGCCCATCCTATCACCTGCTCTTGTGATCAGCTTAAATAAACAGCCATCCTAAGAAGACTTGGCTTTGAGCCATGTGTTCCGTCATGAAGCCCAGGGGAAGCTAGATTCAGCACTCTGAGAAGTTATGACCATTCTTGACCCACTTAAGACTCAACCTGGAGAACCCAAATGCCATGAATACTTAACCATATACAGATAGAACACTGGAATATACATTTCAGTTAATTTGTACTCAAGAGCTTGATTGAGAAAGGCTACTATTTATAGAACAAATACTAGTCTTTAAATGAAACAATGTTTATTTAATTCATTAAATGATCATTGAGTAAGCATCTATATTGTCCATACTGCCAGCCCATTTGGATGCTAAATATGCTTCTACAACTCAATATGTCCTAAAAAAGAACTCTTGGCTACTTCCTAAACTCCATTCCTCCTGGAGTGGCAATTTCTGTTAAGATCTTATTCTAATTATTCAAATCGAAATCCCGATTATTCCTTATCTCTCAGCCTCCCGAATGCAGATACCAAATGTGTTGTATTGATTTGGCTTCCAAATTAAAATTTGGAATTTGGATGTTTTCTTCCATTGCCACTGTCCTGTTCCAAAGGGAAATCTTCTCTAAACTGCCAACGCAGTGCTGATCTGGGAGGGAACAACAGCTTCTTTTGGATGACTTGTCCACCCGTATCCTCTTTGCTCCCCAGCAAACTCTTTACATAGAATTTGTGTAAGTCAGAACCATCAAAAGAAAGTCCAAGTCTCTATAGCTGGATAGCAAACTGGGTCCTGTCAACTCAACTCTTTTCTATTCCTCTTTTTACAAATATGGGTCAGTCATAGCAAGCAGTATGTCAGAACAAAAGCAAATCTCAAACTGCATTTTATACCACATACAATTACCAGAAAGTAGTACTTATAAGTTGGTGGCAATCCAGTCCTCTGCCTTGAGGCTATGTCTACGAAGTCCCCATGCCAAAAGGTTCAATCAGGCAGCAATTGAGCCTTGTTATTCTGCCTTGTGCTCAGAACACAGGGTTCAAGATTGCCTCTGGGGCTGGAGAGATGGCTCAGAGGTTAAGAGCACCATCTGTTCTTTCAGAGATCCTGAGTTCAATTCCCAGCACTCACATGGTGGCTCACAACCATCTGTAATGAGATCTGGTGCCCTCTTCTGTATACATAATAAATAAATAAAATCTTAAAAAAAGATTGCCTCTGGATGCACAAAACCACAGATAATAGTGATCGTAATGTAAATGTTTTTCTTCTTATGCACATATACATTTGACAGTGTTCTAGGAACAGTGAGATATTAGTAACAATAACTAAGAACAAAATAGGACAAGTAACCTTAGCAAAGATTACTTAAGCATGATGTTTTATGGCTGTGGTTTTCTATTTAATATTTGTGGACTATAGCTGAAACTCCAGAAAATTAGCTATAGACCAGATGAATTTTCTAGATAAGTGGTAGAATTCTCTAATTTGAAGACACAAGCTCATTTTGAGGCCTGGACCTAAAGCAATACTCCTAAGAACATAAGGCTGTTATACAAACTTGGTCCTTACACCTTGTTCACACAAGGATGGATTGGACCATCTGTCCTGTACCAATCACTCTTTTGCCAATATAAACAAACAAACAAAATAAAGTAAAAGGTGATTTGAAGCTGAGGAATGGTTTAGTGGATAAAGTACTTGCTGTACAAATGTGAAGGCTAGAGTTTGGATACCCAACACCCATGTACATGTTGGGTGGCTGGTTACTACCTATAATCCTAGGACTTCAGAGGTGGGGACAAGAGATTCCAAGGGCAAGCTGGCTATCTAAACTAGCCAAATCATCGAGTCTTGATTCAGTAAATAAAGTAGAGAACAACAGAGGAGACACCTAAAGTCAACTTCTGGTCTCAGTGTACACATACACACATATACACCACACACACTACACACACATACACATGTATACACATATACACCACACACACCACACACACATACACATGTACACACATATACACCACACACACCACACACACACATACACATATACACACATATACACTACACACACCACACACACATACACATATACACACATATACACCATACACACACACACATACACACATATACAACACACACACACACACACACACACACACACACACACACACACAAATGATTTACAACATTTCTTTTGCCAACTGGAAAACCTTCTACTGCACAGTGAAGCCTATGACCTGTCAGAGCATCCCCTGGAACCTGTATCCCTGGTGAAAATGTTCTACCAGTCATTACATTGCTGTACACCTTGAAATGAGGATGAGCAGGGAGGCTCCAGGTTCCAAACAACCAGAGCAAGGAGAGAAAACAAGAGAGCTTTCCAGGTCTGTTTGCATGACTGGTAGAACATTTGTCTGGAGTTGTCTGGAGTCCCTGACCTCTGCACTTCTCACGGCCAGTTTCCTTGAATCCTTCATCCTCAAATGCCACTCCTTAGAGAAGGTCTTCAGAGAGTGAGCTCCACTTAGTCATATCATTGAATAGCTCTCTGCTCCCTTCCTGCCAGCCCTTAGCTTGAGTGTGGCTCACCCAAGATAGGGACTTGGTCTGCCTTGTTTACTGTGTTCCCAGTGCCCAGCACTATGGCTGCTCTGCTCCTGCAGATTAGGTATTTGCTGTGAGAGTGAATATAAGATACTTTCTTAAAACAGAACCGCTGAGAAAGAAGTGGCCTTGCTTCTCAGGATCTGATAGTGGGGCAATTCTAGACACGGTTTCTCTGTAGCTTTGGAGGCTGTCTTGGAACTCGCTTTGTAGACCAGGCTGGCCTCGAACTCACAGAGATCCACCTGCCTCTGCCTCCCGAGTGCTGGGATTACAGGCGTGCACCACCACCGCCCAGCTCACTTAAAATTTTTAAGTGAAAACTTTAAAAGGGAAAAAAAAATCAGGGAGGGGAACATACAGGCAGAGGCAGAGATACCTGGGAGAGTCTAGCGTGGAGCGGCAGACTGGACCAGGCCGTGCTGGGGGAGAGGGAGGGAGGGAGAAACAAGAGGTCAAAAGGGGCACAAAGGGACCACGGTAGCCAAGATGGCTGAGTTATATAGGGCAGAGCTGCTCAGGAAGGGGAGCCCAAGGACAGACAATCCACGGTAGTGGGCGAGGATGCCAGCCAGGAGGACCCCTAACAGGTGGGGACTGAGGGATGCTGGGAGAACTTGATGGCCAGTGGCAGCTTTGATATGTTAACAGACACCTCGGTGCGCCTTTTGTCCTGGGTTTGAGACCTAACAAGGACCAGAGTTGGGATCCCCAGAATCTACAGGGAGAGTCAGGTGGGTACGGTGGCCAGCCTGTGCCTAGGGGGTGAATCAACAGGCGATCCCAGAGCAAGATGGCTACATAGACTAGCCTAAAGGTTGAGCTCCATGTTCAGTGTAATACCCTGCCGCAATAATTAAGGAAGCCACTTTAAGTCAACTTTGGGCCTCCACATGTATGTGCATACATGTGTATGTGCACCATTCATGTGTGCCCACACACCCATACATGCATATAGACAGGGAATTTTTTTTTTTCTTCTGAAGACAGAAATCATCCTTAAACTAAAGAGTACTTGCCGTTCTATAGCTCAGGCTACAGTGTTGCTCTTTGATTACCAGGCAGCTTGGCTGAGTTCTCTCCTATGGAATGAATCATAGATGAGGCTCTGGTGGGATCATTTTAATTCCAGTCTGTACTGAGTAGAACTGTATGGTTTAGCAGTTTGAAAAGAAAAAAAAAAATGCAGACATGTTATACATATCTCTTCTTTATCTCACATTCTTCCTCTTCAACTTCAGCTCTATCTCCCTGATGCATTTTTCTCTGGGTTGAGCACAAGTCCGGCTTAGGGAAACCCCGCCTTTCCAGCCCAAGACAGCTCCACCTTTTCTTCTCACAGCCCGGAGGTAAAATCTGCACAATAATGAACCGTGTAAAGGAAGAATGATGTCATCACTTAGCAGGGCCCCGAGCTGCTTTACACAGGGTCCACCTTGCTTTGTTCGAATGACAGGGCCGGAATGTGATGGTTAATTCCCTGTGGAGTAAGGGGCTGAGCAAGGCCTGCTGCTGTTGAACAAAGTTCAGTACTGCCTTATATTAAAAACAAACAAACAAACAAACAAAAATAGTGGCATGCTTTCTAGTAAGAAGGTAAGGAAGTCAAGCTCTGCTGTGGTGTAAGCGATGCTGGCTCTTCAGTCCATGCGCTTTTCATTTGCTAAGAGGCTTCCTTGGCAGTGAACCCCCTTTCTTCAGAGTTACTGCAGCGCCTCTTGGGAGCTGGGTTTGGACACTTGTAGCATCCTGACTGACTGATGAGGGCTGTAGGGACAACAGGCTTTCAGCTCGCCGCTACAGGTTTTACTGAACGTGGATGGTGACAGCCCTCGACAATCTCGTTTATTGTGACTTTCCCTGATGCTTCAGAATCTTTGAAACCGGCAAGGATGCACCTTGTGGTATGATGAGCACTGATTTTCTGATGGAGGGGGAAATCTCATTCTGCAGAAACCACGGGGAATTTGTGTCAGAACTGAAAAAAAAAAATCCCTTTTACCCTCAGTTCAACTGATGTGTTCTGAATGCTTTGAACAGGAAACCTTGCTGCACGCATAGTTTCTGATGTATAATTCTTGATAAGCAAAACCAAAGCAAAACAAACTATGCTAATTGAAGGTTAAATGTTGCTGTCAGTATTTTTGTTGTTGTGGTTCCATGAATGTGCTGTTGATCTTTCCTTCTGTGATGTGGAGTAAACACTGGCAGTGATTAGAACGCAAGGCTCTGAAGAAAGTGTTTGTTCTGAAACACTTGAGTGCAGGCAACAGTGATAACAGATGCTTAAGCAAACAGGTTTGATTTCAAAGTGGGTTTGGGAGTAAAGTTCGGATTGTATTAAACAATTGTGAAAAAAGTTCAGCTTTAGCGGCTTTTCAAACATTGAGGAACACTGATTTCAGCGAAGCATATCCAAATAAACAGTTTCTAGTTAATGCTCAGTAGGGCTGGAGGGTACTGTGTTTCAGAAAGAAATCTAGTTTTCATTAAGATTGTTTCAGATTCACAGGACTCGTTTTGAAGACATTTGAGCATAAGGGCAAACAGCATGGTCTGTACCGTCAGATTTCATTTGTGTAACCCTATTGTTAGTAATATTTTGAACTTGTGACAAAAGTCTCGAGTTCAATAGTCATGGAAATCTTAGGTTCACCACTGACCTGCCTGCCTAGATCTTTAACTCCCACCCCTTAACTTGGAAAACTGGCAATCCTTTCTGAAAGCTGTAATGAGTTCTGCTTTCTTTCTTGTTTGGATTAAGACTAGTCAAAAATTGATATAAAATTAAAATTTATCATTTTGACTTGATTTTTTTCTCCTTCATTGACTGTTAAGTTGTCCCAAGATTGGCTAAAATAATAATAGATAAATCTTAACATAATAATAAAAATATTTAATAAACCTTCATATTAACATATATTTAATAGCTTTTTAAAAAGATCTTTAAATGCAATAGCAATACATTCTGAAGAGGGGGAAAGATTGCTTTTCTGGGTTAATGAATAAATGGACATGCACTACTATGAATGATTTTATGCACTTACTAAATTTGCTACCTAATTTCTGTCCATTTTATTTTTAAAAAGCCTTAAGAAAATGAATTAACCCATAACAAATTTGATTAGTATACCCTGATGAAAAGATTTACAATAGAATATTTTCTTTTGGGAACTCCCCAGATAAATACATTTAAAAACCTGACTTTTGTGAATGCATGTGCCCAGTAAAATGAGACAGCAGACACCTTTGAGAAGTGCCTTCATCTGTCTGAATATTCCTAGGAAATCTCCCTCATGTTCTGTGTGACCATAAGCAAATCCCATGAGAGAGAGGCCCACACTAACACATGAAAAGATATCCTCTGCTGTGACATCAGAAGCTAGACACTTAGATTCATCTGCATAGCCTCTTTTGTTCTTGGCATCCCGAAGTAAACCTGCCTGGAACTTACATTGAGAGGGAGAGTATTCTGTGACTGTGATGCACACGTGTCCCCTAGATGGAGCATCTCATAATTAGGTGTGATGAACATGGGCAACACATTTTTGGAGAATGGAATATAGAAATTCCCTTTGGGGCAAGGAGAGAGGTGAAATGACTCCTGGGAAGGTGAGCCCAAGGTGATGCATTTGGGTGGAAATTTTATATGGTTCATAGCTTTTTCGGTTCCTTGTGAAAACTGTTAAGTAAATGACTTTACTCAATTCTTTAGAAACATCTTAAAACACGGAGATGTCTGCTTTCTTCATCTCAGGCAGTTCTTCATTTTACCAACCTGAGAGTGTCTGCAAAGTACTTTGAACAACTTAGGAAGTGAGAAAACATTAAAATGTTCTTCCTGGGAGAAGACATGTGAACCGAAGCCTGAGAGTTGAGAGAGGAGAGTCTGTAGGAATATTGTGTATTGTGTCTAGTTCATTCAGGATGTTGTAACAAGACTGTGTAGATTTTTCCTTGTGGTGAGCCATGTGACGGCATAGTTAAGTTCTGCTGTAAGCCTTCTTCTTGTCTTTAGGCTGCAAGCATTTCTTTGTACACCTTTCAGTGTGGAGAGATAGCAAGAAAGACTTCTCTGGGATCCCCTTTCCAAGGACACCAACTTCATTCATAAGGGCTGACCTCATGACCTAATCACCTCCTAAAGACCAGTGAACTAGGGATTAAAATTTTCAAGACTACAAACTTGTAATCCATTCCATTTTTATGGGTTTTAGTTTGCAAGAGTACTTGACCATAAAAGATGAGGCCTGGAATCCAGTTATCATTCAGCAAGTCAAGCCAAACATTGTACACTGGGACTAGTTGGCTGGGAGAGCGACCTTTGTCTGGTTCTCAAAGAAGTACCAGTATGGTCTGCAGCTCTGACAAGAGAATTTAAGAGCAATGACAAAAATGTCACGTAATGAAGTTCACCATCCACGTTTCCATCCTTGACTGTCTCTTGGTAGCCTATATTTAAAGCATAAATGGTGCTTCTCCTGTTACCTTGTAATGACTCAAAAAATTATTAATAATATATAGTCCACTGTCTGATGTTAGGTAGAGGGCATTCAACCCATCTCTATTAAATTGCTCAGTGAGTTAATGAATCATGGTGGTAGTATTTCCGTATGCACCAAGGAACTTCATACTAGCATGTATGATCAAAGATTCCCCTCTTGATGATTTTCAAATATAGGCTTTCTAGTAGACATCAAAGTGTCAGAAAGTGCCAAGCATATCCATGGTTCTATACACAAATGACTAACAATTACCTAGAACTTAATTTTTGCTATGATGAATAACTTTTTATTACTAATATACTAAATTATTTTTTAAAAACTGTAAGATTTATTATTGTAAAATAGAATGGTATTAGATTTAGAATAAATTATATGTGTGTGTATAGAAAGAGGATTCATTAGAATGACTTACAGGCTATGGTCTGGCTAATCCAACCATGGCAGGCTATGAACAGAAAGGCCAAGAATCCAGTAGTTGCTCAGTTCATGAGGTTAGATGTTTCAGCTGGTCTTCCATACATGTTGGAATCCCAAAGAAGTAGGCTCTACTGTCAGTGATGGAATAGATGTAATTAGCAAGGTGAGAGCAAGCAGGCAAAGAGCAAAAGCTTCCTTCTTCCATATTTTATATAGATTTCCAGCAGAAGGTGTGACTCAGATTAAAGGTGGGATTTCCCAGATCAAATGATCTGTATTAAAGGTATCTGGATTAGCTGTGAATTTTCCTACTTCAAATTAAGCAGAAGTCGCTCGCAAGTGGGCTCTCCATTTTTGTGTTTTAGTTAATTTCAGGTGTAGTCAAGTTAACAGCTAAGAATAGTCATCATATCCTTCTTTTGTTATATTCAGTAACTAGACCTGAAGACACATTATTTATGTCTAATCTAGAGCAGAATTACACATAACTCATCAAAATCTTATTGAGTAGAACTTCATGGTGCTCTGCTTATGAGTTGTGTGTTTTTAAAACTACTTGGATTATACAACTAAAGTGTGTGTAATAACATTGCTCATTATACTCAAGTTTAGAGGCTGCAGTGTTACAGTGTAAAATCATGACTGTCACTACAGGGCTGTCCAGAGTGAGGTGAGGGCAACTCACAAAAGCTGCTAGCAACAAAAAGTTGACTTTTAAATTTTCTTCTCTTTTGATTTTGTGTCACTAAATTATCTGTCTCTTTACAGTGGACTAGGGTCAAAAGTTTAGAAAAAATGATTTGCAGTTGTGGTGGTCTTCACAAGAAGAAAAGAAGGAAAAGTATATAATGGTGTTATAAATACTTCCTTACTACTAAGAAAGATAAAACAAACTCATCTGGTAAAGGCACTTGCTGCCACGCCTGATGGCATGAATTCAATACCTGTGACCTACATGGTGGCAAGAGAGAACCAACCCCCACATTGTCCTCTGACCTCCATTTACATGCCACACATACACTCCCACACACATACATACACAATAAATGAAAAAAAAATGTAAGTTTAATATACCCATAAAGGTCAAAAGCTGTGTCCTCTTATCAAAAACCCACCATTTCTTTATATATACAAATGGCTCTTTAGCTTCCAGTTATCAGAGCTGGGTCTAGAGTGAGGCAAGTGAGATTCACACATTAGTATAAAATTTAAGAAGTCTCCAGAGTATCAGTAATCAAGATGTACTATATTTTAGTAACACAAATCCATGATGAGGAAAATGTCAACATTGCAAATGAAGGTGGGATCTTAACTCTGAAGCTGCATAACCCTGCCTCGCCCACCTCTCCCCATCCCACTCCTGTGCAGCACGTTGAGGATATCAGGTTATTTCTGGACAATTATAATAGTCAGTGACTTGAAGAGCTAGGGAGATTTATTAAAAAGAGCCTCTTCTTCCTTGATAAAGCCATGCCTCATCATGTGAACAAGCTGCTTAGCTCTGGAGTATTCATTTCAATGAAAACATGCATTGTGATTAAAGCTTTCAAATGGCATGCAAGCTCGACTCTTTTGAGGTTCATTCATCTTTAATTACTATCATGCCCTTGCTAGTTTGAGCCTGCCCTGTCTCTTCAAGAGACAGGCATGACAAGAGAGTTGGGGATAGGGAGGAGCAAAAATGGTGTGCTGATCAGAGTGGGGATTAGCATGATGTGGCCAAGAACAAGCCCTGGGTGACTTCAGTGACGTCAGTAGTTCACAGTGGGGATGCTGGTGAAAGACACCTTCTTAACGACGCAAGGAGACAATTACTGCTTGGGATTAATACCAATACATTTGGGAAGATGGTTGAAAAGTGAAGTCCAGGGGAAAAAATCCATGAAATCTTACATCACTTATTTCCAGGGAAAAGTGAGGATGTACACAGGCCCCTGTATTGGAAGGAACACAGACTAGTAACTGCTTCAAAACTGGTGTTTATTAAAAGCCTTGACCATAGAGCTGGACCTCACCTCTCTGTATTCCTCATAAAAGTATATCCTTAGGCTGTAAAAAGAAAGATAAATTCACAAATACGTGCAGATCAAAACAGAAAGAATACTTTTTTTTTAAAAAGCACAAGTTCGACTATCAAATAAAAATTTAGAAATATCTAAGAAATTTAATTTTGAAAATGTGAGGAAGAATGGAAGAATCATAACCACAGATAACAGAGTATCATGATGCTATAAGGAAGGTTAGAATATCAGAGATGAAAGGAACTGAGACTTGGAGGAAGAGGGAGAAGTTAAAACTTCAAAGGATAATTAAAAATTCCCATATGGAAAGTTTCAAATATTCTCAAAGACAAAGTGACTAGTATAATGAACCCTTATGTATCCACTGTTTAGCTTCCGGTCATTGTTTAGCAGATCGTGTCAATGGAAATTCTTGAGCAGAGAAGCCTTGGTATCAGAGCATATTTTGCCTTCCCCCTATAAGATGATAGTTATATAGTTATTTTGGGGGGGTATGGATTTTTTTGTTTGTTTGTTTGTTTGTTTGAGACAGGATCTTTCTGTGTATGTAGCCCTGGCTGTCCTGGATCTCGCTCTGTAGACCAGGCTAGCCTTGAACTCAGAGATCCACCTGCCTCTGCCCCCTGGTTGCTGGGATTAAAGACATTTGCCACCACATCTGGCTTGTGTAGTCACTTTCAAAGGTTCAAAATACAAAGATCTGTAAGTCCTTTTCTGATCTGTCTCTTTTATTTAAGTAGATTTCTCCCTTGAAGTTAGATGGTGTGGAAGAGATAAGTAAGGATTCTGGAGGCCTGACAGCTGAGTTGAATTCCTGCACTGCCACTCCCTTTGTGTGTATGGAGCAGGTCACATGTGCTCCCACGCCCACTCCCCACATGAAGGTGAAGAAGCAGTCCTTTTCTCGTAGGGTTCCTGTGAGGACAGAGTACACACTAGTTTCTGGAATACGGAAAGCACTATATAAAGTCATTATTGTTGCCCAACCTAAGGTACTCATATCCTGTGTTCAGCTTATAAAATGTCATAAATTAAACAATCCAGGAAGTAAATCATAAAACAGAAACTACTGCCCTCTGAGCCCCTTTCATGTCCCCTAGTAGTCACTGCCCCTCTCCAAGAGGAACTACTGTCCTGGCTTCTCACTAATTTTACTGAGAGCCATTGGTAAGCCATACTATTCTGCAGTAATAAGGGACCGTGGTATAGCTTTTTTTGTTTGTTTGTTTATTTTTAAATCTAAGACTTTATCTATGCGCTGATTCCTCTCTTAACATAAAGCTTACATTTTGGTTTTTAGGTTGAAAAAGCTCCTTGAACAAGAAAAGGCTTACCAAGCCCGCAAAGAAAAAGAGAACGCTAAGCGGCTCAATAAACTGAGAGACGAGCTTGTGAAACTGAAGTCCTTCGCGCTCATGCTGGTGGACGAGAGGCAGATGCACATCGAGCAGCTGGGCCTGCAGAGCCAGAAAGTGCAGGACCTGACCCAGAAACTGAGGGAGGAGGAAGAGAAGCTCAAAGCCGTCACCTACAAATCCAAAGAAGACCGCCAGAAACTGCTCAAGTTAGAAGTGGACTTCGAACACAAGGCCTCGAGGTTCTCCCAGGAGCACGAAGAGATGAACGCCAAGCTGACGAACCAGGAGTCTCACAACAGACAACTTCGACTCAAGCTGGTTGGCTTATCTCAAAGGATCGAAGAACTGGAAGAGACCAATACAAACCTTCAGAAGGCCGAGGAAGAGCTTCAGGAGCTGAGGGAGAAAATCTCCAAAGGGGAATGTGGGAACTGCAGCCTCATGGCAGAGGTGGAAAGTCTGCGGAAGCGCGTGCTGGAGATGGAGGGCAAGGATGAGGAGATCACTAAGACGGAGGCCCAGTGCAGGGAGCTGAAGAAGAAGCTTCAGGAGGAGGAGCGTCACAGCAAGGAGCTCCGGCTAGAAGTGGAGAAGCTGCAGAGGAGGATGTCGGAACTGGAGAAGCTGGAGGAAGCCTTCAGCAGGAGTAAGTCGGAGTGCACGCAGCTCCATCTGAACCTGGAGAAAGAGAAGAATCTAACCAAAGACCTGCTGAATGAGCTGGAGGTGGTCAAGAGTCGAGTTAGAGAACTCGAGCGCTCGGAAAGTAGACTGGAGAAGGCTGAGCTGAGCCTCAAAGATGACCTCACGAAGCTCAAGTCCTTCACTGTGATGCTGGTGGACGAAAGGAAAAATATGATGGAAAAAATAAAGCAAGAAGAGAGGAAAGTGGACGGGTTGAATAAAAACTTTAAGGTGGAACAGGGAAAGGTTATGGACGTCACTGAAAAACTAATCGAGGAAAGCAAGAAGCTTTTAAAACTCAAGTCCGAGATGGAGGAAAAGGTGTCCAGTTTGACAAAGGAGAGAGATGAATTGATGGGTAGGCTGAGAAGTGAAGAGGAGAAGTCCTGTGAACTAAGCTGCAGCGTCGACTTACTGAAGAAGCGGCTTGATGGCATAGAGGAGGTGGAAAGGGAAATAAACAGAGGGAGGTCAGGCAAGGGGCCCGAGTTCACCTGCCCAGAGGACAATAAGATCAGGGAACTAACGCTGGAAATCGAGAGGCTGAAGAAGCGTCTCCAGCAGCTGGAGGTGGTGGAAGGCGACTTGATGAAGACGGAGGATGAATATGACCAGTTGGAGCAGAAGTTCAGAACCGAGCAGGACAAGGCAAACTTCCTCTCGCAGCAGCTGGAAGAAATCAAGCACCAAATGGCCAAGAACAAAGCCATAGAGAAAGGAGAGGCTGTAAGCCAGGAAGCCGAGCTGCGACACAGGTTTCGGCTGGAGGAGGCCAAGAGTCGTGATTTGCAGGCTGAGGTGCAGGCTCTCAAGGAGAAGATCCACGAGCTGATGAACAAAGAAGACCAGCTGTCTCAGCTCCAGGTGGACTATTCGGTCCTTCAGCAAAGGTTTATGGAAGAAGAGACTAAGAACAAGAACATGGGGCGGGAGGTTCTCAACCTGACCAAAGAGCTGGAGCTGTCCAAGCGCTACAGCCGCGCTCTCAGACCCAGCGGGAACGGCCGGAGGATGGTGGACGTGCCGGTGGCCTCCACCGGAGTGCAGACCGAAGCCGTGTGCGGGGATGCTGCGGAGGAGGAGACCCCGGCTGTGTTCATTCGCAAATCCTTCCAGGAAGAAAACCACATCATGAGCAATCTTCGACAGGTGGGCCTGAAGAAGCCCATGGAACGGTCCTCGGTCCTCGACAGGTATCCCCCAGCAGCCAACGAGCTCACCATGAGGAAGTCCTGGATTCCTTGGATGAGAAAAAGAGAAAACGGCCCTTCTAGCCCACAGGAGAAAGGGCCTCGGGCAAACCCAGGTGCAGGGCACCCTGGGGAGCTGGTCCTAGCACCAAAGCAGGGCCAGCCCCTGCACATCCGCGTGACACCAGACCACGAGAATAGCACCGCGACCCTGGAGATCACAAGCCCCACGTCTGAAGAGTTTTTCTCTAGTACCACCGTCATTCCTACTTTAGGCAATCAGAAACCAAGGATAACCATTATTCCATCACCCAATGTCATGTCGCCAAAGCCTAAAAGTGCAGATCCGACTCTCGGCCCAGAACGAGCCATGTCCCCTGTCACGATTACTACTATTTCCAGAGAGAAGAGCCCGGAAGGTGGAAGGGGTGCCTTTGCAGACAGGCCCTCGTCTCCCATCCAGATCATGACGGTGTCAACATCCGCAGCTCCCTCTGAAATTGCTGTTTCTCCTGAATCCAATGAAGTACCAATGGGAAGGACTATCCTTAAAGTCACCCCAGAAAAACAAACTGTTCCCACCCCGGTGCGGAAGTACAACTCCAATGCCAATATCATCACCACGGAAGACAATAAAATTCACATTCACCTGGGTTCTCAGTTTAAACGATCCCCGGGGCCTGCAGCTGAAGGCGTGAGTCCAGTTATCACCGTCAGGCCTGTCAATGTGACAGCTGAGAAGGAGGTTTCCACAGGCACAGTCCTTCGCTCTCCCAGGAACCACCTCTCTTCACGACCTGGTGCTAGCAAAGTGACCAGCACTATAACCATAACCCCGGTCACAACGTCATCTACACGAGGAACCCAATCAGTGGTGAGTAGGCGAGGACCCAGAGCAAAGTGCAAGCAGGGCAGGGTAGGGGGAGGTGGGAGGGAGGCTGGAGGGGCATGACACTAACCAGTCCCAGCACAAAAAAAGAAATTCCGGCCTGCATCCAGAAACTCCCCAGGAGGCTGCCTACACAGAAAAAGATTTCACCTAGAACTGAAAATTCACATTTTGATAAATTGAATCAATAAGAAAATATGTCATTTATTCATGTAAGTTTATGGAGACCCCAAAACATACTTGCAAAGACAACCTTTTTGAGATGGCGCTATAGAATAATCATAAGGTTTAAAATGTGATTTTTTTCTATATTCAAAATACTTTTTAAAAATAAGCAGTCTATATACAGGAAGAGTTAAAACTGTTTCCAGGTTTATTTCCATGGTGTAAATGTTCAGTAGTGATTATGTATGGCCACAGCCGTACTTTATTCCAAAATTAGGAGTGAAAAATTTTCATATTAAAATCTTTTAAAAGGAAAAGAAGTGACTCTATCTGTCTAGAATCTGTATTTTATTTAACAACATCTTGCAAAGAGCATGCATTTTTCATAAATATTTATTTGATGACTAGATGGGATGATTCATTTGAAAATGTCTGAAGTACATCTTAAGTGTAAATTGTGTTTTTTCAAATACTTCTAACAACTGTCTCCATTTACTGGAGACAAATTTCTTTCTTTTTTTCAAGGCTGATTTCAGTTTTTATTTGTGTTTTCCAGCAAATGATTATCATAACACACATGCATTATTCTGGGTCAGGGATATGGTAGAGCATATCACTTAAGATTACAACTATGCATCAGCTTAAGTGATAATCACATGGGAGGTCTGCAGCAAGTAAAATTGATTATTATATTGTTCTCCTAAAAGCAGACTAAATAAACAGGCTGAATACATAGTAGTCTAAGTGACCTCAAGGTGTATTATTATCACTGGCTGTGAGGTCCATCAAAAGTTCTAATTTCTTAGAACGTAAGAGGTTTTTTTTTTTTTTAACTTTTATTAATTCTTTGTGCATTTCACATCATGCATTCTGATCCCACTTATTTCCCTGTCCCCTCATATCCACCCTCTGCCCTTGCAACCTCCCCACAAAACAAAACCAAATTTAAAAGAAAAACCAAACCAAACCAAACAAACAAACAAACAAACAAACAAACAAAACAATAAGAGAGGAGGGGAGGGAGAAGAATCTTGTAGTGGAAGCTGTAGAGTGGCCCATTGAGTCATGCAGTCTACCCTTTAGTCCATTCATCTTTACTTGCCAGTGTTCATTGCCAGGAGTCATTGGTCTGGCTCGAGGCCTCTGGCTTCTGCTGCACCCCCAGTAAGGGGCTTTCAATGGGGCTCCTCTTGGATATCCTGTTGTCCTGTGTCATGGAGATCCTGCTCTTGTGGATCTGTAGGTTCGGGGACAAATTTCCTGTACAACAGCACATACCTCTTAAATATTAATTTAAACTAATAGGCTAGAAATTGTGATTCTTAGCTACAGAGCATATTCTAGAGTTTATGGTGAAATCTCTTAAAAGCAAACTCATTATTAAAATATATGAGCCATGGCCCATCTTCCCATATCCTTAGTATCATTTACATTAATTCTCTGTGCACAGAGTCAAGGCAGAGTTTATAGCGTGAGTCGGTAATTGCTTTGGCAGGAAAGCTTTGAGTTATTGGCTCCATTGAAGTCCAACAGCATTCAGCACTGTTAGCCTTCTCAAAGGATGCTGCTCTGTTTCTCAAAGGATGCTGCACTGTTAGCCTTCTCAAAGGATGCTGCACTGTTAGCCTTCTCAAAGGATGCTGCACTGTTAGCCTTCTCAAAGGATGCTGCTCTGTTTCTCAAAGGATGCTGCACTGTTAGCCTTCTCAAAGGATGCTGCTCTGTTTCTCAGGAGGACAAAGCACAGCTCCACTGGGCAAGGTCTTTTGTCTCTGCATTTTGTAAATCATTGTATTGTAGAGCAGATTCTTCTGCTGCTGCATCATCTTCTCATTTCGAAGTTCAGATTGATAGTCTTACCCTCTGACTGCCACTTAAGCCCTACACACAAACAAGATTTAAAAGCAATTACATATGATTGCACAGGCCTAAATGATGGCGGTCCATGTATTTTGGTAAATTCGACAAAATAAAAATTAGAACAGCAAAAAGACTTAGGAGACTACCCTTAGAATATAATCACTGATGCTAGTTCATTTGGGTGTTCTTTCGTTTACTTTTGATTATGCCTCAGCCACACTTCCACTGTGGCGCTCGGTGCTGGGGTGTAGAGATCTGTAAATGTTCCTGAGTCAGAAGGCAGGACTAGGAGAAGCTCCTCGTTCTGTGATAGAGGTCTGCACAAAGGAACTACCAGAGGGGACATCACAGGTTGGAAGGCATGGGGAGGAGAGTATAGATAAGCAGAATGTGTGGAGGCATGGCCATCTGAAGGGGCCTGGTGAGTTTGGGGCACAGTGAGTGATCTCATGGTGCTGTAGCAGTGGTCGTGGGGAAAGTACAGGTGCAGAATAGGCAAACACACTCAGAGACTAGGCATTGGCTTATGAAACTCACATTTAATTTCTCTGAATAGATAAAGGGAGTCACTGAAAAGTTAACGAATGACCCTGAAAATATTTTACTTTATTCCTGGAAGATATTTCTATCAAACATCTGAAAGGACAAATAGGAGAGAACACAGGCTAACAAGTGCCATTCCAATTCTCTAGGCTAGAGATGGTATAGGATTAAACGGTGGCAGTGACAATGTAAATAGGGACATATTGAAAATAGAACTGAGAACCAGGTATGGTGGTATACGCTAGTAATTCTAGCACTCAGGAAACAGGCAAGAGGGCTGCAGGTTTCAGTCCAGCCTACACTGCATAGTAAGAACCTGTTTTAGAAGGAAAAGGAGAAAGAACAAGAATTTAAGATTTTACAACAGCGTACACACAGAGGGTGGCTCAGGGGTTCCTGTCTGTGTAAGCAGGGTGAGAAATGTAAGGAGATTTGCTGGGGATGATAGCAAGCCATGTGACACTTTCTGAAACACCACTTGATGCTGTCTATGTCCAGAGAGTAGCTGGAAATTAGATCTGCACTGCAGAAGGGGCTGGAGGCGAGGCGTTCTAGGGCTGGGATGCATGGAATCCCAAGCAAGGGGATTCTCAGGGTGAAAGTGGAAGGAAACCGTACTAAAAGGGCTGAGACTGGGACATGGTGGCACATCCAGGAGGCAGGCAGGGTCAAATGAACCATCAGGAGAAGACAGGAGTTATTAGAGCTTGGAAACACTGGCCAGACTCAGACAGAGACCAGAGCAGTGCGCTGGGAGGAACACTGTAAGAGGGTTGGGCGTGAATGCCAGTCAAAACAGAAAAGTCTGAGGGCCTACGTAGGTGAAAAGAGCCACTTCCTCTGAAATGGCAGGAAAACAGGACCGTGGCATGCCTCTAAGAACTAGGCTTTGAGGTCATCTTGGGTAGGGATAAAGAAGGGGAACTTAGGTTTGAGAGGGAGATTCAGCATAGATGTTAGGAAAGGAAAAGGGAGGTTGCCGAGCAGGTGAGATGCCAACGCCGACCTTCTGAGTCCTTTTCCCCCGGGACGGGTTGTTGTGGACGCTCCTTTGTGGCAGGAATTATGCCAACACACAGGTTTAGGGCCTAACTGGGGCAACTCACCAACGTATCCCCTTTTGTCTGTGTTTTCTCTTCCAGTCGGGACAAGATGGGTCATCTCAGCGGCCTACACCCACCCGCATTCCTATGTCAAAAGGTATGAAAGCTGGAAAGCCAGTAGTGGCAGCCCCAGGAGCAGGAAATCTGACCAAATTCCAGCCTCGCGCTGAGACTCAGTCTATGAAAATAGAGCTGAAGAAATCTGCAGCCTGCAGCACTGCCTCTCTTGGAGGGGGGAAGGGCTGAGGGCAGTGGCTGAGGGGGTATGTTGTAAGGATGCTACTGCTGCTATGGAAACAAGCCCTCCTCTGTTTGTGCCAACTCTTCTCATGTACTACTAATTTAAGTTTTAAGTATCTTGTTTATAAAATAACCATCTAATAGCCATGCGTCCCCCCCCCCCCCTATTTTGTGCATTTGTTCCAATGCAGGGAAATAGAACTGATTAGCAAAATTGCTGTTTGCTGAATGCTTTGTTGAAGATGCTGGCCCTAAGACAGGGTCTGGCCTGAGTTCAGTTTTACTTCTAGTATGTGGCCCCATCGAATTTAGCTCATCGGCTAAGAAGCCCTCAGTATCCTCCGCAGTGAGATTTGGGGGCCAAATTACATGCTCCTGAAGGCTGGCTCCCAGATTTTCTAATTGTAAGCCAAGTTTAATAGACTTAGTTCTACATTTTTTTCCAAAAAAAAACAACTATTTTGAAATAAGACAGAGTTTAACAATTGTCATTGTGCTCTATCAAGTCTTGAGTTTAATATATGTGATGTAAGGGAAAAATTTTTCAAAGCTATCGCAGGGCCTCTTAAATTTGGAAAAACAAAAGCTCCTAATATGACTTCAGGAAAAAACTTGACATGAAATAAAATGAAGATGAACTGTGGAATCTGAAAAAGAGAGTTTGATTTATTTGTGTGTGTTTGTGTGCATTCTAGAAGCTGTGGCCACCTCAAACCACTCCCAGCATTTTGTGGACAATAACTTTGAACCATTAGGATCAGAGTTCTGCTCTGTTCAAGTGTGCAATTGGTTGAAATTGTAGAGAAGTAGACAAGAGCTGCCAAACATCCCCTTAAAAGCTCAACAGAAATAGTGACAAATAGAAAACAGCAGAAAGCAAATTTAGACACTTTAATGCCAAGGAAAAAGTGACATCATCCATAGCTTAATTGAACTCAATATTTTCCTTAGTTAAGTGTGGACTTTGTTTGCAGATGTAGAACAGATCATGATTTGGGGTGCGTGTGTGTGCCTGTTGGTATGTGTGGTGTGGGGAAGTACTTTATTATTACTGTCAGTTTTACTCATGTTTGAATAATTTTCTTTAATTTTTGAGCATGTTCTAATAAGCATGGGACAGAGTGTAAATGCAGAATGCCATGTGTCTGTGAGATTAACCCTGAAAAAGTAGGCTTTGTGCTTCATGGTCATAGAACCACAAATGAGCTGGTAAACTACAGCTTAGCATACCACCATCTCATGCAGGCCATATCTTTGCCAAAATTTCTGAGCCACATAGGTGAATTTTATAAAATTACAGCAACTGCAGAGTTCCAGATTTGTACATTTCCATTTCTGAATTCTTAAATTTCCAAAATCACATGGGATAGCACACACTTTTGGTGTTTGAGAAAGGCAAATTGGAAAAAGAAGATGTGTGCTTTGTTTTCAGACTGTGAACCAATGTTTCATGATGAAGCTCCTCTCTGCATTCCTTTCTGAGACAGACGCCCTTAGACCCTACAGAATGCGGATTGAATTGTATGTGTGATGGTGGCTGTGGCCGCCTCCAATTCTCTACACACGCTTTAGGCAGATCTGTCACCGGCTGCTCATTGGTTCTCAGTGTATGTATTGAAATATGTTCAGCAACTACATTAACAACAACCCAGAAATATGTTTAGCAACCACATTAACAACAACCCAGAATGCTGGGTCCAGAAGGTTAAAGAGAAATAGACATTAGCTAAGATGCGTACGATGTGAATGATCATTGGACAGGGCAGTTTGCCAGTTAGAATACGGACTTGTGTTTCTTAAGGGACTTTCTGCACTCTAAGAAATGGACATCCAACACTTTTCAAAGACGAGGCCATCCCTTGTTTTACTAGTACCTGCCTTGCGCATGTGAGGTATGAGGTATTACTGTCCCATGACATACTTCTCTCGAGCAATGACAGCGTCAACTGTTGTACCCCTTTCGGCTCTGCCTGACCTTCTTTACGTGGCTGACACTCTCGTTGTCACTGGCTGATGGTCTTGCTTTTACCTGCCCACACCATGGTTACATCACTTCCTGCTGTAAGTTCATACCACCCCTGGGAGAGTGCTCAGAGGCCTTAACAGCGAATGTACAGGATGTTTATGTATGTAGCTCTGGCATGGAGCCATGGACAAAGTACAGCTGCTAAGAAAACTTGGCAGAACAATACATAGTCACTTCAGAAATGACAGAAAGCAACCACTGGGGAAGTTTCTCTTTGTAATTTTAGAACCAACTGTACATTTATTGGATAGCTTTTTTTTTTTAAGCACACATTAGAAGTGGAATACACAGGGGATAGGAAGTGGAGGATTAAATGCAGCCTGACTCCGTCTTCCATTGGTAAATGTTTCTAAGATGCTGCTTAATGTACTTTTGTAGGAGTGAATGGGCTGAAAGTTTAGACTCTTTTCTCTGTTGTGAATCCTACTGTATGCTAAAATAAAAGCAGTCTCACAATGGCTGACCTGTATAGTGTATAACTACTGTTTGGATCCTGCAGAGAGAAATTCTAAGCGGTAGGGCACATGTCATTTCCAAAGAGTTCACTATCTAGGGATGCGTTGGTACCACCCACACAGCTAAAGAGGAGACCTTGGTTTTCCACACCTGTGAATCAACTGAATATATTGAGGACACCATGATGGTGACTACCTGCCACTCATGGTCCTAGGAATGCTCTGATATGGGCTATTGCTGCAGCGTGCCTATCACATCAATGCTGTGAGCTTCATATCTAGGGCATTTGGTTAAACAGGGCCACTGGCTTCCTGTCATATTTGCAGGAGGACAGGTTGATGGATAGCAGTTGGGTCTCTCTCGAGGTGTTAGTGTATTCATCAGGGGTTTCAGCAGATCCTTTACCTGGTTGTTTTCAAGAATGAAATGAAGACCAAGCATTGAGGTTTAGACTAAGGAAAGTATCTTTTCAGTGGTGAAACATACCCACGAGTGCAAAATGTGAAGAAGACTTGGAGTTCTCCTTCCTTCGTAAACCCAGAGTACTGAGGGAAGAATGAGACTTCTGTGCTGAGCAAAACCATAGGGATATAGGTGAGAAGAGCACATGGGGCTGTTGAGATGGTTCTGTGCTGGCACTTGTCTAGCATTGTAACATCCTAGTTTTCAATCTGAAGCAATAAAAAAAGGGAGATATGTGTGTGAAGAACAGAGAGAGAGAGAGAGAGACAGAGACAGAGACAGAGACAGAAAGGAGAGAGATTCCCTCTCCCTTCCCCTCCCCCTGTCCATAAGTGCTCATCACTGTGCTACACTTCCAGGCTTAGATTCTCCTTTTTACCTGTCATTTCTATATAGGCAATAAACACACTCTGTCATCTTCCAGCATAGTGAACCTTTCCCTTCATCTGTGCAGGCTTCCGTAGCTCCTGCTGTCTCCACCCATGCCCACCTAAGCTGTTGACAGGATAGTAAACATGTTCTGCCTCTACACTCACACTGCAAATTTATCCTTAACATGTTATTTTTATTTTTATTTTTTTAGAGACATGGTTTTTAATCATGTGCATGTGTGGGGGTCAATGCGTGTGAGCGCAGGTACCCTTCATAGGCCAGAGACGTTGGATCTCCTGGAGGTCGAGTTACCAGCAGTTGTGAGCTACCCAGCTGTATATTGACCTCCAGCCCTCTGCAAGAAAATCTCAACCTTTTCTTTTTAAAAAATAATCCATCATACACATTGTTAAAATATCAGTCCATGATAGAAGACAATAAAAATAGTCATTCCTTACTTTTCCCTCTGACCCAAGGTTTTCCTTGGGGTCATCTTCTCCAACTCTTACCCATTTCTTCAGACATTTGTCTCCATATTTGTACAATGTCCTTGTATTCTAGCCTCTTGTTTCTGGATTTTGGATATGTTATGTCTTCCTATTATTGTTTTGGTGGTGAAGATTTTAACTTCTAACTTTTCCCTTTTATCTATCCTCTCAACACAATCATGTCACATTTATTTATTTGTTTGTTTGTTTATTTGCTTTTATTTATCTTTTTGTTGTTGTTGTTGTTGTTTTAGAGAGTTTCTGTGTAGCCCTGGCTGTCCTGGAACTCACTCTGTAGACCAGGCTGGCCTCGAACTCACAGAGATCTGCCTGCTTCTGCCTCCCAAGTGCTGGGATTAAAGGCGTGCACCACCACCGCCTGGCTCATGTCACATATTTCTGATATAGCAGTTATATGTTCTAAGTGTTTATAAAACGTGCATAGGGGAAATTTGAATATGGTTCCCTGCTGAGCCAAGCTGTGCACGAGGAGTGTGCTCTCTTCCTCTTGACACTTCTTCCAAAGAATAATTACTTTAATCTTTCATCTGTTTGGTTTCCTATGTATCTGTTTTAGTTTTCCCAAACACTCTGTTTGGTTTGCCAAACACCCATCAGTAATTTTTCCAACACTTAAACACAGCAGTTTTCTATTTCCCCACAGAGGCCTTCCTAGTGCGGCCCTCCGCTTCCTTCCCTCAAGCTGGACTGGTTGTCCTCCAAGACTGCTGCCCGGCTGTGGGCCTTTTGCTTGAACTGAATCCAGACTCTCCTGCCCCCCTCTCCCCTCCTCTCCTTCTCTCCCCTCCCCTCCCCTTCCCTCTTCTCTTCCCTTTTCCTCCCCCCCTCTCTTGCCCCACATGAAGAGGTCAGAGGACAGTTTTCAGGAGTTGATTCTCTTTCTACCGCAGGTTCCAGGGACCTAACTCCGGCGTCAGGCTTGTGCATCAAATGCTTTAACTTGCTTTCACCTTCCAGGCCCTGCACCCTGTCTTCTTTTATTCCTTATCTTTCATGTCTAAACACCCACATTCTGTTTCAAAAGTGCATTTTTCTGTAGTTACTATAGAAAGAACACCTGTGCTAACCTCCCTGAAGCAGGTCATGCTTCTAGAACTAGGTTAGGGGAGGTGATGTGTCACTGTTCCCATGTGTCAACTTGCCGTGGCCTCATTCGGTCTGTGCTGTCCATTGTCCCTGTGACCAGGACCTCAGTTTTGGTTTTCCCTGAAAACAAATCTCGGGGCTTTGGTGACAATGGTTTTAGGCTGTGTTCCCCTCTCCCCACCCCGCCCCCCGTGATCAAACATCAGGCTCTCTCGCTCCCTATTTTAGCTAGATTCTTGTTAAGATTGATGTTTCTCACTCATCTGTCAAGAGCGCCTTTGCAAGCTTGTTCTGGTTGTTTTATACACTTCCACGGCTTCAGTGGCTACCCACATGCTGATGACTCCCAAACCTCTATCCCAACTGTGTTATCCAGCTTCATGCTGTGTCTCTACCCAGTCTACCTCTCTCAAAACCATCCTCAGCACCTCTCCATCCTTCTTCCAAGACTTTTCCATTACTTTCTAGCTCGGCAGTGATTATCTGATCCTTTCAGTCACCAGAGCTAGGAACACAGTCAACTGTGTAGGCTCCTTCTCTGTGTCCAAGTGGACTTCTTCAGCAAGTTCTGTTTGCTCTAAACCCCCCACTTCTCTAGCATCCAATCCCACATTTCCATTTCTGTCGTCGTCATTGTCATCGGTGCCTAAATGAGGCTGTGGTCACTTCCCACTTGCTTCACTCTCACGCCCTCCTGCCGTCCTTGTCTCTCAGAACCCCGATTCGTTGGTCATTGTGCTTTCCAACGTGCATACTGATCATGACCTCCCTCTAGTGAAGCCTCTGAAGACTTCTCATCACAAACAGGATACAGCGGCATTTCCGTGGCTGGGCTCTGTAGCTCTCAGATCGGAGCACCTTTCCCTCGTTCTGAGTCATGTTACACTCTGAGCTCATGGAATTGCTCAACCTGTCTCTCCGTCCTGTATTGCCCTCACTTGTATTGTCTGGCAGTTACGTCCTTCCCTGTTCCGAGTTTCTTACGCAGACAACGGTCTCCAGGAAGATGAACTATAATCTTAGGGTCTATCTTAGGATTTGAAAGGCTTGCCCATCACGTAAAAAAGCTTGGTACTGATGGTAGAGAAGTGAAGCCAGCCCCTGAGATGGCAAGAAATGGGTCTAATAAGGTGTTCTCCCATTGCAAACCTGTGAGGATCTCGCTGGAGGAACTGACAAGTCCCAAGTGAGAACATGAGGTTGGTGGGGCTGGAGGAAATCCAGGCGCCTTGATGGGAAGCACAAAGACATTTTCAGATTTATAAATGCCTTTTCCCTTCCTCCCTCTTCTTGTCTTCCCCATGAGATGCCTCAGAGGGTGGGCGTGTTCTTCAGGTTCATGAAGGACACTCTCATTTTATAAACTAAAAATCACTACCCTCAAGCAGAGTTCAGAGTTAGGATAAATACTAACGAGATTCTCCAGGAAGAGGGCATTGATGAACAGTGGACAAGCTACTGAGAAGGCTGAAAACCACGAGGTTGGAGTAGCACTTTCTTTTTTTCCTGTCGCCAAAATGCTGTGTGTCCTTTGGCAAATTACTTTACCATGGCTTGTGATTTAGCATTTCACTAGATGATTCTGAATTCCCTCTGCAGTAATAATATGATTACTTCAATGTATATGGCAAGGCACTTGTAAGAACCTACTTTACACCACCCCATCCCCCAGGAAACTAATGATTATTTTCTTATTTGGGTTCTCTTTATTTTGTTGTGTTCTGAATATGTGATGGACAGAGCTGCAGAGTCACAGAGGTGGTAGGGGCTGATTCATACCTTACAGATAAAGGTGGCAATTGTCTTCATAATTTAAGTAAAAAAAATCATTTTGTGTGTATGGATGTTTTGTCTGCATGTGTGACTGTGCACTGTGTGCATACCTGGTGCTCATGGAGGCCAACCAGGGCATCAGATCCCCTGGAACTGAACTTACAGGTGGTTATGAGCCACAGTGTGGTTGCTAGGAAGTGAACCCAAGTCCTCTGGAAGGGCATCAGTACTGCAGAGTTATATCCAACCTTCCCCCTACCTCCACACACTTTGGGTTTTTTGGGTTTTTTTTTTTTTTTTTTTTTTTTTTTTTTTTTTTTTTTGTGGGGTTGTTGTTTTTCTTTTTGAGACAGGTTATCTCATTGGGACCTGCTGCTCCCTGATGAGGCTAGAGTAGCTAGTCAGTCATTGAACAGCCAAAATCTAGTCACCTGTCTCTGCCTCTCTAGTGCGGGACTACAAGCACATTGTCACACCCAGCATTTGCTTTGAGTTCCAGGGACCAAACTCAGGTCCTCATGCTTATGCAGCAAGCACTCAGGGACTGAGCTGTCTCCCCAATCACACGTCCTAAATTTATCTGGGGATTGTATGTATGTGTACCAGGTGCATGCAGGAGCCCGCAGAGGTCAGAAGAAGGCACCAGATTCCATAGAAGTGGAGTAACAGGTGGTTAAGAGCCAGCATGTGGGTGCTGGGAATTAAATCCAGGTCTTCTACAAGAGCAGTAAGCACTCTTAACCGCTGAGTTATCTCTCCAGCACCCCTACCCTAACAGTTCTAACTTTAAAGATTGGTTTAAACATTTAGTCTATGTGCCTGAAAGAGTAAAACCTGGGCATGGGGCTCAGATTTTACATATGTTCCCATCATTTTGCTTGTATTCATAGATAATGTTATATTTGAGAGAAGCAGTTCAAATTTGCTTGTTCTGGGAATAATATTCAGTGCTAGAGGTAAGGATTGGCTTGCCTGAAAAATAAGTGATTAGTAATAATTATTGGTGACTCGTATAACCTAGAGAGATGATGGGCTTATTTGGGATGATGATGGTGGAGGAGGAAGAACTGTTTTTGGAAGGAATCAAATAAAGGGCTCAATGACTATGAAACCCCAAGAGAGATGACATCATCTGGTTCAAAAGTTTTCTGGAACAAATGACAGAACTGATTATCGGAAGTATTTTTAATTAGCTGAGCTCAATCCAAAACAAGGCGTACAAGCCCAAGCCAACAGAGGAAGTTTCTTGGACTTCCTATTTAAAACAGATGTTTTATCAGGATTTCTGAATGTGATAATAGGATTGTATCCCGATGTAGTTTAGGGAACTTGGACATGCATAAAAACAAACAATATCTAGGTGTTCTCCCTTCTAAAAGGCATACAGGATATTTGTAGGGCATTTCTGCAGGTGGGTAAGTTACCTGGAGATCAGCAAGCTCAAAGCTAAGGTTTGGAAGCTTGAAGAGAGGAAGAAGAAGGCTGGTGTGGGTCCTCCACAGAGTTCCTGGTAAGGAAGGAGTCATGGAACAGGGAGTCAGACTATAGTGCAGCAGCCAGATGGGCAACAGCCATGAGGAAACTCTTGAAGTTGATGTAAAATTTCCTATGAACAAAGCCACCCCCCTCCCTAGATGCAAAGCCCTTCTACAAGGCAAGATGCCACCATGCTTTGTCTTCACTGTGTGAGCTTAGGGTTCAGCTATTAGATGAGTTTGGTTGAATTTACTAGAGGGGAACTTTTAAAACACAGAGCTCAAGAGCTCTTTGTAAATATTTTTGGCAGAGTAAAAGTACACACATTGCATGGGAAGGAGGTAATGTCTTGTGAGGGAAGACATCTTCCCGGCTCTGTAGCAGTCTCCTGGGAAGAAGCAGATTTCCAATTTGCTGTTACGTTGTCCCACTCTGTCACTCAAGGGAATGCTCCCCGAATTTCTCCCCAGATCCTACCTTATTCACGTGGCTTTGGAATCCAAGTCATCTGACTGGTTAAAAGTTTCTGTGAAACCACTCACAAGGGAATAGGTGCTAAGTAAGGTCAGAGACGAAGCAAAATTTGCAAGTGATGGTGTTTAGTTTGCTTTGCGTGGAACTTATCTAACAGCTAGTGTAACAAAAGAGTAGATGAGCACCTTCTCAGAATAGCAAATAATGTGTCTCCTATGTGGCCCCCAGTTTCTTAAGAAGAAAACAGCATGATAACAGGTGAAAGAAATGGAAAGTCTGAATTTTGGTAAATTCTTGTCATAAGTATATAAAAATCCAGTGTCCTCCATATGCATATGACATACACAATTTAAAGATTTTTTTCTTTCAATTAGAAAAAAAGGAAAAGAAAATTATGCTGATAAGTGCCTGAGTATCAGAAACTCCCAAGTCCAAATGTTTTTGTTGTTTTGTTTGCCCATAAGTGGGTAATTAACTATGATTATTGGTCTTTATTGTTTAGTAAATACTTTGCAAATTACAAGTATCACAAAGAGGTATTTATAGAAAGAGAAACTTGTTACAGAATTGTGCCTGGTCATAATAATCTCTAACTTTTCCTTAGAGACCCCAGGGGAATGAGGCTTGGGTCCTTTTCTGGGATACAATGAAAGCTTACTAAGAGGTGCAAAAATATTTGCCAACTTCGTTACCATCAACAACAACAACAACAACAACAACAGAAATTTAAACAAGATTTATGTATTTATTTATTCCCCTCTCTCCCTCATTCTGTATGTGTGTGTGTGTGTGTGTGTGTGTGTGTGTGTGTGTGTGTGTCCCCCGAGACAGGGTTTCTCTGTGTAGCTATGCACCTTTCTTGGAATTCACCCTGTAGCCCAGGCTGGCCTTGAACTCAGAGATCCAACTGCCTCTGCCTCCTGAGTGCTGGGATTAAAGGCATATGCCACCACCACCCGGCTCTCACTGAGCAATCTTGCTGGCCTCTCAACAATTAAAAACAACAACAACAAAAAACTATTTAATGAACAACTTCAAAACCTTATGCTGTACAATATTTATTTATCACAATTTCAGGTGTCAGATGAGTGATTCATATTTGAGTTCATTTGAGATTTGAGGAAAGCATATCATAAGCAATTAAAGATATTAGACATCCTTTATTATGAAGGTACAATTTACATACAATAACCTGTTGTTTGGAAATATCAAGTATTTCTGAAAGTCTACTATAAATACACACATTTACATATTGGCTGCCAGTTTGCTAATTTACATGTACTAATGAAGCCAAATAGTGAGACCATGATATTGTTTCTTCTGCGAAAACCCTCAGCCAACCCTTCAGCAAATGTGAACTCTAAAGTCATTGTTGTGTGGATTGTAAAATGTCAAGAGAAGGCAACTTTGGGAATGAAGAAGCTTGCACACTCAGAAAGGTGTAAAAGCCTAAAATGTTAGCCATGCAGGGGAACTTACAATGATTTCTGGTACCTTTATTGTTTATCCTGGATAAGAACAAGCATTCTGAGTTATATCCACACTAACAATGATTCTGGATTCCTCTCTGACATTTGCTTCTATAATTCCTTAAGGAAGGAAATAGGAAGATGCTTACATTCTGGAAGCGGGATTTGTAATGTAGGTTTCTTGAAGATTCCTTGATGCATACTACATGATTTTTTAAGTAATTAGTAGGAAATAGTATTTTAATCTTAGATGATGATTTTTACATAGTATTTTAGTAACTGCTTTTACTTTTCTGGCTTGAAGATGGATCCATTTTAAGAGTTTGTAAAAGTGTTTTAGGTCTAGAGAAAACTATATATATTTATTTTTTGCATGTGTATTTTTAAAGCTGTGCAAAGCCTTCAAATGTCTTAAGTATAAGGCGTTTATGTTCTTCATCTAAACGTTGTTTTGTTAAAACCCAAACTCAAGCCAAAAGGCTGAAAAGGGGAATGAAAATATCTCCACCTAGTGGCCTCCATGAGACAGCTAATGAAACCAAAATCGAAAAGCATTTTCTGCAGAGGCTCACCCACCACGCAGTGAGCATGAACCTGTAGGTTCATGATGTAATGTAATTTAGTTAATGTCTACTTAAATATTAACTATCAAAGTAAAATAAAGTTGTAATAGTGTGCATTTGTAATTAAAGTGAAAATAATAGGTGGAAATATATTTATTTGGGGGTGGGGTGGGGATGGAGTTAAGTTGTAGAGGAAAGAACTCAAGCCTTTCACATGCTAGGCAAGCATGCTACAGTTGAGCAACACCACAGCTGCTCTTCATGGTGGCAAATCCTGGTGTGTTTCCACACTTACATCATTGCCAAAGGTTGACAGAGAGGTGAAGGTTTCAGGTGGAGTCATTTCTTTCTTCTGCTTTGCACAATCTCAGTGACTACAGGACTGTGTCCTCTCACCAAGCTAGCTCCATCCCCATTACAGTCCACTACCTCAGTACATCGTTTCAAAATGACGGAATGAAAAAGTGATGACACAAGATTATGAGGGCATAAAGGCTAATATAAAAGGAAAACCAGTCAAACGATGTGCTACTAAATGTTTGCAATGGGGCTGGACCCTTTTAATTACCGAGTCAGCTTTGAAATTTATTATGAGATTGAAGAGGGCAGGTAGGATGGCTCAGTGGGTAAAGGCACATGTTGCCAAGCCTGAGTTCCATCCCTGGGATCCATATTGTGTAGGGAGAGAACCAATGCCTACAAGTCAGCCACTGACCTTCACATGTGCACTCAACTACACACACACACACACACACAAATAAATGAATGTAAAAATTGTTTTTAAAAATATGAATGAATGCCGGGCAGCAGGAGGCAGAGGCAGGTGGATCTCTGTGAGTTCGAGGCCAGCCTGGTCTACCAAGTGAGTTCCAGGACAGCCAGGACTGTTACATAGGAAAACCCTGTCTCAAAAAACAAAAAACAAAACAAAAGCAGCCCAGACAAACAAATAAACAAAACATGAATAAATTTATGGGGCCGGTGAAGTGGCTCCATGAAGAGAGAGGTCTGCTGGCACGCCTGACAACCTGGGTTTAGTTCCTGGGACCTACATGGTGAATGGAGGTAACCAAGTCCTAGAAGTTGTCTTCTGAACTCCACAGGTGTGCATGCACAACACACACTCACTCAAATACGTAATGTAATTAGCCGAAAAGAATAAATTTAGATATAAAAACAGCACTAGCCAGTTACGCAAATTGTTTCTTGACTTCTGTGGACCATGAAGGGACTATGCCCTCATTAACAGTCCAATCTACATATACTGAAAAAAGAAGTTAGCTGAGCGGTGGTGGCGCACACTTTTAATCCCAGCACCTGGGAGGCAGAGGCAGGCAGATCTCTGCGAGTTTGAGGCCAGCCTGGGCTACAAAGTGAGTTCCAGGAAAGGCAAAAAGCTACACAGAAAAACCCTGTCTCAAAAAATAAAAGAAAAAATAAAAGAAAGGAAAAAGAAGTTAAAGGTATGTGGGCATTGTTCAGAACAGAGTGTTCATCTCGGAGAACAGTTACAGGAAAAGTATTTTCCCATTATGTGACTTGTATATAGTAATGACTATATGTTTAGCTCTTTCATTGAGTAAGATCAACCTAATGTAAAATATTAAACATGGTTTATCTAGAGCTTATTTTGGAGTAAAGCACACATGTGAATATAAAGAAGTTATCCCAGATAGCGAAGTCTGCAGAGCTGTTGGTACTGGCCTCATGTGCCTGCTTTTGTTTTGTTGTTTAACATTTACAGTCTTTGATTGAAATGGTGTGGTACTGGTCTTCACATCAGCTACTGGCTTGAGTTTAATTGAAAATACCATGTCTTTCTTCTCTTTATAGAAAGCATCATCATTCACCAGTTGCGAATGAGCTCCAGATGAGATTATCAAGCACAGCCCTCAGTCATCACTAAGGTCCTCCATGCTACTGATGTTGACTGGAAACACGCTATGACTTCCAGTGATTTTGTTTTGAGGATACAATTTAACAGTTACAAACCACATTGTGGATGATATGAACAACTGTAGCAAAAGCAATTGAATCTTTGTGCCAAAGAAAGTTTTCTTCTCTTTGCAAAGCTTTCAGGTCTGTGGGCACATGCCATGTAATTTATTTTTATAATACATTTTGTAATGTGATTTCTTTCCCTAAATTGTTTCTTTTCTCATAGTCTGTGGCACATATATCTATAGATTACACTGTCAGTTCTTCAAAGTATTGATATTGTGTATTTAAAAGGTTAACATATCCTTTTCTTTTTATTAATTTGTTATTTTTAAGGAAGAGAAAGCGCAACACTCTGTTTCCCTGGGCAACTTTAAGAGGTAAAACCTAGAAACAGTATATTTGTGGGGTTTGATGACTCTATGATGCTGTGGTCCCGACTGGGGTTCAACACTGAAAACAGCATTCTGGCTTAGGAGTTTAAGTACTTAAAACCAATTTGTGCCTCCTGCTTGTGTTCTGTATGGGAAACAAACAGCATTGACTGGCAGGTCCATTTTATTTCTATCTGCATTATTTAATTATGTATACAAAACGTAATAGTGACTGTTATGTTAGGGTGTTTCCCACATATTACTCCTACCCCCACAAAAGCTTACAAATAACAATAGACCTAGAAAATGTCAACTTTTTTTTTTCTTCAAAAAACTAGGGAGACCCAAATGTAGACAATCGTTTCCCTCTGATTTTGATTGACTTTCACAACTCCATGTAGGTTGAGGAGAACAACTCCTCCAACTATTACTATTCTTCTGTGTATCCCTAGCTGGCCTAAGACAGGCTGTGTAGACCAGGCTGGCCTTGAACTCAAGGGTTCTGCCTGTCTGTGCCTCCCACAGGTGCTGGGACTAAAGACTTGTGCCATTTTGTAAAGAGTATATTTTTAAAAAATTAAAAGCCCAAACTGTATTACTCAAGTCTCGACGTCAGAGCTGCTGTTGAATTTAGGTTTATGTGAAAATGTGAAGTCTACTTGAAACTCTACTTCAAAAAAACCCAAAAAACAAAACAAAACAAAAAAACTGCCTATGGGGGTGGGAATGTTTCCAGTATGATCTTTAAAATAACTTTAAAGATAAATTAAAGGTTGACAGTTTAGTTTCTAAATGCAGAAGTCATTTATTATGCTACTAAGTGTGAATGAAGAGCCAACGCTTCTTCTGAATGTTATGAGGTAAGTAAAAGCACCCAAGTTAAGTACTGTAAGCTCACCACTATAGTCCACAAGCTGTACCCACATCAGCCACAGAGTCTCTGGAATGGGAAACACAACGCGCAATTTCCTCCCTTATGTAACCTAGGTTTTAATGTAATCTGTGGAACTGACAAATCATAGTCAATACATACTGTAAATGAAATAACTATATTTTCTAAAAACTATTCTTGCTTTGTTAAAAGTAAGATAAATGTTATGTTAGGCTTACCCAAGCTTGAATGCCTGTGGAGGTCTCACATAACCTTCTGTGGTTTTGATCACTGACACAGAAGCCTGGGGTATGTGTGTGTGAGAAGATTTTTTAAAAGTGTTTTGTTTTCTTAAAATGTTAAAATGTAATGACATTTTCAATCACAAAACAGTTCTTATTTTATTTAGTTTGTTTGTTTGGTTAGTTGGCTTTTGGTTTTTCAAGACAGGATTTCTCTCTCTGACTATCCTGGAACTCCCTCTGTAGGCCAGGCTAGCCTTGAACTCACAGAGATCCATCTGCCTCTGCCTCCTGAGTGCTGGGATTAAAGGCGTGTGCCACTACTGCCCAGCTTTATTTAGTATTTTTATATTGACAGGGAAGTAAAGTTTTTAGGTGGCACAGTTGCCTGAAGCTTAATTATTTGCACTGAATTAAAACATTACTTAGATGTGTATTTTGGATCTGATGGATTTCTTTCTCACCAGAGTTTGGTATTTTGCAAAGATCATGTTGCAACCAGTCATCTGGGTAGATGCTGAGGTTTTCCTGTCTACCTTACCATGAATTTCTTTGGTTAAACATGAATGACAGATAAGTAGAATGAACACATTATATTTGGGAAAAAAAGAGAATATTAACAAGATCACAATCGCATTTTAGCAACCTTGTCTAGTTGTAAAAGTTGCCTTCGCAAGCAAGTCTGGCACTAACCTGGATTACATCATATAACTTCAATCTCTTTTACTGTAAATATGTCTTCATCAATTTGAATGAGACTAATTTTTGGATGGAATAATTTGGATGTTTCCTGGAGTGTAATCAGTATTTCATGTTCAAGTCACAATTGAACTAATCAATTTGTTTTATGCTTGATTTATTGTCATTTTGTTTTGTTTTGAAGACAGGGTCTCCCTATGTAACCCTGGTTGGCCTGGAACTTGCTATGTAGAATTCACAGAGATCTGCCTCTTTCTGTTTCCTGAGTGCTGGGAATAAAGGTGTCCAATAAAATGCCCAGCTTTTACACTTGTTTTTTGAGACAGGGTTTCACTATCTAGCTCAGGCTGTCCTCAAACACACTACATAGCTGAGGACAGGCTTGAACTTGTGATCCTCCAGCCTCAGTCACCTGAGTGTTAGCATTACAATGCTGGCTTTATCTTTCCTCTTGGTAACTGTTTTTGTTTATTTGATTTTGGTTTTCATGATATCTTCTGCACTTTTTTTCAAGAGTTCATAAAGTATTGAGCAGATAGTGGTTAGAGTATATGCACAGGATGCTGGTGCCCAGAATGTACATAAAACATGAATTTGTTGAGTCTTAAGACAACTATTAAGAAATCATTATGTGGGATATCTAACACCAACACAGACACTACTGAAATAATGTAGAGCTTATAAAAGTCAGAGGCAGGGGTTGGGGATTTAGCTCAGTGGTAGAGCACTTGCCTAGCAAGCACAAGGCCCTGGGTTCGGTCCTCAGCTCTGGAAAAAAAAAGTCAGAGGCAAAGCAAGAATAAGTGGTTTATTAGGTATGTGATGTTTTTATCTAATGCCATGGTTGAACTTTTCTGGAAATACAGAAAAAACAAAACATAGAGGAAGCTGAGAGTGTTTGCAAATTGTTTGAGCAACACGTCTACAAATAACAAGTACAAAATGAAACAAAATCATCCTTGGTACCTGAGGCTCACACCCTCTTCCCCCTGCTGCTAAACCAATGCTAAAAGACTGGTGAGAAGGTAAAGAGGGAAAACAATAAAAATAACTGTAATAAACGTATAAAAATCATAAGTTTTCTGACCATTAGTATTTGTCTCTTAAATTTTCAGCATTTACTTCCTAACTACAGAATAACTATTGTTTATGGAAAATACAATAGTTTCACAAATTTTGGACAGGTATGTTTATGGATGCCATGGTGTGATACAGACATTTTCTGCCTTTTTTATTTTTGGCTCATGTTATTTGGGAGAATTTCACCTTATCATCTAAAATATTTTTGTTACCTTACCAGTGCAAATTTGAATTTTTAATCTAATTTTTACAAAAGAACATAAAGCATTTGTTTCTTCAATATAATAAATGCATAATGTGATCAGTCAGTCTTAGAATTCTTCAATTTTTAACAAAGTTTTCAAAAGTCAGAGTATATTTTGGAAGGCTTTTAGAAATATATTCTATTTTCCTATCATTCTTAATTTTGCCTTCTTTAAGTTCTTTTAAGTACATACGTTTATTATTTCACACTGAAGCCATATGATTTTATGTACTTGTCTTTTATATGAATGTAATACCCTGTTTTCAGCTCTTCATAGGTGACTGAAATTACAATTAAGACATTCTCTGTGTTACTTTTAAAAATCAAATGCATTTATGGAAATCTCACCAGAGTATGAAAAAATGACAATGAAATAGGAAAGCATTGTGCAATATCCTTTTTACATAAGAACACAATTTTCATAAAATTAGAACAATTTAAAATAAATTCACTTTTTAACAATTTACTTTTTTATGTGTATGTGTATGTGCATGTGTATGTGTATGTGTAATGTGCCCAAGTGTATATATGTGCATCATGTGCATGCAGTAACCCAGGAGGCCAGAAGAGGGCATTGGGCTCCCTGGGACTGGAGTTACTGGTAGTTTTGAATCACCTGAAATGGATGCTGTGCACCAAACCTGGGTTCCCCACAAGAGCAGCAAGTGCTCCTAACCACTGAGCCATTTCTCCAGCTCCACAACTTTCTTTTATTCAAAATAGTTTTTTTAACTCCACATTTCACACTTCCTTAGTGTATTTCACTATGGCTGTGTAGATGTAGCAGAGTAGGACTGCCAAAAGGAAGGATATTCTTCCCAGTTACATTGTAGTTTTGATTCTTTAGTAAAATAAAAACTGTAAGATTTTTAGGACAAGGAACTGGCTAAGAGGGTCCTCTTGCTCCTCCACCATCACCAAACGCTGTGTCAGTCAGTGTTCATGTACTAGTCTATAGCTTTCTATTGTTAATCTAAAGGTAGATTCCTCGGTAGAGCAAACATATCCAAGGCTCTGCTGACAGGCATGCTGGGAAATGGCAGTGTGGGGAATGGTTTCTGTAAAGAGGGATAGGAATGAAGGGGAGTATGCTTGACCTCTCATCAGCTCGGTGACAGAGATGGTGGCTCATAATCAAAGCCAGTTCTAACTCACCTTTGCCTTACTTGGATAAAGGAATGAGTTTTTCTTGTTTATTAGTTAGAGATGTACCTAGCAAAGAAGCAACAGGCCAACAAGACCAGAGAGGATATTGCTGCCAAGCCTGACAGCCTGAGTTCAATCCCTGGGACCCACACATGGTTGAATTTGTTCTCTGATTTCCAAATGCGGACTGTGGGACAGGTGCTTTCACACATAAAGAGATACATGAATGCACATAAAATAAATAAATGTAAAAAGAACCTTTTTAAAAAGCAGACAGGAAGGATATTTAAGCCAAAATGCTTCCTGCATACAAATTGGGTGATCAAGAGAATGAACAAGAGTAGCTCTGGGTGAACCGTGGTTTAAGGACACTAGCTGAAAAACTCATTATTAATTTGGATTTTATAAGAGAAAATGCCCCAGGCTCTAAACTACATTTAAATGAACTTCTTAACCTCAGAGCTCTGGGCTAGTGACCATGTAGAAGACAGCCCCTTCATCCCAGGCTTCTTTGGCAACAGGGTACATTGTCTACTTTGGAATTGAAAACTTTGCCAAGGCACCTATAAGAGACATCAAATACGGAGACATTCTCTTCAAGTAAACCACTCAAGGCAACTTTTTGTTCTAGGTACAGTAACCTGATCTACGGGGAAAGTACAGAAATCTAGAAACTGGATTTCAAAGATGATTGGTTCCCCCCTCCTCTCTCTCTCTCTCCCCCCCCCCCTCTCTCTTATTGTGCATTAGTACTTTGCCATGTGTTTCAGGTCCCCAGGAAATGGAGTTACAGACAGTTGTGAGCTGCCATGTGGGTGCTAGGAGTTGAACCAGGGTTCTCTGGAGGAGCAGTCAGTGCTCTTAACCACTGAGCCATCTCTCTAACGCCCACATCCCCCTTTAAAGTCAACCAGTCATTCCTTGTTTTTTTTGTTTTTGTTTTTTTTTCTCCCCCTGGCATCACAGTATTTGTTTTAGAGAGAACCACAATCTCTAAGGAGAATAAAACATTTTTTTCCTTCTCTTCAGGATCCTTTGTTTCAAAATCTCCCTTAGATTGAATGGTGTGTCAGTTCCTTGCTTCTGTGATAAAAAGCCCATGAAGTCAACTGATAAGGTCAGAGTTCCCACTGGCTCACACTTTCAGAGGTCAGTCCATGGTACATGCCTCTGTTGCATACAGTGCATCATGGTGAGATTCTGCTGTAGAGGATGCCTTTTCACTGTACAGTAGCCTGGAAGCAAACAGAAATACTGAAAGGGAACAAAATCTCCGTATCCCCTTCAAGTACATGTCCCCCTGTGGTGGCTTAAATAAGAATGGCCCCCATAGGCTCATGTGTTTGAATGCTTGGTTCCCAGATGGTGGACTGTTAGGAAGGATTAAGGGGTGTGGCCTTGTTGGAGGGGGTGTGGCCTTGGAGGAGGTAAGTCACTGGTGGTGGGCTTTGAGGCTACAAAAGACCACACCAGGCCTAGTCTTGCTCTTCTTGCAGTTTGCAGTTCTGATGTGAGCTTTCAGCTACAGCTCCAGAGCCGTGCCTGCCTGCCTTCCTGCCTGATGATTATGGACAGACTCGCCCTCTGAAACTGTAAGCAAGCCCCCAACTAAGTGCTTCCTTTGATAAGTTGCCTTGGTCTTGGTGTTTCGTTACAACAATAGCACTCCTAGGACACCCTTCTTGCTATAATTTTCCCCCTAGGCTTCACCTTTTATGGTTTTACTATCCCACCCCAGCAACACCATAAACTGGGATCAAGCCTTCAATAAATTGGACTGTGCGGGACATTACAGACTGAAGCTATAGCAACTGTTGTTGTACAGATCGATGCCCAGTTTATGCACTTCTTAAAAGCCTTGCATATTCCCCACAGTGAATTCAAGAAACTGGACACAGAGCTCCAGCAGTGTCTACTGCTTATACAAGATACTGGATACATTTTTTATGTGTAGAGATTGAACCTGGGTCTCATACATATTTAACACGTGCTATACCACTGAACTACACCCAACTCTTTTGATAAATGTTTTTAAATGCCAATCCCTGCTAGAATGAGGCCTTGCCTTCCCTTCCCTCACGTTCCTGGTCTTCTCCCCAATTTTCAAATATTCTCCCTTGACCACAACCATGTTTGCTCTCTCTCCTCTCCTCTCCCTACCCCCATTTTTTTCTCTGCTTCCTTTGCCTCCCCTTTTGCTCTTTATGCATAGTTCTTTCACGTCTTTTGCAGGAAGCCATAAGTTAATTCAAGTTCCTTATGTAGGCACCCAGTGATACTCTTCTAACCCTCAAAATTGCTTTTTGAGGATCAGTACTTCAGATATGTTCTGTGTCTTTTTTGCTAAAGTACTAGTCACCAGTACTTCCTTCCCAGAAACTTCTGTGCCCTCAGAAAGTATTAGATCTAGATCACCAATTCGAAAGGAAGATATGCCAACAATGGGCTACCCAACTGGCTGTGATGCTTTAACAAGGGGAATGTGCTCATTCATTTTCACTTCACTTTTCAAAGAGGCCAGGCATTGTTTTCCACATGGAACACTGGTTCCAGCAGAGAGTGGGACAAATGAACTGTATAAGTTAATGTCTGAGTTACTGTTCTGTTGCTGTGAAGAGACACCATGACGAAGGCAACTCTTATAAAAGAAAGAAGCATTTGTATGGTAGCACACAGGCACGGATGGTGCTGGAGAAGTAGCTAAGAGCTACATCCTGATCCACAGAGAGACTGGGCCTGGTGTGGGATTTTAAAAGCTCACTCCCAGTAACATACCTCCTCCATCAAGCCCACAGTCACTCAAAGGAGGCCATACCTCGTAATCCTTTCCCACAGTTCCACTCCCTGGTGAGCAAGTGTTCAAACATGTGAGCCCTTGGGGGTCCTTCTCACTCAAACCACCACAGTTAACAACACAGGTACCTCACCCAAATTCAGAGCATTGGAGACATCTGTTTCCATGGTGATATAAAATCTTGCTTGAGAACAACTTGATCACCCGGGGTAACGCAGTATTAATAAATCATATAGCATAAGACTTTTTTGGAACCTGATGGGGAAACCCACAGAGACTGACTGCTGACCGGTGCTAGTTGGAGCTCACTGACTCTAGACTGACAGCTCAGGAACCTACATGGGACCGAACTAGGCCCGCCTAATGTGGGTGACAGCTATGTGACTCGATCTTGGGGTCCCTGGCAGCAGGACCAGGACTTATCCCAGATGCATGAACTGGCTTATTTAAGCCCATTCCCTGTGGTGGGATACCTTGCTCAGCCTTGATACAATGGGGAGCGGCTAGGATCTCCTTCAACTTGGTGTGCCAGACTTTGTTGACTACCATGGGAGGCCTTACCCACTCTGAGGAGTGGATGGGGGCAGAGTGGGAGGGTGGTGAGGAGGCGGGAGAAAGGGAGGGAGGGGGAACTGGGGTTGGTATGTAAAATGGAAAAAAAATTAATAAATAAACAGTTAATAATAAAAAAGACTTTTTGGTTATTATTCTATTTTCTCTTGAACGAGGACTCCCTTCTGTAGAGCTTAGTGTCTGACATCATAAAGGGACCTCCTACAACCACTTGTAGACTCATAGAGCCAAGAGCTCACTCTTTCCATTGTCTGTTGGCAACTCATCTCTTCCACTGAAACGTGAATTCACTGAGAGGTGCCGGGGAAGCTCTAGATTTACTGAGTATGTTTTATGTCCCAGGCCTTTTGCCAAGTGTTGGGCCTTTAGAAATGAATAAATAGTCTTTGGCCTTGAGTTTATATCCAGTAAGACAGACAGACGTAAGTAAGTGGACGCCCTTCAGTACCAGATAAGTGCAGGAGTGGAGGTAGGTGGAAGTCTCCTTGAGCTAGACAGAGTTGGAGTTGTTTTAAAGCAGTAACTTCACAGGAAGCAGTGACTCAAGGTTTTGAAAAAATAAATGTGCCTCCCACTGCTAGGACTTCTAACAATTTAAAACTTGTCAAAATGGAAAAAAGTATAAGTTTAACTCTAAAAATGGTCTGCCCATGAAAGAACATGTTTAAAGGTAAGGCTTTTTCTACCTCTATGGTTTTTGTGGAATAAGCTAAGCCTCTTTCCTTTTCTATCCCACTCTCCTTTAAATAATTAATTTCTCTGTTATAGCTGTAACAGATGTCAGCTGGCTGTCAACCTAGAGATGGCACTGTATTTTAAGATAAGATTTTGTCTATAATTGATGATACTCGTTGGCTGAATGTAATCAACTGAGAGATCATAAACAATGGAAGTCGTGAATTCTGTGGTCTCTCTGGGTACTCTTTCACTTAGAGTGAGAAATGAAACCTGACTCTTTAAGTTTATAGGCTGCCTACTCAAATTTCTGAAATTTGGTGTCATTGTCCTTCCTTTAAATGACTCACAATAAAAATGTCTTGTTTAACTAGTATTTCCGATTGCTGACTGGTTATGCAAGAGTCTGCAACAGCAGGGGCCAAGCCAATCAGACAGCCTCTCAGTGTGTGAACAAAAGGGTTCTTAAACATCTAACTCTAAGAGTTCATTCAATAAACACACTCCATAAAAATCAGGAAAACGTTGTTTGTTTTTGTTCTTATTTTTGAGGTAGGATCTCATGTAGTCAGTGCTGGCCTTGATTCTCTTGCCTCCACCTCTCAAGTGCTGGGGTTATGGGTGTGCATCATTATGGCCAGCTACAGAAATTATTGTATTTAGTTAGATTTTTTTTTTTTTCAAGACAGGGTCTTTCTGTGTAGCCCTGACTGTCCTGGAACTCATTCTGTAGACCAGGCTGGCCTTCAACTCAGAGATCTGCCTCCCAAGTGCTGGGATTAAAGGTGTGCACCACTACTACCTGGCTAAGAAAAGATTAATTTTTAAAAGTATGTTTTCAAACTCAGATTGGATGAATCTCCAATATAATAAATATAGGAAATTAAATGTACCACAAGAAGTCTGCATCACCCTCCTAAAAATCATCAGGGATACTTTCAAAGTTCATTAGTCCTACCAAAGTCTCTAAGCAGTTATGCTTAACTGAAAGTTGAGCAAGAAGATACTGGAAAGTATTTGAATTATTTCTTAGTCATTAAAGACGTCTTTGATCCCAGCACTTCAGAATCAGAGACAGGTAGATCTCTGAGTTATAGGCCAGTCTGGTCTACAAGGCAAGTGCTAGGACATCAAGGGCTACAGGGAAAAAGTGTCTGGAGAGGGGGTGCTTTCTCTGAAATGCATGCTCTAAGAACAGTAACACTCATCCTCTTAAACCTTGCTAGGCAAATGAAGCTGTTACTCTTCTACAATTTGTTTTCCTTCTGGCTTGGAGGCATAATGCAGTAATTGAACTAAAAGGTGAAAACTGTACAAAACTCACATTTCAAAAGCTAAACTAACTTTTCAGATTGTAGGGTCTTCATATAGTCTTCCATTTCAGCTTTATTTTTATGCTTAGACTCATACATGCATTGTACTTACTATGTTGATCTGACTGCTTTAAGAAATGTCACATAAACCCCACTTTTTTTTTTTTAAGTGTTTTTTGAGACAAGGTCTCACTATGTACTTCTGGCTGTCCTGGAATTCATTATGTACACCAGGCTGGTCTTGAATTCGCAAAGATCTGTGTGCACCACCACCACCACCACCTACCACCACCACCACCACCACCACCACCACCACCACCACCACCACCCCCATCACCCACCACCACCACCACCACCACCACCACCACCACCTACCACCACCACCACCACCACCACCACCACCACCACCCCCATCACCCACCACCACCACCACCACCACCACCACCACCACCACCACCTACCACCAGCACCACCACCACCTCCTCCACCTACCAACACCACCACCTCCTCCACCACCACCACCACCACCTACCACCACCACCACCACCACCACCACCACCTACCACCACCTACCAACACCACCACCACCACCACCACCACCACCACCACCTACCACCACCACCACCACCACCACCACCACCACCACCACCACCACCACCTACCACCACCACCACCACCACCACCACCACCTCCTCCACCACCACCACCACCTCCTCCACCACCACCACCTACCAACACCTACCAACACCTACCAACACCTACCACCACCACCACCACCACCACCACCACCACCACCACCCCCATCACCCACCACCACCACCACCACCACCACCTACCACCACCACCACCACCACCACCACCTACCACCACCACCACCACCACCACCACCACCTACCACCACCACCCACCACCACCACCACCACCACCACCTACCACCACCACCACCACCACCACCACCACCACCACCACCCACCACCACCTGGCCACCCGTGAAGTTTTTAATAAGAAAGAGACAGAGAGTTAATCTCTTCTAAGAGAAACAAAGGAGAGAGGGAGCAGATAAGCACACCAGGAACAATCAGATCACCACTACTATAACAACAATAGCAACAAAGCTTTTAAAGCAAAGATGCCCTGCATCATCCAAGGGAGGTTCCAGGAAATTGTGGATATAAATCTCAGAAGCTCAACTCTCTTATACAGAACCCATGGAGCTCTTGTAAATGACCTGCTCCCATCCTCCACACACTTTAAACCCTCTCAGGAATATACTATTCATAATATCCAAGACAATGTACATGCACTTAAAGGATACTGGTGGGAATTTGTCCCTATGTTTATTAGTAATGAGGAAACTTTTTCCTTGGATACTTCCCATTGTAGGTTGAAGGGTTGATGATGGTAGTAAAACCAGCAGTAAAAAAAACTCTTAAAAACTAGAGTAGTAAAACCAGTTACAGGAACTAACACATTTAATGGGGAGGGGGAAAAAGACTTCAGGATTACCCTCAACACTCTGATGAACATTTTACTAATCATCAGAACTTATAAAGATAAAAGGATATGCCTCTCTACTATGGCAGACTGTTTTCCTTTTGAGCTTGAAGGGGAATGTAGGCTGCCAAAGCAAGATACACACCTAAGGATCTCAGGGGCACTAAGAATTTGAGAAACCAGACAGAAGAGCATGCCCTAGCAAGTCAGTCATTAGAGCCACCAAGATATTTTATTTGAATGCTTCTGGTCTTTTGAAAAAACTTAATTCTAAATTATAAGAACCAAGCAAAAGGCAAAACTGTAGACAAAGCCTTTAAAAAGTGGGTATCTGTTGTCAGATGGTCTGAATTTCAAACATAATTGAATAATGTAGATGATACAGAATTATTTTTGTAAATTTACATGCTTATAAGAGAAAATTTGCAAAATATAGAAAAGCAAAAAGAAACAAAAATCCAGCCTCCAGTCAGCCAGTGGAGGTCAGCATCTTAGGCTTTACACTTGGGTTTTACACTTCTGTGGTCTCTTTACTGCTTTGTTGTCTTTGGGTTTCTCACCTACTATTATTATTTATTAATAGATCTCCCTATGGATTTCCTCTCTATGTAGCTTAGGCTGGACTTCTATTTATTATACAGGGCCAGCCTCGCATTACTTCGACAGCTTGGATTATAGCTTAGTCTCTTGATGAGTATTTCCTTGGCAGGTTCAAGTATGTAATACCTCATTTTAAACAAGTGGCATTACGTTCTGGTTTTTAGTCATCGAGTTAAGAAAATCGCTACTATGCTTACAATAAACTTCCTAAAGCAACGTGCAGTAACATAGAGATCATTGATGGGAGAAAAAAATAAGTGAGAATCGCTCGGAAGCAAGGGATTAGGGCTAAACTAGGTCACGTTACTGATTTTTTTTTTTTTTGTCAAAGGGTCACATGTCACCTCACTTAAATTCACAGCCGCACCTGGAGTGTCGAGTGACAACAGGGACCCGCATTCTTTTAAACATGTGGACTCCGGAACGGTACAGTTCCCTTCAGAGGAGGCGTAGCCTTTAAAATTAAACAATAATAATAATAAAAATCATCCCAGCGCCGAAATGACACAGGTCACCGACCCCGACCCGACTCCTCGACCGCAGTCCCCACGAGAACTACGACAGGAAGTGTGAGCAAACAGAAGCGTCCTCCGGGCAAGCCAAGACGCTAGCGGCCCAGCGCGCAGGCGCCGCGGCGGCGCCCAGGGCCGCGCATGCGCTCACGTAGTCGCGCGCCGGGCCTAAACCCCTCACTTTGTCGTCACAGGACAGATGATCAGGGTGCGTCCGCCTTTTCCCTCCCCCTTCCATCTTCCTCCCCCTCCCCTCCCCTCGTCCCTTAATCTTCCTCTCTCTCCCTCCCGGGGGCGTCTCCCAAAGACTACTCCCGCTTCCGGTCAGAGGCGGTCTGCAGAAGCGTGTCCCGCCTCTTCCGCCTCCCCGGTGGCGGCGCGGGTGGAGGAGGCAGTAGCGGCCGCGGCGCCTGCGCGTCTCCTGTCTTAGAGTCGGCAGGCTGGTCCCCTGGGCGGCCCAGCTGGACGTGGCCGAGCCGAAGCCCGGGGGCCGATGGCGATGAACTATAACGCGAAGGATGAGGTGGATGGCGGGCCCCCGTGCCCTCCCGGGGCCGCTGCCAAGACCCGGAGGCCGGATAACACGGCCTTCAAACAGCAACGGCTGCCCGCCTGGCAGCCCATCCTCACGGCCGGCACGGTGCTGCCTACCTTCTTCATCATCGGCCTCATCTTCATCCCCATTGGCATCGGCATCTTCGTCACCTCCAACAACATCCGTGAGATCGAGGTGAGGGAGGGGCGTGGCGGGGGCCTCCCCGGCTCCCCGCAGGTGACAGGCGGGCCCCGCCCTCCGGTGCCTTCTCGGTTTCTTTTGCGGCTTCCCTGAGCTTGCAGTTTTGGCGTCTAGCTTCCCTTTTGGCTGTCGGTTTACATGGCTGGGAACAGAATGAACGTCAGGTGGACAAGACTTATTGATCGGGCAGTTTGTGGGGTTCTCGGAGGGCTAGCGGGCCTGTCTGTCCTTCTAGGAGAGAAGAGAAGAAAAAGTTAGATTTAGATAGAACTCCGAGGCAGCTCACAGGGTCATAACTGTTGTTATTTGCGTAGGGATTATTCCGGGACACCGAGATTAACAAATTGGTGGTTGTTGGGTAAAAAGACCCGAAGTCATAGAGATAGTGATTGTTCTGTGAAGAAATTTGTCCCATGTTACAGGGCACGCACAGTAACTTTCATTTTGAGCTCATTAGATAGTTTTAGTTGTTGGCCATGATCTAGTAAAGACATGAAACTTCTGGCTTGTTTTTAGGCAGTATACATTTCTAATTATGCTCCACATTCGCCCCAGTTCTCCTTACTTGATTTTTTTTTTTAAACTGTGCATATCAGTAACTCCACACGGAATAAGTTGGGATTTAGCTATAAAAAAATTTCACTGGCATTGTTTTCATTGAATATTTTACTTAGACATGATAGAAACACTCAACTGGGGGAAACATTTTGATCTGTGACCGTGCAACAATCACTGCATCATTATCCATCCGCAGTGGTGAAGATTGGTTGGTAACAGAATGTAAGTACTGTGTGCTATACAGTATTAGACATCTACAGGACTTCTTTCATATTTTAGGGAGTTTTGATCTGTGTATAAGGGCCAAGAGGGATGTTGAGTAACCCCGCTTTCTTCTGTTCTGCCATGTACATAATTTTTGAGTAATATTTTAAAAATACCGATTACATGTAGGTGATTTAATTGGATTTCTCCAGTCATTTTAGCTAGGGAGTATTGTTACCTTTTTCCAGCTTAATTTACAATATTAATGCCAAAGCAAGGTTGTTATATTTTTAACGACACAGTGCTTTAGTGTTAATGACAGTAAGGATAGAAGCTAGACTGTACTTTTAAAATCTTTTACTTAGAATTATTTCAGTGTGTTGACAAGAGCAGGTTCACAGCAGATGTTTTCGACATATATTTTTATATTCCCGTTTTTATCCTTGTGATACCCCTGCAAATGTAGTCCCAAATGCACCAAAATGTAAAGCTCTGGGCTGGCCAGGTTGGGCACTAGAAAAGTTTTGATCTTAGAATATTTTGGATTGTAGACTTCCAGATTAGGTGTGCTTAACTGGAGAAGACCAATCAAATATTCCAGAATGTTTAAAAAGAGACAACAATAACAACAACACAACCCTTCACACGTGAAACACTTCTGTTCCCATCTGTGCCCTGTAGCACTCAAATCCTGAGCTCTGCCACTTTACTTAGCTCAGATTTGGGGGTAATTTATTTCTCTGAAGGCTAGTTTCTTCATCTCTAATATAAATAGAATAATAAGATAGTTGTGAGTTTTGATCCTTCAGCAGGAGTTGAGAGCTATGACGTATGACAATGAACTGTTTGAGTATTACAGTCCTGATTACAAGTTTCAAGTTTTCACACTACATTAAGATCCTTACTGGGGTGATAGTAAATATAATGAAATTCCTCCTAAGTAAACATTACAAATTTGAGTCATCTTATTTAAACAATGATTTAGAATTGTAAATGAATATTTACTAAATTGTTAGAAAATTTCTGGTACTATTTACTATAGTATGACAATATCTTTAATTTTCTTAAAAACTTTTGGGTTCTGAAATAAAGTAAGGTTCTGTTACTTAGTTATTAGTAAATGGAAATTTCTAGTGCTCAGTGTGGCACTGATTTTAAGAGTATATTGCAGTGTGTTCAGAAAGGCATTGGGGGTAGAGTTGGTGTAGAGCGCAAGTTCCCGTCTCACTCTAGTTGGTGATGGGAACTGTCTTGGCTCTTGGCACACCTAAAGATTAAGATTGAATGATACTTAAGATGCCATCCACTTCTGAAAATCTGTTACTTCCAGCTTAATTTTGATTTAAAACTGCTGTGTCCAAAATACCACATTTGAAATGAAAGGAAATGGAAATTTGGAGTTACTGGAAATTTTGTATTAGCACCAACACATGCAGATAGAATGCTTAGAATTTGAGTGTTGGATATATACTAAAATTATTTCAAATTTGGTCTAGAGTTATGAGAGAAACCTAGAGAGCTTGTCCAAAAGGGACTTACATGTTTGTGTGCTTTTTCTTTACTCCGTGTGTTCTGGAGATTGAATTCAGGGCCACAAGAAAGTGCTCTACCACTAAGTTACGTCCCTAGCTCCTCACTCAACCTTTTGTTAGCTAGCAGCTTAGACTAAAAGCCTTTGAGGGTTATTAGAAGTAAAGAGGAAGGGCTGGAGAGCTGGCTCAGCAGTAAGAGCACTGGCTTCTCTTGCAAAATAAGTACTCGGGTTTGATTTCCAGCACCCACATAGTGGCTCACAACTGTTTTTAATTACAGTTCTAGGTGATCCCATGTCCTCTTCCAGCCTCAGCAGGCATCAGACACCCACATGGTCTTCAGACATGCAGGCAAAACACCTGTACACATAAAAATAGAATAATAAAAATGTTTTAAAGTCAGGCATGATGCAGGTCTTTAATCCAACACAAGGAAGGCAGAGAATCGATCTCTGAGCCTGGTCTACATAGTGAGTTCCAGGATAGACAGGGCTACATAGACTATATCAAAACATCAAAAAATAAATAAAAAGAAAAATAAACAAATAAAACAAAATGAAATAAAGGTAAATGGGAAATGAGCATCTCTTACCCACATTGATTCCCGTTCTCTTGTTTACATCTTTTGAGTTTCTTTTCGAAAACTTAGTAGCCTAATTTCTGTATTAATTCAAGTTACTGGGGGAAAGGAGATTGTAATTAAAATGCTTGGCTTTAAGTGTTTTGCTGAGAACTTGAAAATTTTAAAGTAAAGCTAATGGACCTTTTACATTCTCCTAGAAATACTATAGTATTATAGTATAAAATATTACTACTCTTATAATGCCCCAGACACCCCCTTAAGAGGGTATTTTTTAATGCTCATATTTAGTATCATTACCTTCCCTTGTTTATGAATCATCTTTCTTTTCTTTCTTTCTTTCTTTTTTTTTTTCAAGATAGAGTTTCTCTGTGTAACAGTTCTGGCTGTCATAGAACTTGCTTCATAGACCAGGCTGGCCTTGAACTCTCAGAGATTTGCCTGCCTTTGCCTCCCGAGTGCTGGGATTAAAGGTGTGTGCCACTACTGCCCACCTAAGTTTATGAAGCTTATTTGCTTAGTTTTTAGATTTTCTAAGTTAAGTAAAATGAGACTTTTAGAAAAGACTGTTGACAATTTTATTAGCCAGTAAAATATTTTAATTTTGAATATATTTATTAATGCTTAATATCTTCATTACTTGCAGCAAAGACTGAGTATTTCTTCTAACTTGGCAGCATTAGGAGTCAAGCATCACCACAAGGCTCCTTTAGAACTCATGGCCAGGCTGAGATACACAGCTCACTTGAAAGTACCATCTGTAACTTCTGCAAAAGCATTTATCAGTGTGAAGTTACATAGTTGTAAATTAATGCTTAGAGAGCTCAGTCAGGTGTCCTGTTCCTATAGCACCAGATATTTTGGAGAGGCTTGAGGTACGAAAAGTGTTTGAATCCAGTAATTCAGTGCTAACTTGGGTGACGTAGACCTAGTGTCCAAAAACAGTAAGAGGAAAAACTAATTAATGGTTAGAGTCAAATGGGTGCATTTTTTAAAGCAACATTTAAGATAGAAGGTAAGTCAGTAATAACAATAGTGTAAACATTTACGTGGAATTAATAACGCTAACCATGTTGAAATCTTAGGGTCCTCCCCTCACATTGCTAAATTCCCTCCTTTCCTTTGTTTTTAAACCTTATTTCATTTTGCTCTCAGTTTTTTTGTCCTGAGTATTTCCTGTTTCTGTTTCTGATAAAAATTTGTTATGTTTTTATATTTTTACTCTTTTCTGGTTTGAATCCTTAGATTGTAAGGTTCTTGAAGGAGATTAAGTCTTTCATCTGCGTTTAGTAGTCTTTGTTTTTACTTAAACTTCAGTGTAGAATCAAGGAAGGATAACTTGTTTCTTAGAAATGATGGTTAAAGATTAGGCATTTTATACTAGGAAATTTAAAGATTTTAATGCTCAAATGTATTGTAGTAACTAAACAGGGAACCTTTGGTAATTAAGAGCTTTGCGTAATAGGGTTTTTGTTTCCAGTAAGTACCTGCTGGAGTGTTTATTAGGGCCAGGAACTGAGACTGGTTTTCCAGATGAGCATTTGCAATCAGTTTGGTTATAGGAAACACTAACTTGAATACCAACTGTATGGAATGTTTCCCTCAAAGAATTAAGTTCTTATGAGTAGAGCTCTGTTGCTACCAAGAAATTGTATTTAACTATTGTGATTTTATCTTGAATTTCATCAGCCAAAAAAAGGTACAAACCCTTCTTTCTTTTTAGTCAAGAACTTCCTCCTTTGTCTCTGCAGCCTAAAATACTTATTTTCTAGCCTTTTATAGACACAAAAACAAACCCTCCCTTATTTAGAGTTTTAAAGAAACATATTAGTAAATTTAGCAGTAGCTACTTAAATGGTTGTGTTAAAGTACTCTTTTTAAGGGCTTCAGAAAATTCTTTAAGTACCTGAAATGTCTCCTTTAACTTAATCTGATTAATACTTAAAGTGACTTATCTTATTAGTCAGCATTTTGTTATGTAACCCATTTAGGTCCTTTATCGATTTCCTTTTAGATAATTCTACATTCAAAAAATGGAAGTTTTCCAGCTCTCCTTGTATGCAGTGTAAAAATGCATGTTCTTCAAATTCCTCTTGGTCACCACCTTACACTCAGTCTGTTTCTTAGGAATGGGCTGTGTTTTTAGAATTACTAAGAAGAAATGTTGGGTTGACTTAGAGGAAGATTCAGAGTTGTCTGGGAACAAAGACAAGAAATACTAGACCTTTTCAGCGAATCTCCTCATCTGTCCTGTACTGCCCTGGTGCTTTGTCATGAGGATTTAAGCTAGTTGCAGGGTCTTATGCTTCTGTATTCTGAACTGTGCCTTATACACTTATGCCGTTTAAAACAGTTAATTTTCAACATAGAGGATTGGGTCCCTCTTCCATTTGGAAGCCTCTTTTCCTTTGAGGTTTAGAACTGTCACTCCTGTGTAAACTTTGTCTTTTGAAAGCTAGTGAATGTTACTTACAACCAGCAGATTTTATTAGGTCAAACTCCCCTTGAGTTTCTGATGACAAGGGGTATAGTGGTTATTTGATAGTGAAAACTTATACATTTTCTATTAAGGATTTTTTGATCAATGGTGGACATTTTCTATATACAGAGTACCTCTTTGGGAATAGGGAGTTATTGAAAAAGTTTGTGGACAGGACTCCCCCCTTTTTTTTTTCAGCAGAGGACATCCCTTTGGGAGAAGAAATGACTTACAGTAGCAGGAGATGCAGATGTCACTCAGTGACGCAGTACTTCCCTAGCCGCGTAAGGCTCTGGGTTCAATCCCCAGCTCTGGAAGACAAAGATAAGCCAGTATGGTAGTGTATTATGGCCCAACATTTAGGAGGTGGGTGGCAGGTAGATCAGGAGTTCAAGGCCAACCTTAGCTACATAGAGATCTTGAGCCCAACCTGAGCTGTATACAAAAACCCCCCAAACAAAAACAAACAGACAAAAAACCAAGCAAAACAAAACCAAAAATCTAGGGGGTAAAGCAAAGCAAAGAAACATCACAGGAAAATTAAATATTGCTAGGTTAGTGCACACACAGAATGCGCCTGAGTAGTTCAAGGGCAAGCTTTTGCTATATCTCACCTAGTGTTGTTTCTTGTTGTGATGAAACACCTTGACAAAGGGAACTTGGTGGAGAAAGGGTTTATTTTATCTTACTTCCAGGTTTCAGTCCATACTGCAAGGGAGTCAAGGTGGCAGGAACTTGAGTAGTTACAGTCAGGAACAGAGGTGATGCATCCGTGATTGTACTCATCTGCTTTTTCTTTTTTCCTATAGCTCAGGACCCGACCCAAGGAATGGTGCCTTGCCCTTTTTTAGTCTAGATCTTTCTGCATCAGTAAATCTGTTCAAGGTAGTTCTCCACAGAGATGACATACCCACAAGGGCAACCCAGTCTAGACAACCACTCAATGAGAGTCCCTTCCCAGATTATGTCAAGATGGCAATTAGAACTAACTGTCAGAACTCTACTTGTCAACTTGATATATAAAACATCACCTTTAAGTTGTAACATGACATTCCTTGTTCCCAAAGTCTGTTTACCTCATAATTTAATATGCAATTCAACTGTAAAAGTCCTCATTGTCTTTAAAAATTCTAACCAGTCTCTTCACTGTGAGCAGAAAATTATAATCAAGTTACATACTTCTAACATATAATGACACTAAGCAAACATTCCTTTTCTAAAAAGGAAGAACCAGGGGCATAAAACAGTCATACCAAAGCAAAACAAAAATCTGGCAGGGAAACATCAACTGTTACAGCTCTGTGTCCAGCATCGTGGGGCTTGAAAAGTAATTGTTTGGGCTCCATTTCTAATAGCGGGCCTTGACAGATGCCCTAAGGTCCTGGCATTTTCAGTTTCCTGGAGTCTCCATTGAAACTGAGTCTTCAGTTTCACAAGCTACATAAATGGCTTCTCAGGACTTCTTTGAAGGGACTCTGACTCTGACATATTGCCTCTCTCAGTTTCTGTCCATGACAGTATCAGTCTTGCACTTTTTATGCCTTTAAAACCAGTGTCACGTGGGAATGCTTATTACATTGCCAGATTTTGCTGCCAGTTTGAGATATACCCCAGGTCTCCTTGGACCACAGCTGTATCAGCTTGTGTTGACCCTGGGGAAACACTTTGCTGTTGTCCTAGTGCAGCACAGCAGGCTTGTCTACAGTGGTACTGATCTCTGTCTGTATCACAGCTGCATCCTCAGCACCGGTCTGAGTGCCATCCTGTGTTGAAATTTCTTCTGCCAAACAAGTCAGTTCATTATCTTTAAACGAAACTTTATTAGGTTCTTAGGACACTGGCAGGAAAACCTCAAATTCTGCCTACAACATCGCACCAGTGGCCCACATCCCAGTTCCTGATAGAGTTCTTGTTCCCCTCATAACCCTTGTGAACTGGGCCTCCATTGACCTCATTTGTCTCAGCATTCCTAATACCTTCTAAGCTTGCATAAGAATGACTCACTGAGCTCTGCTTCCAGCATTCAACAGCAAGTATGATTGACATATATATCCATTAGGATTTGGTTCAACAATAGGTAGTCAAGATTTTCATTGCATACCAAATGCCTTAGGAACATAACATATATGAAGCTTTTAAGTTACCTTGACATTTTTTGTGACTGGCTCTCAAGCTCAAGGTTCAAGTGGGAGGCCAGACTTCTGGTTGTCTTTTCTGGGCATCAGCAGTGTAGAATCAAGGATGAACAAGGGCTAAAGGAAGAAGGTTCTTGGAAGCTGCTACACTGCACCAACCCTGCTTTGATAGCATAGTCATACTAGCTCCAAGGCAGGCTAGAAATTTTAGTTTTATTCTGTTAGCAAGAAAAGTACCACAGAAACTGGGACGAGAATTTGTTAGTAGTCAGCCTGCATTACAGGCTGTGGGAATATTTACCATCTAGTAAAATAGTATGTCAGCCAAATGGGAATTAGGTCTTCTAGATATAATAGTCCTGAGTAAATAATGATTGCAATTTTATATTGATTTTAGTATTGCGTTGAATTTCATAGTAAACTAGATTGTGTTATTTTTATGTGAATAAATAAGTTAGAGTAACCAGGTGGTGGTGGCTGCGGCGGCGCACTCTAATCCCAACACTCAGGAGGCAGAGCCAGGTGGATCTCTGAGTTCAAGGCCAGCCTGGACTACAGAGCAAGATCCAGGACAGGCACCAGAACTACAGAAAGAAACTCTGTCTCGGGGAAAAAAAAAAGTTAGGATATAATATATACTATATAATATGTATAGTATATTATATGATAAAGCTATATAAGGAATATTGAAATATTGAATATCATTGCTTTTTTTCTTTGACCTTTTAAATGATCTCTGTTCACATACAAATTTGCTTCATTTTTCTTTTAAAACATCCTACATTAATTCTGTTTACTAATAAAACTTAGCTAATACTTTTTAAGAATTTAGCAATTTTATATGACTCTACTACTCTCATGTCATTTTGGGTGAGCCATTTCTCCAGCCCAATTTTGTCCATAATTATCAGTCAGTAATTCTCTTCTTCATTTGCTGCTTCTGAAATGTGTTAGACGGTAGAAAGTGCTCAGGAGAAAAGGGAGGGTTGAAGGATGGTTTACAGTTTGAAATAGTGCACGGATTAAACAAATTGGTGGTTAACTCCAAGTCACCAATAGTACATTGGTGTGGCCTTAAGGAAAGAAATAAAAGAACTTCCCTTTGGAGTAATTTAACCAAAGCAAGTCCAGATTTGAATTCTCTACTTTATACTTCTGGTGTCTTTTGTTCTCTGTCTGTTGCATGCATCTGAATCTGTGCCTGCCTGATGTCTTGTGAATCTGGTCTGTGCTGGTATCTGTGTCTGTCCCTGTATGCCTGTCTGTTGTATGACTCCGTGTGTGTGTGTGTGTGTGTGTGTGTGTGTGTGTGTGTGTGTGTGTGTGTGTGTGTGTGTGTGTCTGTGTGTGTCTGTATTTTTATCCCTAACAGAGGACTTTGCCCTGTCTTTATTGAAGAGCACAGAAAGTATTACACAGGGAAGGAATGAAGGATATTTTATAAAAATCTTTAAGAGTTTTACAAGGGAATTAAGTCACTGATTTCAACAGATCACAACTGATTTCAACAAACCACAGCTGACCCACACAACAAACAGTACAACAAATATCATTGTTTATCAAGCAATATCCAAGTGTTGTGTTCAATATTTATGGTAGATATTGATTTTAGAAAATTGCTTTCAACCTCCACGTTTGCTGCTTTCAGCAAATTATATACTTTTATAGGTCAAGACCATGGAAAAGTGCATCCTTGAGATTACAGCTATGCATTGGCTTAGATTATAAAAGGTGATTGCATGGGAATCTCAGGCAAGTAAGGTTGATTGGTACTTTGATGTCTTAAAAGCAGGCTAAACAGACAGTCTGAGTCCACAGTAGAATAGCTGTCAAAAGTGACCTTAAGGTATGTTATTAACTCTGGCAGTGAGGTCCCACAAATGTTTCAGTCTCTTAGCATGTAATTAGAATGTAATTCTAGGAGATTTTTACTGTAATGCATTGCCACAAAATAGGATGTGTTGGGGGTCCCGAAGTTCATTGATATGCGAGGGAAGACTACTCCATGCAGAAGTAGGAAGAGAAACTGAGGAGGAGTGTGTTTAGTAGGAGGAACAACAAAGAAGACAGTGTGTCAGTGGAGAGTGAGAAGAAGGGGGAGAATATAGATCAGGTTAAAGTGGTACAGTGTTAGGGTGCACATTACATGGGCCGGTATTATGACTACAGGCAATGTAATGGGAAGCCATTAAAACAGCTTTGCATAGCTAAGTCATTCCTGGGCACTTCAATCTATAAGCCTGACTCTGTGAAAGAAATTAATGGACTCAAATTGATGAAGGAAAGTAGGTTGTTTACAGCGTGAAAAAGTGAGAGAGGAGCAAAAATGTAATTCTCTACTGTGTTATCCTACAGTTTGTAGAAAACCACTGGACCGACAAGAAGGTGCAAATTAGGTGTGAGACAAGATTACAGGTCCTTTCAGGAATAAAAGGATCTGGGCCCAGATTGCTCCCATTCATCCTCTGCTACGGAGACAGTTTTTAGTTAAGTCCTTGATGGAGGAAAATGGAGTATTTTTAGAAGGGAAGAGTCCTTGTCTGTTTGTTCTTGTGGGATGTGAAGTTCCCACCCCTTCTATTCCTGGCAAAATTCTTTGTCCATTTCTTTGATGGGCATAGATGGGAGCCTTTTGGATTTTTTTTTAAACAAAACAACCCCCCCCCCCCCCTTTAGAGACCAGCTCTACATTACTGTTAAACACACCAATTTTGTCTAGTAGTGGAAAGGAAACACACAAGTGTCTCTAATTCCCCTCTCCTTAGGGCTTAAGTGTAAGTTTTGGAGAGGGAGAGGAGGAGGGGGGTTCTAGAGTGCCAGTGGTCCTTCAGATAAGAGATTTATTAATCTTACAGCAAATTGTGTGAGGATTGGGTAGTGGGTAGACAAAGTGAAGTGTCTTCTATTAAAGGGTTCTGTAGAAGGGGCGGCGGGGGTCCTGAACTGCAAGGATATATATAGGCTTTGTTAATATGCAGCCTGTGTTACCTGGTCAGGTCACAGAGACTCTGGGTAGGGGAGTTAGTGTAGTCTAGCTGCCTTGGGCTCCATGCTGTGGGATTGGAATGGTGGAGGACTCTTTCTGTGTGAGACCTGTGTGACCTTTCAGCTTTGCAGTAGGTGTGAGGGAAAAGACCCTGGGGGTGGGGGTGGGAGGTGCACAGATCTGTGAGGCTCTTCCGCTGCAGCAGCTGGAAGGTTTGGCTTTTAACAGGGATCACTGTTATAAAGTGACATAATGACACTTACTGAACAGTGACTTGGGCTTGATATAGCGTGAAGAACATGCCCTGGGGAATAAGAGTAGAAGTAGGGGATTGCTGCAGAGATGGCTCGGCAGATGAGAGCACTGGCTGCTCCTCCAGAGGTCCTGAGTCCATTTCCCAGCCACCACGCGGTAGCTCGTATAGTGGGATCTGATGCCCTCTTCTGGCATAAAGGTGTACATGCAGATAGAGTATTCACACATAAAATAAATTTTAAAAAGGTTTTTTTAAAAAAAGGGTAGAAGTAGGGTATTTGTGATTGGGAGAAACCAGTTCTCACACCAGCTGTATGGGGACCTGATGCCTCCCCCTTCCCATTCTTCAGCAATTCTTACATTAGATGCTTCTGTATACACCAGCTGGGTGCCTTATAATTTAAGTCAATTCACACATCCAAAATAGCATCAGATCCACCTGATGAAGGACTAGTTTTTTGGTGCTTAGAGTTTTTTGGTGCTAGGGATTGAACCAAGTGCTGTCCTAATTTAAAATAAGGAAAATAATAATACACTTTGCAGGACCTTCTACTTTTAAAAGGATTATTTTTAAAGATTTATTTATTTTATGTGTATGGGTGTTTTGCTTGCATGCATGTCTGTTTACCATATGCACGCCTGGTGCCCACCAAGGTCAGAAGAGGGCCTTGGATCCCCTGGAACTGGAGTTACAGGTGGTTGTAAGCCCCTATGTAGGTGCTTGGAATGGAAGCCGAGTCCTCTGCAAGAGCTCTTCACTGCTGATCCATCTCTTCAGCCTCTGTTCTTTCAGATGATTTGTATTAAGTGCACATATGTCAGAACACATGTGATAATAGTAATCAGTAAAATGTGCTATGCCAGTATGGCTCACTTCCCTCCTTAGCTTTGTCTCATTTCTTTCCACCATGATAATTCTCCATACTTTAAAGTTTATTTTCACTATCTTTAAACATTTCTTTTCCATTGTTGCCTGTTTCTTTTTTTTCTTTTCCTGAATTTGTTCAACTTCTTATTTCTTCTAAAAAGTACTTATTCTTTGCTAATGATTGTTTCTGTGCCATCCAGTTTGACAGCTTTCTTTCTTTCTTTTTGTCTTTGCTAATGAAGTCTACTGGATGGTAGAGTGGACTGACAGTTCTGGGTAAAGGTCATTTAGTAGAAGGGGCATTGATTGGGCTTGAGTCAGAGATATTGGATTCTAGACTAGCACTTGGGAAAGTTCCTAAGTATGTTCTTTTTATGTAATGGAGGTAGCACAGTAGGATTTTGTTGATGATCAGATAAAATATGTGTATAATGGAAAGCTGTAAGCTGTTGATGGTACAATATATCATTACTTTTTATGACTGTTGTACCTTGTACTGTGTCTTGTCCCTATTAAAATTTAAAGGTTAATTATAATGACTTTTATAAACACTGTTTATAAAAGAGTTACCTGAAGTTAAACGATGTAACTGTTCATGCACTTTTAAAGTTATAATCAACAGTTCAGGATGAAAATGTTATAGCTATCTGTTTTAAGTATTTTTTGATATTTAGTAATTATTCTTCTAATAAAGTGCTGAGTTTTATTATACTGAAGTATAGTTTGATTTCCAATTCTATCAAATTATTTTTGTTCAGTTAAATCTCTTTGTTTACTAACAACTGGTGATCAAATGAAAGAGGGTGATTTCCAGGGTTTCTGTTCTTTCTTTTTTTGGAGCTGAGGACCGAACCCAGGACCTTGCACTTGCTAGGCAAACGCTCTACCACTGAGCTAAATCTCCAACCCTCTGTTCTTTCTTAGATCAGTCTTTTTTTTTTTTTTTTTTTTAAAGATTCATTTATTTATTATATAGACTGTATTCTATCCACATGTATGTCTGCAGGCCAGAAGAGGTCACCAGATCTCATTAGGTGGTTGTGAGCCACCATGTGGTTGCTGGGAATTGAACTCAGAACCTCTGGAAGAGCAGTCAGTGCTCTTAACCTGTGAGCCATCTCTCCAGCCCTAGATCAATCTTAAGAAGAAGAAAATGAGAAATTTAAAATACAGGTTCTTTTGTGGTTTATTCTGACATAAATTTGATATGTAAGTGGAATGATGTGTACAGCAGGCCTTGTTATAGAGTTGTAGCATGCAGGTCTAATGAAATTCATGTGTGCTTTCCTGTCCTATTTAGTTTTCTTGTTTTAGTTACATGCCTTGCTTATTGATGACATTTCCAGTGAAAATCAAATCACAGTTCTGCTAGTTAACAGATAAGCTCCTATGAAAAACAATTATAAAAACATTATGTAACAATTTGATAAAACCAAGTTTTCTTAGGCCATTGTAGGTTTCTAAAATTTATCTCACTGTTACTACTTAGATGGTGGTTCTATTTTCTAGGTACATATGTAAAAATTTTTTCTGTTACAAAGATAACTATTTTATATTTTTAAGGTTTAGGACTTTTTATCATATAAGTCCTAGACTGGAAGAAAATAATTTAAAATATTATCTGGTAATTGTTAAGGAACACTTAAAATGTGAAAATGAAGCAGCCTGATAAAAGTGAGCACAAGACCTGATTAGATACTTCTTCAGGGAGGACAGAAAGGGCTTACCAACACTTGGTGGGACAGCTGTAACACAATACCATAGACCACTGGCCTCCGTGTAGGACACGCCTTTAATCTGGCACTCAGGAGGCAGAGGCAAGAGGATCTTGGTCTTGCCTTTTAGTAGGTGAATAAATAAACTATAGTACCTCAGAGTACTATGATACTCTGAAAAGATGAAGAGGAAACTGAAGTGCAGATTACGAAGTCAAGCCAGTATGAAAAGGCTACATACTACAGTATGACTCCAACTTTGGAAAAGACAAAACTACAAAGACAGTAAAAAGGCCAGTGCTTACTCTGATTTAATACGGAGGATGAACAGACAAAAGAAAGACAGGAGATGTTTTTAGGCCAGTTAAAGTATTTTATGTTATAATAGTAGGTTATATATCATTCTATATTGTTTAAACCTGTAGAATTTCTAACCAAGAGTGAACCTTAAGCTATAAACTTAAGATTATGAAAATGTCAGTGGCCAGCCGGTGGTGGCACACACCATTAATCCCAGCACTCAGGAGGCAGAGCCAGGTGGATCTCTGTGAGTTTGAGGCCAGCCTGGTCTATAGAGCAAGATTCAGGACAGGCTCCAAAGCTACACAGAGATAACCCTGTTTCGAAAAACCAAAAAAAAAAAAAAAAAAAAAAAAAAAAAGAAAGAAAATGTCTGTGTTCATTTATTGTAATAGACTACTTTGGGGGGAGATGTTAATTGTGGATATATAGTAGTTACCTGACCAAAATAACTCAAGGAAGAGAAAGGAAGAGATTTATTCAGGTTGGCTTACAGCTTCAGACATTCAGCTCATACCTTGTTTATTTCTGTATCTGAAATGAGACAGAGTATCATGGTAGCATGAACATGTAGCAGGCGATACTCATATGGTAGGCAGGAAGTAGTAAGAGGAGGTGGGCAGGGACAAGATGCTACCAAGGACCTTATCCAGCAACTTGTTCTAGCCAGGTCCACTTCTCAGTTTCCAGAACATCACAAAATAGCACTGCCAGCTAGAAGCAAGATTCCAACATACAGGCCTTTTTGAGGGGTACTTTCTATCGAAACCGTAACAACAGAGTAGCCTATGCATCTACAGACAGAAGCTATCTGGGAATTCTACTGAGACTATTTTTGGGAAAAAACCAACATGTTTAATTCTTTTTCTTATTTTTAATGGAAAAAAGGAATTTTGGATATCAGGGCTGTTCTGACTTTACCTGGTATTGTACAATTCAGTTTTGACAGAGTTCAAAATATAGTCCCTAATAACTGGCCTTATTTTGGATACAAAGCAGTTTCCTAGGCTAAAGTCAGGGGCTTCTCAGGGTTTTTTCTCCCTGCCTCTCACAAGATTGTCCTCATTTAAGATGCCATATGCTATGGGAAGAGGAAGAAACACAAAGGGTGGTGTCTGAACATAGAGCTTCCATGCCTTCTCCCTGTGTACTTAGGATACATCAAGTTCCTAGCATATCTATGCCTTTCCAACCAGAAAGCTTCCCTGTACAGCAGTCTCTAGACTGAAATGCAGGACTGCACAGTTAGGCATGATTGATTGAAACTGGCTACATACTAGTTTAACTATATAGATTTGCAGTCCCACTTCTCTCCGTAGAGCTTTTGCTGGGACAAAGCTGATCACAGGATTGGTCTTTCTGGGACCAGTGAATTCTTGTTTTCCTGTAAACTCTGTTGTGAATCGAGGGGCACACCTGAGTAACGAACAAAGATACTCCACTCACCTGGGAAATCCCTCTGCTGAAGCACCCAGGAACCAACGTCAAAGTGATGACAGCCTTAGCACCAGATTTTTGGGTGGAGAGAAGCATTTTGTGATTTCTGATGGTTCTGGGGATCGTCCAGTACAGGACCTTGTGCATGCAAGGCAAGCATTCTACCACGAGCCCATAGGTTTCCTTCCCTCCTTCCATCCTTCTTTCCCCTCTTTCTTTTTTTTTCTGAGTTTGGAAATGTTCTGTGGAAAGCTAAGGTGACAGTGAAGTATTTAAAATTGTTATATTCCAGAAGGAAAGTTGAGTTTATCTCTACGAATCTGGTGTTTTAGTAATTTAGAGCTTGCAGCCATTTATATCTTTATAAATCATGTGGTTTTGACTCTTGTATTTACATTTTATCAGTAAATATATTTCTTTTGGTGTAAAGGAGTATTTTGAATAACAGTGAACAGAGAGAAGCCTCCTTAGTGTTTAATGCCTCACACTGTTAAAGTACACAGCAGCAGCATTGTCTAGGATCCACATTGCTTTGTCAGACTTATTTTTCCTTTTAATAGTAGGTTATGTAAGTTTTAGGTTTCTCTTTCCTCCAAGGAACTGCTCACTTAATCTTTTTCTCTTGCAGATTGATTACACTGGAACAGAACCTTCCAGCCCCTGCAATAAATGTTTGTCTCCGAATGTGACATCTTGTGTTTGTACCATTAACTTCACACTGGAACAGTCATTTGAGGTCTGTGTTTTAAAGTAATGTGTTGGAAAAGGCATGCTTTAAAAAAATACCAATACTGTTTTTTTTAGACACTTAATTAATATTGAGAAATAAGCTTAGTTTATTGCAATCTATAGACATTTGAAGATTATTCTGTATATCAGGCTGTTGCATAGTTAAATGCCCCATTTTTAATGGCAGAAACCTTGAAGTATCAAGTTATTTCTTCATACTTCAATTTCTCCTTAGATGGTATAAATTCTTAATCTTTTGAAATTTTTTCAATTTTTAAAATAATTTTTAATTAAAAAACAAGTCTTACTGTAGACAACACTGATTATCCCATTACTTAACTGAATTATTTGTGAGGTATGAAACAGTACCCAAAAATCAAACGCTTATTAAAACTTTATTTTCTATTTTGGTATTTGGACACTCCCCCGCGCGCCCCCCCCCCCAGCTGTGTGTGTGTGTGTGTGTGTGTGTGTGTGTGTGTGTGTGTGTGTGTGTGTGTACACGCACTGTCATAATACATACCAAGGTTTGCGTTTCCTTATTCAGACTTTCTAGACGTAGTGATAACTTTAGTATTTTCTGGTGGATGGACGCCATCTAGTGGTTATAGGTGCTCTTGCACTAAGGTAAAAGTGCCTTTGGCTTTGAGACAAAGGTAAAACCCATTTGGGAAAAGACTGAACCGTGCAGTTTTCAGTGTGGTGTTAAAAGTTTTCTCCTTTCTCTAGGGCAATGTGTTTATGTATTATGGACTGTCTAATTTCTACCAAAATCATCGTCGCTATGTGAAATCTCGAGATGATAGTCAGTTAAATGGAGACCCTAGTGCTTTGCTTGTAAGTAAAATGATAAAATACAGAGATGTGGCATCTTTGAAATAAGAGTGTAGTAAATATTCATTTAGAAGTGTTAAAGTACTTAATCTCATGGGAAGTTAAAGTATTACTGTCATTTCTAGTTCTAACAGAAGTTTTTAGTTAAAATGCTTTTTCTGGAATGCTCACAAAATAACTTCTCAATTCTGCCACTACCTGCTCGTTTCTAGTAGTCATTGGGAGTTTTGGCTTCATCTGTTTGTAATGGAATTTTGATGTGTGATGTGTAAGTGTGTTCTGTTTGGGTCTGTTCATTATTCTTGTGCTAGGATATACAGTTGAGCTGTTTTTTATTTCTGGGATTGTGCTTTGAAATTGAGTGACTGTCCATTTTTTAAACTTGGTGGGAAGATGAAGCAGCAAAAATTTAATGTTTCCAGAATTCCCAAGTCTGCTATGTTTGTTTCCTGGAGTAGAGCTGTATCCTTTTCTGACTCTTGGCTCCATTTGGGAATCTATGGATTCAACTTTCCATAGTGTTTAGTGCCTAATTAGGAAGAGCTCATCATTTCTCCAGAGATCTAGATGATAATTTCTCTCTCTCTCTCTTTTTTCTTCTGAAAACTAGAATCCAAGTAAGGAATGTGAACCTTATCGAAGAAATGAAGACAAACCAATTGCTCCATGTGGAGCCATTGCCAACAGCATGTTTAATGGTATGCTAGAGAGAAGCATGCGATAGACGACCTGTGTGCACTTAGGAAACTGTGTCTTTGAATAGGAAACTATGTAGTAGTCTAGTATGTGAATGAAATTAGGGAATTCACCTTCAAGATAAATACTCAGATAATGAATAGGATTTAAATGTTCTGTGGCTTCCCTTTGGATATTCCTTTATGAGAATGGATTTCTATCTCTGAGAAGAAAATAGAATCTTCCTGTTTCTTATAAAAAAAATAAAAGCTACCGGGCAGTGGTGGCGCACGCCTGTAATCCCAGCACTCAGGAGGCGGAGGCAGGTGGATCTCTGTGAGTTCAAGGCCAGCCTGGTCTACAGAGCTAGTCCAGGACAGGCTCCAAAGCTACAGAGAAACCCTGTCTTGAAAAGCCAAAAAAAAAAGTAAAAGCCACAGAGCTACTTGATCATTTAGATACACATTGCCTGATAGGGATACAGTTTGAACCATAAATACAAACTATTTCAAAATTTCTAGTACTTATATTAAAAACCCTCAAAAGAAAGAAACAAGTAAAATTAGCTTTGAATAATGTATTTAATCCAGTGTGCCCAAAATAGTATCATTTCAGCATATAAACATAACTGAAATTTTTTTGTGTTTTTACACTAAGACCCTGAAAGCTAGTGTGTATTTACACATTCAACAGAACTTGTTCATTTGTACCAACCATGTTCCAGGAGCGGAATGATTGCCAAGTACAGAAAATGGGAAAGGCAGGAGCTGTTAGAATGCAACAGTAACCAAAGAAAGAGAAGAGAAAAACGATGCCATTGCCCTTTTATTTGGATTGATATTAAACGTCAACTAGTCATTCAGGAAAGTGACCTAGATCTGTAGTAAATGTAGAGTCCATCTATCTATCTAGAATTGTAAAGTTGTGAAAGTTAATTCACACCTGTATAAAGGACACACATTAGCCCTGTGCCTTCTCTGTCAACTACTTTCAGAGGAAGTCCCAGATTCTCATTTCTCATAGAGTAAATCAGATGCTATGGATTTTTAGTAGATGTTAGTAATATCTTCAATTTCTTGTGCTTAGATACATTAGAATTGTTTCTGGTTGCCAATGAATCTGATCCCACACCTACGCCAATTACTTTGACGAGAAAAGGTATTGCTTGGTGGACAGATAAAAATGTGAAATTCAGAAATCCACCTGGAAAAGAAAGCCTTGAAGAAAGATTTAAAGGTAAAACATGACCAATATTCCCTCTTATCTAAAAGCTAGTAGTTTTAATAAGGTAACTTAAATATTGTCTCATAGAATCTTTTTTTTAAAGAACAATATTTTCCTTCTCAGCATTATACCAACTTATGTAAATGTTCAGATTACTAAAGTTATAAATGAATGTGTGCTTTTAATTGTGATTTGTATTTCTCTGGTGTTTTCAGCTGTAATCTTTACAAACTGAAACAGTTTATTTTAATCAGCTTCTATTTATAATGCAGATATATTTTTGTCTCTATACTGCCTTAGTTTCATAATGCAATATTTCTTTTTAAAATTTATTTTTGCATTTATATATTTATTTTGTATGTGTGTGTACAAGCATATATATATTTATATGTATGTGTATGTGTATATATAAATCTATATATACACATACACATACACACACACACACACACACACACACACACACACACATATATATATATATATATATGTAGTGCAAGCATTGAGAATCTCTTCTTCTTTTAACCATGTGGTCCTGGGGATTGGATTCTGTTCCTCAGATCTGGTGAAGTGCCGTTACCTGCTGAGCCATCTCACTGTCCAAACATTTCTTACATCATATTTTTGCATTAAGTAATCTGCCTTTTATTTAGTATCCTTTTTGTTTTCTTTTGAGATATCAACTGTCTTTTTTAGTTTGTTGTAGATAGAATTGGTTTCTCTTTAGATTTTTAAGACATTCTTAGGATATGGATATATTTATACCTTTGAAAATATTTAGACTGTGTTTTGTGTTTCTTCTTTTTTTTTTAGTACCATGAATTTTCATTGAAACTATTTATAGAATTGAATATTTTGTTTTCACATCTCTCTTCCTTCCCAACTTACCTTTAAGATACAACAAAGCCAGTAAACTGGCATAAACCAGTATATATGCTAGATCCTGATGAAGATAATAATGGATTTATAAATGAGGATTTCATTGTTTGGATGCGTACTGCAGCGTTACCTACTTTTCGTAAGTTGTATCGTCTTATAGAGCGGAGAAATGATTTACATCCAACATTACCAGCTGGACAGTACTATTTGAACATCACATACAGTATCCTTTTTTTGCTTATGTGTACACAAAGAGTTTGAAAGAGTTTCATTGCCTTATGTTACTTTGTATTCTAGATTTATTTATTTTGTGATATTGGTAATTGAATGTGGAGTCTCATACTTCCATTTCTGTATAGATATCAAGTCTTATTTATTTTTTTAACTTTAAAGATCTTTATTTGTATGTATTTATGTATGATATGTGCACATGTGCCAAGGTACATGTGAAGAGGCAAGAGGATAACTTTGTGGAGTTGATTTTTTTCTTGTCATTTTTTGTATCAGTCCCAGGAATTGAACTCACGTTATCAAGCTTGTGCATCAAGTGCTTTTACCCACTGGGCCATCATCTCTTTAGGCCAGAGCAGGCTTTTATAAGAAAGAAATACTGGGCAGTCCCTTTTTCCTTAACAAAGTACAGTGTTTTTAAGTATTTTGCCCATTATTTACATATATACTATAACATAAAGATTCCTAAATATTAGCATTTTAAATCTGTGTTGGATTTTTGCACTTTTTATTATCTGAGTAAGCCATAAGTACATTTTTTTTGTTTGTTTGACACTGGCTCTCATTATGTAGCCCTGGATGGCCTGGACTTCTCTATGTCCCTCCAGAATAGACTGGCCTCATACTCACAGATTCAGCTGCCTTTGACCCAGAAGCTTTAGAATTAAAGGTGTGCACCACCACGCCCAGCCTAGATTTTTGTTTAGTCCTGTTTTTTTTTTTTTTGTTTGTTTGTTTGAGTTATATAGTAAATTAGTAAATGGCTAATAGGCTAATTTTTAAAATAAAGATTACCTTTGGTTCTTGGACTCTTGGTTTTGCAACTGAATATGGCCTAATAGTGGCTGACCGAACACAACATGGCTTTGAAACTATGCCATTTAGGAGCAGTTTGCCTGTGTGAAGCCAAATATAGAACATGGGAGCGGAAAGTCTGGAGCACTGGGAACTTGAGAGAAGGGAGACAGTTGTCATGTAGAGTCTGCAGGAGTCCCAGTACTGAGAGCGCTTTGAGGAAGAAAGCAGGACATCTCAAAGACTGACAGCACAGCAATACAGGGGCCTGGGGGCTTGCAGCATCAGCAGTTAGCTGTAAAAATACACGCTAAGGAGGAAATTAAGAGCACAGTTGAATGGAGTTAAAGTGGAAGCCCATATTTTTAGAGGAAGAGGAGAAAGGGGGAACATGGTTGATTTGATACTGTGTCTGGTCCTGGGACAGTTGGATTAAGTATCATGATTCCTGCCTCAGGTTAAGATTGATTTCAATAATTAGATTTGGGCCTGCCACACCTCCAGACTAAGGCCTGAGGGGCTGCAGTTGTGCCCCTTTTCAGTCCAGATTTCAGTTTTGTCTCTACTCTCTTGCCAGCATCCTCGAATGAGCCATGTAAATAGTTCATGCACCACACTGCAGTCTCCTCTCTGGTCTCTCCTTACTAGTCAGTTTGACTTCTGCACTGTCTGAGCTATCATTCTTTGTTATTGTCTTAAATGAGCTGGCTAAAACTGGGCATCAAGCTTTGTGACCCTCTACTTAGAGTGCTCTCTGTCTTGTAGATACATGCTTAATCATGCTCTTTGAGCTTAGGACTTCAGATTGGTTTTTTGCTTTCTTGTCTGTTAACATTTTTTTGAAGCCATTAGTACCTCTTAGGTAATGAATAAGAGTAAAACAACCCAAGATATTATATAGTTTTGAATTTTATTGTTTTGATAAAACATTTTGGCTTTTGCTAGTAACATTATTTCACTAGATCAGGTCTGGGAATATTTATCAGGGCTAGAGTGTTTTGCCCTGGGTTCAATGTCTAAAAACACATAGAGAAAATTTTCTAAATTAGGTTTTTAAGATGGTTTTATTTGTGGCACATAGTGGCACATGCCTTTAATCCCAGCACTTGGAAGGAGGAGTCAGGCTGATCTCTTGTGAATTCAAGGCCAGCCTTGTCTACATAGTTAGTTCCAGGACAGCCAGAGCTACATAGTGAGACCCTGTCTCAAAAACAGGAGCAAAAAAGTACAGTTCCATCCATCCATCCATCCATCCATCCATCCATCATGATTGAGAATATACAAGGGATGTATCCATGTATCAGAATTTATATAAATCAATTATAAGCAGTTAAATGTTAACTTTAAAACTTGTGTTTTAAATATCAAGTAACCACGGACAGAAAGTCTTCCTATACCTTTGTCAGATTACCCCGTACATTCTTTTGATGGACGAAAACGGATGATCTTGAGCACTATTTCATGGATGGGAGGAAAAAATCCATTTTTGGGAATTGCTTACATCACTATTGGATCCATCTCCTTCCTTCTGGGAGTTGTACTGCTAGTAATTAATCATAAATATAGAAACAGTAATAATACTGCTGACATCACCATTTAATTTTATATTCTGAAAACAAATCTACTGCATGTGCATCAAGGCCAGTCCTGTTCAACCTAGCTTTTGAATGCTGATGTCTGGTTAGTATGTCATTTTGAAGTTGGCACATAACTTAAAAACAAAACAAACCAGCCTTTGTCCTTTGCTTCTTACATATGGATGACTTATGAAAATATATGACGGGTATAAAAATTAGCTATATTGATCATATCAATATTGTAACTGCTAAAATGGCATTCTAATGTCTGCTTTTTATTGGGACAGGCCATGTGATGCATAGAGCCTCTTTCATGTGAAATGAGTCTACTGCTTAAACGTTTATGCTGTGCTGATAACATTATATTGACATGATGTTGTATATGTGTGCCTACTGTGTGAAGAAAGGGATTATGAGATGTATGAGTGTAATGACTTGCTAACATTTGAATTTGGTTACAGTTCAGATTGAAGAAAGACTAAATATAAATAAAACACTTCATCATTTTCATGTGTCGTGTGTAAAGGCTTAAAGTCCCTCCTTGTTGAGGTGGTTCATGTGTTCAGTTTCTCTTATAGTTATTTGATGATGACTTTGATTTCAGAGGACATACTTAGCTTGTCCAGTATGGAAATTAATATCTAAAGAGATTATTAGGTAGGTCTTGGATAGAATTTTAAGTTCCCTTTCATTTGGCTAACATGTTGCATTCTGGAGTCCAAGCTATTTGAAATGTTTATGTGTGATCATCTCCCTGGAAGCTTACACTTCATAAGGAAAGAGAGAGTATAGGTGAGATGGGACAGCTGCTTGGCAAACCCTCATCCTCTGCCTCAGCTGTAAACAGGTGTAAATGTTCAAAGGAGACTTTTCATTATTGTGGTGTGTAGTGTTAGGATGATTGATCTGCCTTGGAAATACCTCAGGCTGTTCTTACTTAGCAGGTAAGTATTTTGACTTAGTCTAATATATATAGCCCAGAAAAAAATTGAAATCCTAATTTCTTCCATATTTCATTAAATTTTTGCACACAGGTGCAAATATGGATATGTATACACATTTCCTTTAATGAAGGTAATGTTTCCTAAGATATACCTTAAAAAGATGTTCTATACATTTCCTACTTAAATTCAGGGGGATTTGGAGTATGTACATGATAAAAAAAAGATTATAATATATCTGATTGAAGTTATTTTCTAACTAGAATTATTTTAATATTCCTTTATTGAATAAATGCTGTAATTTGTTTGCTGTGGAAGTTATTCCTGAAGTGAATGTAAATTATTTTTCCACATGCATGAAAATGTATGTATTAATCAGAGTTGACTTCATTGCATTGAAATTACTTGTTTTTACACTAAAGTAACTCATATTTATGCAATAGAATGCTTGTGTTTTCAGACTTTGTAATGCTTTCCTTTGGTTATATTTTAAATCAAAAGATCTGAGTAATGTTTCAGTTTAGATTAAGATGTGCTTAAAATAACAAAAATCTCTATGGTTCATAGTAGAAATGTGCCACACTTAAGCTTATACAATATGAAATTCTGTTAAAAAAGCTTGTAATTCATGGTGACTTTTAACTTATAAAAATATTACTTGCATGGATTACTTGATTTATGGATAGAGGAAACTTTCTCAGGACATAAGTTCTTCTTTCTCTAAAACTATTCTTTTGTCAGTCATTCAGAATGCTGTTATTCTGAAAATTGTCCCTCGTGCATATGATGATCATTTTATTTGGGGGATTCTTCATAAGACGTGAGATATTTCTGCCCATCTTTCCAGAGTAAGTGCTGTTTAAAGAGGACTACTAGCCGGCATCTCTTTCTGTAACTGGGGGCCAAGGGGTCTGAAGAAGTCTAACATTTTCACATCTTGGAGAAGATGGAATCTTTAAAAGTACAGTTGAAGCTTTATCTATTTACAAGTGCATTGATGATCTATATTCTTCCCTGGTTCCTGTCATTTGAAATCAACTCTGGTTGTATATATGAAGAAAATGGGACATTCAATATTTAGAAAAGTTGATGTCATTAAGGTGACTAAGTAGAAGGCTTAGAACAATGCGTTAATTTGCAAGGAAGTGTTTTGGCATGAGAAGTTTTCCAACTGAAAAAAATTATTCAGTAAGCAAAAGCTAAGACGTTTCATTAAAATCATAAAGCCATTTAAAATAAACTGGAGAAAATAACTGTGTTCTAAAAGAGAACAATTAAGAGACAAATTATTTGTTGGATAGAGACAGAGTTTATTTGTAACCTTAGTTATATTAAAAGTTAACATTCTGTTAGGATGTTTTGTATTAATAAAAGTGTACAAAATTAATTGTGCTATGTTTAAGTGTCTTACTAAAATAACAATGTCCCTTTGTTCTTGCTAATAGTTAGTACTCAGTTTTAACCAGGAGTAGGGAGTCCAGGTTTTAACTCCATGCTTCTCAACATATGGGTCATGATCCCCACAGCGATCATATATCAGATGTCCTGCATATCAGATACTTACATTACTGCTCACAACAGTAGCAAAATCACAGTTAGGAGGCAGCAACGAAATAATTTTATGGTTGGGGGTCACCACAACTTGAGGAAGTGTGAGCAGCATTAGGAAGGTTGAGAACCACCATTTTAACTTCTTCATATGTAGATTTGATAAAATGTCATCAATTATCAAATTATTATGCTTATTAATCACTGAGAACATAATCATGAGACTTTAGTTACTGTAGAGCATCTATTCTTCTTACCAGGAAATGGTGAGATTGTTAACCCGAGTTCTAGGCAGACTGGCCAAGGTTGGTATTTTAGTGAGGAGAATGGACAATGACATCGATGAAGCCAAGGAGGTAGTAAATGAAAACCCTAACATAAAGGAGGAGCAGGGCTTGAAACACTGCTCAGCCTGCTGCTCCCGGGCTGTATGGAAACACTGACTGAGGATTATTACATTTGCTCTTTAAGTTGCAATGTTTTGTGTTTTGTGAACATGATAGTTTTAACTGTGAAGGGGGTAAAAGTAATGCTGTCCCAAAGTTTTGATGTCTTAATGCCTATTGTAGAGTTTGGATGATCTAGTAACGTATTTTAAAGCTCACTTTGGTTCATGCACCCATCAGTCAGTAGATGTGAAAAACACATTTCTCATAATGTCATTTGAAATTTTAAAATAAACATATTGTCTAAAACCAAATGAATCCATGGTGACCTTATTTGCTTTTATATATAAAAGTAAGGTATGTGCAGTTTCCAAAGTCAAATAGTTATTCTAAAGCCATTATGATGAAAAAGAATAATCCTCAACAGAAATTTCCTTTTATTCCCCAGAGACTTACACACAAAGTAAATAAATGTAAATTTTTAATTAAAAAGAAATAACATATAAATCCTTTTCCAACCTTCATATTTCATTAGTAGCTTGACTACACTTACAATTTCAGGTTAAAAGCAATTTTCTCTCCATTACTTTTGATGTATCTGATTGTAGATGCTGGTCCTCTCAGATTACTGCGCAGTTGTCCTCTGTCCTGTTTTGATGTGTATGAATTAGTACTTCATGCTTGAGAGGGAGAGAGAGAGAGAAAGGGGTGTGTGTGTGTGTGTGTGTGTGTGTGTGTGTGTCTATTTTTTTCTTGTCCTCCCCAATCTCTGGCTTTTCTAGTCTTTCCACCCTGACTTCCATGATGAGTCTTGTTGGGGGTGATGTAGACATCCTATTTTTGGCTGAATGTTCTATTGACATTTACTCTCTGCATCGGTGAGTTGTGAGTTTCTGTGTTAACCACCATCCACTGTGTGAAGAAACTTCTCTGATTAACTGCACTAGTCTGTAGGTATAAAAACATGAATTTGAGGACGGCTTGATTTTGTGTCCTTTAGCAGAATACTAGTAGTAGGTTACCTCAGGGCCTATGAGCTCCTCAACTGTGGCTTTTGACCAAATTTACATTTTGGCTGAGAAGGTTAACATCTTAGAGATCTGACTGTTTCGTCATGTACATTTTTCAACTGGCCATTTTCATGCCCATTCCCGAGTCTGTCCTTTGCTGTCACCTTTGCTCCAGATCTCAGCTTCCGAGGGGCTGGACCAGCAGGCATGGTTCATACTGATTCCCTCCTATAGCTTCTTCAGAGTAGAGCTTGCTCTGTCCTCTTTAGTTATAGTACAGCTGGTTGTTTTCACAGATTTATTGAAATTGACTATCTTCCTGTCTTACCTGTTTGGAGCTTAAACTCTTAAGATTTTATGGCAGCATTACTTTTTTTCCTACTTGGTATACTTGTGTGAGTTTTAACACCATGATAGAGTACCAAACATGTCCACTATGCCCAATAACTCTTGTGAACCATCTCCTCCTCATTCCCTTTCCCCTGGAAACCACTAATATGTTCTGTATCTAGGCGGTCTGTCTTCTGCAATATTATAAACAATATTATAAATAGTATTCAGTATTTTGAACTATTTATTTTACTTAGGATATTTTGAGATTGATCTAGGGTGATGTGTCTGTCAGTTTTTCTTGTGCCCTTTTACTTTAGTCTTGTTTTATTGCAGTAGGAGCCAAGAGGGAGTAACTTGAGGTCAGTACACCATCTTTGCTGTCTTGGTAATGAAGACAATTAGCTCACTCTTACATCTTTTTCAAACCTAACATGCCACTTTGTTTCAAGCACCAGAAATGCAGAAATATAGTTTTACAAAGTTTATGTCAAATTATATTTGAGCTTCTCCATCTCTCCAGTTGAGAATTAGTACTCTATAATAATTCCTGGATTATGTTTCCTTTCCTTTATACTCAAGTTTGTAAAACAGTAGTTTGCTTTTTCATTTTCAAGTCAGCCCTTCATATCAAAATGGCACTGCATTCTCTTCACTGTCATCTGTCTGAAAGCTTCAGTAGAGTCTAAAAGTGGATTCATAGGCTGTTGAGCACTTACCAGACATATCTGTAGATTGCTTCATTTCCTAGACCATTTGTAAAATTGGGGTTTCATTACCTACTTGACATTTTGTTTTGAGAAGTGATGGATGGAAAGTATGTAGAAAAATGATAACAAATTAGATACACTGTCCAGTTTTGTGTCAACTTGACCCAAGTTAGAGTCATTTGGGAAGAGAGCATCAGTTGAGGAATTGCTCCTACCAGACTGGATTGTGGGACATTTTCTTAGTGATTGATGTGGGGATGGCCCAGCCCATGTGAGTGGTTCCATTCCTGGGTAGGTGGTCTTGGGAGTATATAAGAAAATAAACTGAGCAAGTCATGAGGAGCAAGCCAGTAAGCAGCACTCCTCTATGTCCTCTGCATCAGCTCATGTCTTCAGGTTCCTGCACTGTTTGAGTTCCTACCCTGGCTTCCTTCAGTGATGGACTACAATGTGAAAATGTAAGCTGACATAAACTCCTCTCCAAACTGCTTTTGGCATGGAGTTTTGTATCAATAGAAACTCTTAAGACACAAATTGGTACCAGGTAGTGGGGCTATTCCTATAATAGACTTGAGCGTGCTTTCGGGGAGGATTGTGAGGGGACTTTGGAAGTTTGGGCTAGGAAAACGGTTGAGTGCTGAGAGCTTAGTGGAGGGTTGTATGTCAGCTCGGAAGTAGAGTGATGCAGACAAGACCTGTGGGCCGCAGGGGCCAAGGCTCCATCTCATTCTGGCAGCCAACTCACTAATGTGCAGGAGTCTCCCAGGGGTACTGATCTTGAAGACATAAAAGGGTCATGGAGAGGCTGAGGCTTGGCATTGGGAGAGGCCATTGGTGAATGTGTAGCTTGAGTGTCGTCCTAGAATCTCTAGGACTGATGGAGTTATGGGCAGAAATTTAGGTGTAGTGCCATGTGACAAGGCCAGAGTCGCTGAAAAGAGCACAGGTGAAGCTACTGATAAAGGTGCAACTCAATTGCAGTGGAGACCCCAATATTTTGGAGATGTGACTATAATGGGATGACCACCAAGGACAGCATCGTCCATGAAGTGAAGCTGCTTGGGCTTGTGCCTCCTAGGAGACAATGTACGTGTTAGGTATGACAGAGCCAGAGAGATGTCACTGCCAAGCCCTTTGGAGCCCAGAAGATCATGAAGGAATCCCAGAATTAAATTAATCTGTTAATAACACAACTAGTAATCATTACATTAACGTTTATATTGTTGGACTTCGGTTTTGTTTTTATTTGTGAGGGTGGAATTCTCTCATGGAATAAGAAAGTATTTTGATTTTAATTTTACAGGAGTCCAGCAGTTGAGATACTTTGAACTTTAAAGAGACTGGAGTTTTAGAAAGTTTTGAATATTTTAAAGAGACTTTGGACTTTTAAATTTTAAAGACTGTAGGACTTTTTAATGTTGGAATGTTTTAAGTCCCATGTGGTGGTGCATGCCTTTCATCCCAGCACTTGGGAGGTAGAGGAAGGAGGATCTCTGTGAGTTTGAGGTTGGCCTGGTCTACAACTCGAGTTCTAGGACAGCCAGGGCTGTTAAACAGAGAAACCCTGTCTTGGAAAACACACACACACGTTGGAATGTTTTATATTGTGATGTTGATATTGCTGTGAGATTTGGGGAATGAACAAGAAAGGAAAGGTTATGGCCTAATGGTGATGTGTTTGTATGTCAAGCTGACAAGGGTTCAACATGACACAAACTAGAGTCATTTGGGAAGAGAGAACTCAATTGAGGAAATGCTCCCACTAGATTGGACTGTGGGTAAATAAGTCTGTGGGACATTTTTTAAAATTAGTGATTAGTGTGAAATTAACTCACATCTTGTGAGTGGTGCCACTCCTGGGTAGGTCGTCCTAGGAGTATATAAGAAAGTAAATGAGCAAGTCATGAGGAGCAAGCCAGTAAGCAGCAGTCCTTTGTGGTTTCTGCATCAGATCCTGCCTCCAAGTTTAGCCTTGAGTTTCTGACTTCACTTCCTTCAGTAATGAACTGTGATGTGGAAGTGTGAGCAAAGTAAACCCTTTCCTTTCCAAGTTGCCTTTGATCATGGTGTTTCATCACAGCAATAGAAACCATAAATAGGTAACCAATGAATTGTTCCCATTCATTTCTGTCATGCCAAACAAATTTACCTTTATCTTGATACTTTCTATAGGCATGTTCCTTACCTTTTTATCCTTAGCATCTGGCTTGTGGATAACTCCTAATTTTCTCCCTACGTATTTTCCTTAGTTTTCTTTGTATATACTAGTTATGCTCACCACATAAAATATTGGGAGTTTTAGAGATTGTTTTCTGGACTCTTACACATACTTCTGGAATAAAAGAAGCACTTTTATGTCTTATTTATTGTAGACAGTGTCTTTCTTTGTAGCCCTGGATGACCTTGAACTTTACTTGTAGCCCAGGCTGCGCTCAGAATCCTAGAACTCTACCTGCCCTGCCTCTTGAGTGTTAGGATTAAGATGTATACTACCGGGTTTGGAGATTTAGCTCAGTGGTAGAGCGCCTGCCTAGCTCCAAAAACAGCTCCAAAAACAACAACAACAACAACGACAAAGAAAGATGTATACTACCATGCCTGGCCGTCTAGTAAATTACCATTTTTCACTACCATCTTTACAATGGATCTTGATGTATATTCATTGATACCTCTCCTGAGCTCTAGGTTATTTACTTTCTCTTGAAAAATAATTAATATTGAATTAATCTGTTAATAAAATAACTAGTAATCATTCCATATAAACTTGGATTTCTTTTTGTTGCTGTTTGGGGTGGAATGGATACTGGACTACATACACGCCCTGCCCAAGGAGTTTCTCTTATATTACTCTCCATAGACTGCTGGATAAACTGACTCTACTATGAATTAATCTAGAAACCCAAGCTTTTCAGCTACTTAATCCAAATAAATCACAAACTGCTCACTTTTCAAGGCTGTGGGCAGAAGTTTCCTGCCTATCTGTTCCCAAATACCCAGCAGCTGCTTCCCAAATAATTGATTTGGAGACTTAATGTTACTTATAAATGCTTATCTGGTATCTCAGGCTTATTCCTACCTAGCTCTTACACTTAAATTCACCCATAATTCTTATCTATGTTTAGCCACGTGGCTTGGTACCTTTTCTCAGTGCAGCATTGTCATCTTGCTTTCTCTGTGCCTGGCAACTCCTGACTCCACCTTTCCTCTTCCTAGAACTCTCCTAGTCTGGTTGCCCCGCCAATATTTCCTGCCTATCTACTGGCCAATCATTTCTTTTTCTTTTTCCTTTTTTTTTTTTTTTCAGAGCTGAGGACTGAACCCAGGGCCTTGTGCTTGCTAGGCAAGCGCTCCACCACTGAGCTAAATCCCCAACCCCAGCCAATCATTTTATTAAACCAATTTGAGTGACAAATCTTTACAGTGTACAAGAGCATTATCCCACAGTATAAGACACTTGTTTTTAATGAGCTGTTGTATGTGTCTACTCATCTTTGTCCTGTTGCTCCTGTTGCTGAACTTCAGCCTTCCTTCTTTTTTGTGTTATTACAAAACCTTCTGACTCTTTGGCCCTAGTAACTTGGGTCCTCTCCAGCCTTTGATTATAACTAGTATTATCTTAAAATGGAATTTGTATTCTAAGCCTACACTCCTTAAAGCTTCAAATGGCTCCCAGGCACCTTCAAAAGTACTTAAATTAGTCATGGCAACCAACCTTCTGCCATGAACAATTTTGTCTTTTTGCCAAACCACACTATTTATCTGTTCCCATCCCTCTGCCTGTGTATGTTCTGCTATCAGCCAAGAGTTTTCTTGTTGATCTGTTGATTTCAACAGTAATAGCTAAAGAAGTATCAACATAGAAACCACAACCACAAGGATTTGATTGAGAAAAATTAAGAAATGGGATCTATCATCAATCCAGCTGTGATAGACAATAAAGTAATAGTAGAAGTAGTGACACCAGACATTCTAGTTTCTCGGACAGGCAGGCAGGCCCCTTAACTAAATTTGGACTCACATATAAAATTAATACAACTAGCAACTTCAAAATTTTGAACCTGGAGTTAAATGTCATGTAAGCATTACTCAAAAGGGCCATTCTGTAATATGAAAGAACAAGAACAAAACAACAAACTAAACAACCTCAAACTGATGTTTTGGAAAGGAGCCCATTTTGAAAGTTAACTTAGGGATCATTGGATAGATCCAGAGACCTAGAAATGAGTTTCTAGCATATTTAGGACAAACTTAATAGTTTGATAGACCAAGGCAAATTTCAGCCACATTTTTCTCTTTTTGTTTTTTGAGACAGGATTTCTCTGTGTAGCCCTGGCTGGCCTCCAACTCAGAGATCTGCCTGCCCCTGCCTCCTGAGTGCTGGGATAAAAAGCGTGTGCCACCACTGCCTGGCTTCAGCCACATTTTTCTATCCAAATAGTGACAGTTAAGACTGTAGGAGCAAGGAGCTACTGAACAACCCTGGGGCTGGCAAAGCTGTGGGAAGAGGCCAACAAATGTTAGTTGGTTTTCGTTTGTTCTTGCTTTCAGTGAATTTTTTGTTAGAGGGACCAGGGTACTATTTGCCAAACAAATATTGAGCATTTTAAAATTCCATCACCCTGGATGCTGGGAGACAATAATGACAGAAGAGAGAGATGCAAACAAGTTAAGGCTTTGCAGAAATCCAAGTGAGAGATGCTGCTGGCCTAGCCTGCAGTGGCGGTGCTGCCCGTCACAAACGGTCAGATTAGACTGTGAAGTTGCACCTATGGAATTGACGGTAGAGTGTGGTAGTAAAATGTTTGGGGAAAATTGCAGAGGAGAAGGTTTAAGAATAAAAAAATAAGGGGTTGGGGATTTAACTCAGTGGTAGAGCACTTGCCGAGCAAGCGCAAGGCCCTGGGTTCGGTCCTCAGCTCTGAAAAATAAAATAAAATAAAAATAAAGAGAAAGTATAAGTTAATTTAGGATCTTCATCAGACATCTGAAGGATGTCTTGAGTTTAAAGGAAATGTCAGTTCGCATTTAGGAAAGGTAGGATACTTCAAATTTTGGTGTTGAAAGGACGAGGAGTCAAGCGAAAACTAAGAGGTGCAGTGTCAATAGGACAGGAGAGCCGTGTAGGAAGCCTCACTAAAAGCCCCTCGTTTCAAATTCAGGTTGCCCTTTTTCCTTGATGGTTTACTTCCAAATAAAAATGTACTCTAAGGGAATGAGCAGCTGTGCTGTTGCTGATAATGTAGAAGCTTGTCTAAAACGGGATTTAAAAATATTAGGACAAGAAAGGGCACACAAGTTTAAAGAAGTCTGTTTCTATTCTGGAGAAGAGAATGGGATAGTAAACACTGTTGTTTTGTATGTGTGCTTTCCTTTTTAAAATGGAATGTGTTTGTAGACCCAGTAAAGAGAAAATTGTACTGTCCTAAGTGACAAGGCTATAAGGATCTGTATCTACAGCAGGTCCTTTTAATGTGAACTCTTGGCTCTTCTTGGACAGTTGGTATTCCTAGGTCTGTCATACAGTATGCATTCATTGTTGGTTAGTGGGTCTACCTTTAATAGTACTAGGGGAATGGTAAGTATAGTCTATCTTGGGGAAGTTTATAGCCTGTGGTGAAAGAAAACAGCACAAACTAATGAATCCCAATTACAGAAAATAAATGTAGACAACTCCCCACACCCCAACTATTGGCTTATATGGTAATTATGCTCAAAGATTTGGTTACATTGAATAATTCAGAGCTGGTAGAAAATAAGTCCGTTGTGATGGGTGTTTATACACTTGGTAAGGAAGGAAAATTAAACTTTGTTAGGTAATTTGGACAAATTAACAGAGTAGATAAAAGGACAGGTATTGGCACAAGACACCCCAAGACCAAGTTACAGCACAAAGGAGATTTATTTGCCCCAAAAGAACAAAGAGCAGGGAATAAGAGAAAAAGACAGGAGACAGAGGAAGAAGGGGAAAGGAACGGGAGAAGAAGGGGATATTTGTCCCAGAAGATAGGAGACAAATGAGGGCCATAATATGCAAATGGAAGTTTATAAAGCTAAGAGGGGGAACATGTTAGGATGAGGTGTTTAATTTTGATTGGGCATGTTAAATGAGGTGAGCCCTAAGGGGGCTTTTGATTTCTGGACTTCAATACTTTGATAGCTGGACCTTGGTAGTCAGCCTCAGGAAGTCACCAAATAAGGGTATAGACCTAGTGGCTAGCTTTAAGAATGTAATCTAGCCAGGTGGTGGTGCATGCCTTTAATCCCAGCATTCAGGAGGCCAAAGTGGGAAGATCTCTGTGAGATGAGACCAGCCTGGTCAACAAAGCGAGTTCCAGGCCTGTTATACAGAGAAACCCTGTCTCAAAAAATTAAAACTAAATAATTAATTAATCCAACAGTTTTTAGCAAGGAAGAGGGAAGGGGAGAAGGGGAAGGCCTGCCAGAAGCCATGTTTGCCATATTTGGGCCTGCTGGCCCCTTCAGTGGGTTATTAAGAAAACAAACAAAGAAAGAACCTTTAGGATTTGAAGGAATTAAACATTGTCAGTTTTCATTCAGTTACAATTGTTGAACCCATTTATCAGCTTTTACCTGAAACGGCAATGAGATCATTTCCAAATTTACAAAAGGGTGGAAAGACATTTGTTGTAATGCGGGCAGATTGTTTTTACTTGTACATACGTGAGGGTGAGCAGAGAATAAAGGCAGTTGTAAGGAGGAATAATTAAGCAAGACTGATGCAAAACGTTGACAGCCTAGCTGTAAAAAAAGCGCATGTCATAACTCCAGTCATAGAGTGTAGTTCCGGCTGATGTGAGAAAGCAAGACGCAGCTGCTATTTGTGTTGAACCTCAATTAAAAAATATCTCCCCTCTTTCAGCATTTTCCCGGGTTCATAATGAAGCCAGCCAGTTCCACAGTCTGGGAACACAGGAAGCGCTTCCAGCAAGTGGAGTTTAGCGCAAGAAAGTGCTAGATACCTGTGGATACCAACACTGCTTTTCCCAGTATGTTCTCAGCACAAAGACTAACGCTCCCCACTTTCATCTGTGGAAAACAAACTCCCAAACTGGACTATCCGTGTTGAGGAGCTTTTGTGTATTTAAGCCTGCACGATGTAGCTTTGACATCCATTGTTCTTCCATTCTGTAAACAGCGGCTCAAAGGCCTTCTCAAAAGACAAGCTAATTTCCGGAAAGTCTGGTCTCCTACTGACTTCAACACAGAGCGAAGTGCTTCAAACATCACGCCTCTCCGATCGCAGACGGCATTTCTTGCTTCTAGCCCTAGTTCTGGGCCCGGCTGCCGGCCCGGGAGCGCTGAGACAGGTAGTATAGATGGGCCGGAACACCGGGGCCGGGAGGAGGGGTTGCTAGAGCGGCTGTTCTCAGCGGCCGCTCTGGCTCAGTGTCCTTTCTCTATGGTCTGTTGCGCGAGCCCCGCCTCCTCCAGGAACGAGCGCTTATTCTGGACGCACGCGCAGAGCCAGGAGGGAGTTCCGTTTCCGGCCTGGTTTCCGGTTTTTGGCGTTCAGTAGTTGCGGTTGGTGGGCAGCAACTGAGCCAAGATGTTGCGGAATCTGCTGGTAGGTGGCTTTTGGGGGTCGGCTGGTGCTGGGGTGTCGGGGCGGCGGATCAGGGACCCCCGACAGAAAGCTGTACTGGAAGTGGAGCAGAAGACAGATGCGGGAGTCACCTTGGCCGCGTCCTTTCCTCCTGACCTTTCCGATTACTCTCCCCTGGTTGTTGCCGGGTAGACATGGAGGGAAGGGCATGATCAGACTTGCTTCCCTAGTCACTACCGTTAACTGGTGGCTATTGATAAGATTGTAGCTCTGATGTAGGCTCCAGTGGGTGGGTGGGAGGGATTTTTGACACCTGGAAACACTATGAGGAAAGGTGGCGTTTTGTCATTTTGTTTTGTATCATAGTGAAAGGATATAAATTTACGTGGTTCTTATCTGCATCAGAAGTAAGCTAAAGAACTAAATTATTCAATTTATTGGTTGGGATTTAATGGGTATTCACGGCTGAAGTGTAATGGTGTTTCTGAATTGCCTTTTAACACCTCTGAGCTTCTGAAGTATTTTTCCAGAATTTGAAAAGATGTGATTTGATTCTCTTTTGTAATTATTTAACAGTTTTAATAACTTATCAGTACCATTTAGAAAGTGGTATTGATAAGTTATTAAAGTGCATGTTTACTGATTCAAATATGTGTGCATTATATGTCTTTAAGCAAAACTTACACCCCATTACAATTTTCTTAGATGTAGGAGTGTAACTGGTAGGGTGCTTGCCTAGCATGTGCCCGCCTCTGCAAAGTAGTTTTGAGTAAGAGTCTTTCTGGTAGCCAAAAAAAAAAAAAAAAAAAAACCTTGCTGGTTTATTTTTTCAGTCAAGTAATAAATAGATTTTTTTTTTTTTTTTTTTTTTTTGGTTTTTCGAGACAGGGTTTCTCTGTGTATAGCTTTGCGCCTTTCCTGGAACTCGCTTTGGAGACCAGGCTGACCTTGAACTCACAGAGATCCTTCTGGCTCTGCCTCCCCAGTGCTGGGATTAAAGGTGTGTGCCACCACTGTCTGGCCAATATAAATAATTTTTTTTTGAAATATTAGATAGAAGGATTTACAGTGCAGAGATAAACAGAAAATAAAGGATAGCCTTGAGAGGGCCTGGAACCTTTTCCAATGGGCCATAAATAGATTTTTAACATAGGTGAATACTAAATGAAAATGTTTGAATGTAGTCTATTTTTTTTCTTCTGTATATCATTGTGCTTTGTTCAACAAAAATAAAATACTACTGATTGACTTCAGGTACAGGTTATATAGGTGATGGCTTCTGGGGACTGCATATTATAGTGTGAAGCACAGAGCAGAGGACATACAACATCTGGAAAGCCTGGGTGTTAGTTCTGGACTTTCATTACTGACAAGTTTAAAGCTCAGTTTCCTTTCATAATGTGAAGGATTGGAAATTGCCTTCAGAGGTTTCTTTAGGCTCTAAGTCTTGTTTACTGGATGCGGATTTACTGTTTCAGGCCCTCCGTCAGATTGCCCAGAGGACCATCAGCACTACTTCACGAAGGCATTTTGAAAACAAAGTTCCAGAGAAACAAAAGCTGTTTCAGGTACTAAAATATTTGAGGTGATCATTACTTGTAATAAAGCCGAAGGGAGTAAATCCAGAGGTCTGCTTCTTAGAGCCTCTTTTGTATTAGCTTGAACATATGGGACTCTCTTGGAAACTATTTCCTGTATCCTAGAAGTGCCTGGGGAGGCAGGAAAAATGCATAGGTCAAGGAATTTGTGTGTGCCTGTTGGGGGTAGGGGAGGATTTATGATGAGTTGGCATTCTTTGGGAAATAATTGCATAGGAGTAGGAAAATAAGGCTCAGAAACAAAATATATAGTGTAGAAACTCAGTAGCTGTTTTATGATAGCATACCTGCAGGGAAGAGTATAGTTAATAGTCTTAGGTGGGGAAGATTTCTAAGGAAACTTCGAAAGACCTGAGGATAGAAATCAAGGCCTAAAAATAGACAGTTTATTCATGTAAAGAGAAGGAATGGATGAGCAGTTTTTCAAAATATAATTATATCACTGATATTAAAAAAAAAACCAAAAAACTACAGGTCTGTAAGAAATGCAAATTAAGTTCACCACAATTGTTCAGTCAAGGAACATGCCTGTGGAATGTGGCAGGCATTGTGCTCTTGACTGTTAACCTTCTATTTAGCTCCCTTTGCCCTAAACACATTGGGAAACTGTAGAGGTTTGGACTCTGCCTTTTAATGGAGCCAGAACATGACTTCTGGAGATCTAGGTAGAGGACCACTGCTGGCCCCTATCTGCTGGTAGCGCAGAAGTATTGCTGTGTGGTGGTTCCTTCAAAGCCATGAAGGCTGCCAACACTGTTTTTCCAGCCCCTTTCTGGACACAGACTTATACACCAGCTTGGCCATATGACTATCACCAAGAAATGGTCGTAACCTTGTCATTGTCTTCTCTGTTTTATAGATTTAAGGCTACATTACCCTGACTAACTTTTTTGTTGTTGTTGTTGTTGTTGTTTTGTGGGTTTTTTTTTTTTTTTTGTTCCAAGGCAGGGTTTCTCTCTGTAGTTTTGGTGCCTTTTCTGGATCTCACTTTGTAGACCAGGCTGGCCTCGAACTCACAGAGATCCGTCTGGCTCTGCCCCCTAAGTGCTGGGATTAAAGGTGTGCACCACCACCACCTGGCTTTAACTGTTCTTAGAAGTGAAGAACTGTAGCTTCTTTGTCAGCTCTTAGAACCAAGTCTTCTTAAAGAAAACAGATAATGAATGGCAACCCTACTCCTGCAATCTAAATAGAAAGATTTAAAGTAGATTATGTTTGCCAGGTATGGGAGAAAGATAGTACCATTCACAGGATTTTCATACAAGATAAGCAGTAGTATATTAGAGACAGAAGTTTAGCTGGTAGTTGAAATATTATAAACTAATCACATACCCTGTCATCTAAGAAGCCCTCTTTAAGACACTTTAGAATACATGCATATGTATAAGCAAATAGATAAAAGATTTTAAGGACCTCAACCTAGAATTAAAGGATTGGCTGGTTCAGTTAAGACATTTTTCAGAATATTACATAGCCATTGAAAAGAGACTTAAATGGACTGAAAAACTGTTTTTGAAAATAGTGTATAACATTACATAGCATAATGCCATTTTGTATATTGAGTACATATAACTTAGAAGAATTGATAAATATAAGCATTATAAATGGTAATGTATACCATACTATTAATGGTTGGTATGTCTTGGGGAAAGGCCCAGTGGAATAGAGTATTTAACCTTTAAGTAATAAGATTGTGAATAATTTTTGTTTTATTGTGATTTATAATTTTTTCCTAAGTAAAATTTTAAGTAGTAAAAGTATTAGGTATGTTTCATAAAAATAAAATTCTTAAGTGGATATAAAAGATGCTGGACTAGTGTTACAAGCCAAAGCCCCTTACCCCCTTTTATAAGGGAAGAAAAAGTCTTCCTGATGATCAACAGGTTGTTATATTTATGTTGTGGGATTCAAGGAGTGTATTTTCCTGCTTTGAAGTTTGTATAGTCCTCAAGAAGAACTCACTAGGTTTCACATTAGCTTGAAAAGGATGCTGTGTTTTACTATTTGTCATTTCAAAGTAATAGGGAAAGCATAAAAATTGTAAGCCTCTGAAATCATTTAAATTCTGGGGGTGTCAGTAGCTGTTGGATTTTATATGAGTAATTAATATTCCGACTCTTAACTGGAAACAAGTGACGTGTATTAATGCCTTTTTTTTTTTTTTTTTTTTGACCCAGGAGGACAATGGGGTCCCAGTGCATCTGAAGGGCGGAGTATCTGATGCCCTCCTCTACAGACTCACGATGGGTCTGACAGTTGGTGGTAAGACATTGTTTGAGTATTTACAGGACAAGGGCAGCAGCAGCAGCTTCCTTGCTTTTGCTGGGGCAGTGTTTATTGCAGGCAGTCTGTCTGTATGCTGTCTCACTGCACCTCAGAGAAGCAGTTAAGAGGGCAGTTAGAATATACTGCCCAAGAACATTATAACCATCAGAAGAGGTCTGACTTGGCAGGTTTGTGGGTAATCTGATAGAGGTAGCTTTCTGTGTGTGTTACTAGTAGTTCTCAAACAGGGCCCCCCAAAACATTCACACTACCCTATCTCCAGTATGAGGGGCTTTAAAAATGTTTGCATTCATTATGTTGAAGGATATTGTGACATACCTACCCCTTAAACATAGAAATGAAGTAACTATGAAACTAGATTAATTTTTTTAAAATTTCAACATCTATCAAAATACTTTTATGTTTGATTAAGGGTTGTGTATGTGTATGTGTTCTCACTAGCAATCAACCCAGGAGCTTCAGCACTAGAAGGAAACACCCTACCTCTGAGCTGTATGCCCAGCCATTAAGCTTGTCTTAACATCAATTTTACCCTTAACATTTGGGCTGAAATACTAAGTGTATGTACTGAAATCTCAGAATCCCTACTAAGCTTTCGTGTGTTTCTCAGGAACAGCGTATGCCATCTATATGTTAGTTATGGCTGCATTTCCCAAGAAGCAGAACTGATGTCATCATCCCAGTCTTCACATGGTTCAGTTTCATTCAGCACTCGATGGACCAGGAATCTGATGAGTAACTGAGCTCTTCTTTGGGGATCAATATTTATTGATGTGTACTAACTGCCACCAATAAAGCAGTCTTTACCATGCTTTGTCTCCTTTTCACTTGAGAATAAATGACTGGTAATACAGTTTTGGGTCAGCACTTACAAATCTTAGATAAGGAACAAAATTTTTTTTAAAAGTCTGTAAATTTGTGTAAAACACTATTATTGTGACATTATGTAGGAAAATTTACTTTCAGTAGCTACGAATTAGTAGATGGTCTTCAACATCATTTGAGCTTGACCCTTGAAAGAATATTGCTTTGTTGTCTACCCACTTCCATATATTTGCAGGGTAAAGTGCTGGGCACTGCTTGAGTAGTGGAGGTGGGTCCTGATTGTTCTTTTTCTGTGCTGAAATGTTGGGTGTATTCTGTCTTAGAATTAGGGTTTACTAAGCTTCTGATTACTTTTTCTACATTCAGAATGGGATTTTATGATTTTATTCTAATCCCTAGCATAAGCATAAAAACTTTATAAACTTATAAAAGTTATGGGGCCTATAGGGAGCCAAACTTTCTTTTTTTCCTTCTACAGGGTGTACCTTAGCAGTCTCTAAAAATAACCTGTGCCAGAATTAAGAGAGATCTACGAGTAAGGTTTTTTGTTTTTGTTTTTTATAGCTTAAATTTCTAAACAAAAAATATTTGGAAAACTTGAACCATTTGAAATAACCAAATTAGTCTTTGGTATAAAAACATGGAGAATTGTGGTATAAATTTTTCTCAAATGGTTACTAATTACCAATATTTTAGCCTTAGGTTCTGAAGTTTAAAGGGTTATTGGACTGTAATATATATCTTGCTAGTTTTAAGAGACGTAAACATTAGAGGTCTAAAGCTGAGAAAGTTCCCCAGTGGCTCAGAACCTGGGCCAAGCCAGTGTCGCATGAAAAGAACACCAATGATGTTTTGAAAAGAATAGTAGCATTTTACAGGGGACTTTATTTCATAAGTGACTTAAAGACTTTTATCACATGAAAGTCATATAAGAAGGAAAAACAGTTTGGGGTTTTCTGTAACCTGCATCTTGATACTGCCTAGACTTATTGTCTTTGGCTTAACCTAGTAACAGTTGTACAAGAAAAAGCTTCCTGAGACAATGTTTCATTGTGTTGTTACCCAGGCCACCCTGGAACTCACGATTGTCCTGCCTCAGCTTCCCAAGTAACTAGGATCCCAGGTTTAAAGCACTTGGCCCAACTCTATATTAAATTTCCTAGGAATATTATGCCAAAATAATCTGCTTGGGGCCTAATAACATGGCCGTATTTAATGTACTAAAACTGTTCAAGGTGAAGTTACTGCTAAACTGGATTTGTGGATGAAATTAAGTCTCTTGCAGTTTTACAAAACTGAAATAAATGGCAGCATAAGATTTCAAGTCCAGTTTCCCATGATTAAAAAAGTATACTTTATCTCCCTAGTTTGATTAAATTATATATATATATGTATGTATGTATATGTGTGTGTGTGTGTGTGTGTGTGTGTGTGTATTTTTTTTTTGTTTTTTGAGACAGGGTTTCTCTGTGTAGTTTTGCGCCTTTCCTGGAACTCGCTTTGTAGACCAGGCCGGCCTCGAACTCACAGAGATCCTTCTGGCTCTGCCTCCTTGGTGCTGGGATTAAAGATGTGTGCCACCACCGCCCGGCTTGATTAACTATATTGACTGTGCTACATTGATAATGCTGTACGGTTTATAGCAATAAATGCACATAGGAAGACCCTACAGACTTCCTCCCCTGTGCAAGGGAAGATTCTAGGAAGGTTATTCTGTTGCACTTTGATCTTGTTTTCTGTCTACCTAATCGTTTATCCTTGTGTCTCTCTTTTGCCTTCCGTTTGAAATCTAATGTCAGGGCCTTTGCCACTGAGACTTCCTGGTTATTTTCTTACACGCATATAAAAGCTTTCCATATTGTACTAGAACCTTAGCTGTTAGCCCTTGTTCAGCATGCTTCCGAAGTTCCTGATTGTCACGTACATCAAGTCTTCACGCAGAATTAAGAACAGGACCCACTGTGTAACCTTGTAATTAACATGGCTAGCTTCCCACTGTGGCTTGCAATGGTGAACTGAGGCTGTTACGGCTTGTGCTATATGTGTAAATGGGATGTAGTTATTCTAATGCTTAGAAAGCACAAGAAAAGATTGGACACAGACCAAGTCTGCAGTCAATTTCATGCCACTGCTGTTAGCTCTGAGAGCAAGGTCTAGCTTTTCCCTTGTCCCTGTCACTCAGATATGACAGGACCAGCGCAGGGCCACATTACAAGATGCTTGTCATGTTGTCAGCTCTGCTTTCCTCGTGAGGTGGCTGCTTCAACTCCAGTTCTTTGAGTGGGCTATGAGGGAGGCTGAAAGAGCATAGGTAGTATGTTCGCCCCAGCCAGCCCCTAACCTTGAGCTTTTCTTTCTTTGTAGTAACTCACACAGTCACAGAATTGATGGTGTTGGGCATACTGCCCAAAGCATAGCTGGGGTTTGGTTTACTAAGATTAGAAGACTGTTAGATTGACCACTTGCAGTATTGCCGAATCCTTTTTCTCTGTTTTGACACAGGGTTTGTTAGGGGATACAGAATATAAACTGCTGGGGGTGTCTTTCTGTATGCTGTGAATATATGTTCCCATTGGTTAATAAATAAACTGCTTTGGCCTATGGCAAGGCAGCTCAGAGGCCTGCTGTCCAGGGAGCAGCATGTAATGACACACAGGTGAAGCCACGGAACACGTGGCAACATATAGATTAATAGAGATGGGCTGAGTTTAGTTATAAGAGCCAGCTAGCAAGAAAATTGAGCAATTTGTAATTAAGCCTTTAGAAAGAAATGTGTCTATTCATATGCAAAATCTGGTATTTAAAAATGACATGAAAGTATATGAAGAGAGGTAAGGAGACTGGGAGGGAGGGGCAAAGAGATGGGGATGGAAGTTGAATATCACCAAAGCACATGAATATCTGTGTATGAAGATTTCACAGTGAACTTTTTACAATGAATGTACACTAATGTGCTGGTTAGTTTTGTCAACTTGACACAAACCAGAGACACCTAGAAAGAGAGTGCCTCAACTGAGGAATCATCTTCATCTGATTGGCTTGTGTGCCTGGCGGGGAGGTGGATATTTTCTTCATTACATAACGTAGGGGCTCCAGTTCCCTGTGGGCAATTTCATGCCTAGGCTGGTGGGCCTAGGCTGTTGAAGTAGCTGAGCGAGCCAGAAAAGCTGTTTCTCCATGGTCTCTACATTCAGTTGTAACCTGTAAACCAATAAACCCTTTCCTTCCCCAAGTTGCTTTTGGTCAATGTTTTATCATAGTAACAAAAAGCAAAGTAGTACAACTAATAACTAAAACTGATCACTGGTAGAACTGAAAAATATATACCTTCTTGCTTAAAAAAAAAAAAGGAATAAAAAAATGCTGGTGATCATTTGGGCTTTGGTGAGTACTAATCTTTTTTGATGATGGGTTGTGTTGCCTGGATTTTGATGGCTGCCTGCTGGTAAAGAATGGTGACTGCTGAAGATGGGTGGCTGTGGCAGTTTCTAAGATCATGAGGTTGGTGGCATTGATTGGCTCTTCTCTTCGTACAGGAGCTCTATGTAATGTTGTAGTGTTTGACCTGCTGAGAGCTGCTCTCAAAATTGGAATCTGTTTTTTCAAATTCTGCTGATGCTTAATCAACTAAACATAAAATATTCTGAATCTTGTCACTTTAATAACTTTTTTATGCCTTTACCAGGAATAGATTTCATCTAAATAAATGACTTTTTGCTTGTACATAAGAAGTAATTTGGTAGTGTTGGCCCATGCCATTAATCCCAGCACTTGGGAGACAGAAGCAGGTGGATGTCTTTGCGATCGAAGCCAGCCTGGGCTGCAGAGTGAGTTTCGGGATAGTAAGAGCTACACAAAGCCACTGTCTTGAAAAACCAAAAAAATAATAATAATAATAATTTCTCACCCATTAAATATGAGGCACTTTGAGCTGTTTGTTCACATGAGCCCCACTTTCAGCTTACGGCCTCCCGTGCTTCCCATGTATCCAAATGCTTCCTTCACGGAGGTCTTGAGCCTCCTGAGGGGAGCAGTTAGAGCTTCCAAACTCCTGTCAGGGTTGCTCATCTTTGTCATAGCTCTCCAGTGACCAAGTGATTTAATTCCAGCAAAGTCAGCCCGTCCTTGGGATCTGTGAATCCAGGTGGGGACTTCTTGTCTGTTTCATCTGAAAATCTTGTGAACTAGATCTGCCTCATCAGTTACCTTAGCTAAAGCCTCTGGAGATCTTGCTCTGGACAGCACAGTGTTTGCATCCCTGCCTTGCATGTTTATGTTACGGTTGTCTTTTTCTACACCAAGCTGCTGCTTTCCAGTGCCTTTCTTTTTCTACAGGACCTTCAGGTGTCAGTCCAGCGGTGGTGGGGATGGTGTGATACAGCAGGCGGCTCAGCATCACGGAGAGTGCACTCTAGATTCCGGCTCAGCATCACGGAGAGTGCACTCTAGATTCCACCTTAACTTCTGCAGCATGTGACTGCTGCCTCTAGTCCAGGCTGGCCTCGAACTCACAGAGATCCACCTGCCTCTTCTGGGGTTAAAGGCGTGCTCCACCACTGCCCACATGGCTGGTCACTGAAGCTTTATATCAGCAATAGACTACTTTACCATTCATATGCTCACTGGAGGAGTACTTCTGATTTCCTGGTGTGTCGATGGAGAACAAGCTGTGTTGTCTCTTCCTTCTGTGTACCAATATTCGATAAGACACAACCCTTAGACCTCATTTAACCATTGTTTCCTTGCTTCTGATCTCTGGTTAGGGGACGTCGGGGGTTAGGGTTTCCATGCAGGAGTTTTGGTTGGATACAAATGAAAGGATTGTTTCTGCTTCAATTTAAAAGTAAAAGATGTGAGCTTACAACCCATCAAATAAAGGAAATCACCATTGTACCAGTTGTTTCGGGATTCCTGTTAGCGTGCCCTCCCACCCCCACAAAAGCTTTCATGTCAGAAAGAGAAGCAAACAAAATGGAAAACACACAATGCCATGACTCAGGGCGATCCACATTTTTATCAGTAGAACAAAATGTGTTCCTGTCACTGTGTTTACAGCCTTCCAAATGGTTCTGGAGCCACTGCTTTTTTCCTGGGTGACAGTGTCTTAGTCAATATTCTATTGCTATGGAGAGATACCTTGACCATGGCAACTCTTATAAAAAGAAAGTAATTTGGTCTTGCTCAGTTTCAGAGGGTTATCCCATTGGCAGCATGGCAGCATGCAGACTGACATGGTGCTGGAGAAGGAGCTGAGACTTCTGCACAGAGATCTGCAGGCAGCAGGAAGAGAGCCACTTGGGCTTCTGAAACCTCAAAGCCCACTCCCAGTGACAGACTTCCTCCAGTGAGGCCACACCTACTAATCCTTTGAAATAGTGCCACTCCCTAAGCATTTAAATGTATGAGCCTATGGGGCCATTCTTATTCAAACCACCACAGATAGCTTGGCCTATAGTGGGGTATTTGTGTCTGCCCCGAGGAATAGCTAAGTGTCTTTTCTGCAAATGAAAGTGCTTTTTTTAAAAAAATTTTTTGACATGATGATTTTTGACATTTGATACTTAACATATATAGTTCAAAGTTCTTTGGACTGTATGCAAATTTGGAATTCTGAACTTGCTTGTATCAGCCTCTGCTAGGAAGTTACTTCCTAAAATAGCCAGGAGCCCCCTTGCAAGGGAAAGTTTTCTTTCCAGTGCATTCTCAAAATCCTGGGATTCCAGACACCATGATACATTTATGGTAAATAACTTCAGTTAAAATAGCTCAACTGGAGCCCAATCAGTTCAACTCAGTAGCAGTTTGTTGGTGCAGTGAGAATTCTTACACTGGTTTTGCTGTGTCCCGTTTTTTTCAAATTGTGAGGGATTGCAAAAGAGCCAAGTTACCACGAGAGGGCAGTACTGGACACGGAGGAAAAGGATACTATTTCTCTTGCTATCACATAACTAAATATTTCTGTAAATCTAAGTATAAATTTAAGGATCGTGCCAGTGGGAAAGTCTGCCGCTTTGAACTACTGTTTAAGTGCACATCCAGTAACAAGCATGCTTTGCTGTCTGGTTCTGTGTTGCATAGGACATTCAAAGAAAGAGGGTCACTGCAAAATGCAGTTCAGGCTCTGGCAGCAGGGAGGAACAGTTTTGAGGAACTGAACCTCAAATAGCCATGCTGAAATGTATTTATTGATTGTTACACAAAAGCTGTTTTTTGGGTAAAACAAGTTCCTCATACCAAAGCCCTTGATCTAATCTATGTTTTCTGAAGGAAAACACAACCTGCAACTTTTGTCCTTACTGGGTACTGTTTGCCATACCCCCAATAATGTAAGAAGTCATGCAAAGGCTGTGAAGCCCCTTCAGAAAAACAACCCTATAGATACTAGAAAACAATCACTGTTTTCCACAATGATTTCCTTAAGGTATGAGTACTTCTAGAAAACAGCTGTTCATTCTGAACTTCACCCTGAATACAGTGAAAACAACTATTTCATTCTAATGTTTACACTAGATACAATGATTCTACTAATTTTTCCTCTACACTTTGCATGCCTTAATTATTTTTTGAAGAAATGAACAGTTTATGAGCATCTGAAGGCAATCTGACTTTATAATGTTTGAGGTAATAAACACCTACCAGAGCCCCAAATAGCTTCCTGCTTGTGCCTCTCCTGGAGGCCAGGGTTCAGAGACACCACAGCATTCAGCCTTGAGCACAGCATGGGGGATTCATCATAGGGTCCAGGAAAGCTGAGCTATGTCACATGCTGAACAGCTTTATCTAAGATCTTGGCATCCAAACCATGAAGTAGCCAAGACAAAGCTGTGTACGTACATATGTGCATTCCAGGTCTTAAGGGTCCCTGGTGGCCAGGCCTCAGTGACAGGTCCCTCAAGGTCATAGGCAGGGGTAACAGATACAGCAGCCTCACAAGGGGTGGTGCTTCAGGGCGTGGCTCAAAAGCTACCCACTACAGATGTTTGAGAAAATTTTTATAAGAATTTGATTTTGATTTTTTTCTTTATTCTTAACTTACATGCAAAATTGTATTAATAATGGACATACATTTTTAAAAAGATTTAAATTTTCTTCAAGACTTAAAAAAATTTTAATTATATGTGTCTGTGTATGGGTATGTGCACATGTGAGTACAAAGCCTTCAGAGTCCAGAAAAGGGCTTCAGATTTCCTGGAGCTGCAGTTACCGGTGGTTGTGAACTGTGGGATGTGGGTGCTGGGAGCAAAACTTAGCTCTTCTGCAATAACAGATGTGCTCTTAACTGTGGAGCCATCTCTGCAGCCCTGAAGATCTCATTTTAATTGTGTGTGTGCATGTGTGTGTTTATGTAGGGGAATGTGCACACAAGCACAGGTGCCTATGAAGGCCATAAAAGGATACTAGGCCCCTGGAGTTGGATTTGCAGATGGTTATAAACCACCTGATATGGGTGCTGGAAGCTGAAGTCAGGTCTTCTGCAAAAGCAGTGTAGACTCTTAACCATTGAGCTTTCTCTCCCACAACATGATATTTTGGTGTATTCGTACATTGTGGAAGTATTTATATTTAACATGTGCATTAATTCATATACTTTTTGTGGTAAAAACACTTAAAATCTACTTTTATGTGTGTGTGTGGAGGGGGGGTGATTTTTGAGACATTGTTTCTTCTCTGTATAGCCCTGCCGTCCTAAAACTTGATTTGTAGTAGACCAGGCTGGCCTTGAACTCACAGAAACCCTCCTGCCTCTGCTTCACAAGTACCGGGATTAAAAAAGTGCACCACCACCACCTATCTTAAAATCTACTCTTATAATAGTTTTTCAGTATATAAGTGTCTCAGTTAGGGTTTCAATTGCTGTGAAGAGACACCGTGACCATATAATTGAAAACATTTAATTGAGGCTAACTTACAGCTTCAGTTGTTTAGTCCATTATTGTCATGAAAGAAACATGATGGCATGCTGGTAGACAAGGTGCTGGAGAAGGAGCTGAGAGTTCTGCATCTTGATCTGCAGGCAACAGAGGTGAACTGTCTACCACACTGAACATAGCTTGAGCAAAGGAGACCTAAAATCCTGCCTCCACTGTGACACACTTCCCCCAACAAGGTCACAGCTACTCCAACAAAGCCACACTTTTTGGCAGTGGCACTCCCTTTGGGGGCTCTTTTCTTTTGAACCACCACAAGAAGATATTTTTATTGGATGTGATCACCAAGACTAATAAAATCTATTGTCTTCCTTTTTTTTTTTTTGAAACAAAATTCCTCACTCTCCAAAACTCAGTTTTACCCTTTATGAGTTCATTTTTTTTTTACATTACAATTTAAAATAAGATTATGCAGTGATTATCTTTCTCTTTCCTAACATAATGCCATCTAGAACAGTGGTTAATTTGAATGTAATTGACCCCCATAATCTTCTAGGGAGTGGCACTATTACGAGGTGGCTTTGTTGGAGAAGGTATGGCCCTGTTGGAGGAAGTATGTCACTGTAGGGGTGGGCTTTGAGGTCTCATATATATATATATATATATATATATATATATATATATATATATATATATATATATATGCACAAGCCACGTCCAGTGCCTCAGTTGACTTCCTGTTGCCTTCTGATCAATACATAGTCAGCATCATGTCTGCTTGCACACCTCCATGCTCCATGCCATGATAATAATGGACTAAATCTCTGAAATGTAAGCCACCACCTTGATTAGATGTTTTCCTTTATAAGAGTTGCCATGGTCATGGTATGTCTTCATAGCAATAGAAACCCTAAGTAAGATAGAAGTTGGTACCTGGGACTAGGGCAGTGCTGTGATAGGCCTGACCATGATTTTGTTTGGAGGAATTTGGGCTTTGAGAGTTTGGATTAGAAAGCAGTGGAATGCTTTAAGCTTAATGGGCCATTAGTAGGAACATTGAAGACAGAGGTGCTAAGAGATATTTGAAATGTCAGAGGCTGGCTCAAGAGATTTCAGAGGAGAAGAATTTTAGTATGTTACCTAGAGATTGTTGTTGTGATATTTTGGTGAAGAATGTAGCTGGGTTTTGCCCTTGACCAAAGAGTCTGCCTGAGGCTAGAGTGAAGAGGTTTGGATTAATTCTGTTGGCAGAAGAAATCTCAAAACAGTCTAGTATAGACTCTGTTGTGTGGTTATTAGTGGTAACTCTAATGAACTTATAATGGAAAGGAACAAAGCTGACCAAATAAAAATATGGTTCTGGCTTTAAGGATAGAAGAAAGGTGCTATGGAATTTGCTCCAAGACTAAGGAAAGCTGCTGAGGCCAGGCATGTGTCAGGGGTGTCCCTGAATGGAGGCCTAGTAGAGAGGCCATTGTGTGAAGCTGTGAAGTTGAAGCCTGGATTGCCTTGGAGACTCCAAGATATTGGGAGATGCTAGAGTCATGGGAAACCTGCCAAGGGGAGCTGCTAACAGGCACTGGAACCAGCCCAAGAGAAAGAAGTGTGTTGAAGTCAATAAAGGTGAACTGAGTTGGAGATCTGAAGAGCATTTTGACATCAGACATAGAGATGCAGAGTTTGGAGTTTGCCCAGCTGGTTTTCAGACTTGCTTTGGTCCAGTATTTCTTCATTATGCTACCTTCCCTATGTTTTGGAATGGTAATGTATATCCTGTGTCATTATATGTTGGAAGTATGTAATTTTATTATATTTTGATTTTATGGGGGATTACAGTTAAGAGACTGCATGAATCTCAGAAAAGACTTTGAACCTTGGACTTCAAAACATTGTTGAGACTGTGATAGACTATGTGGACTTTTGAAGTTGGATTAAATGAATTTTGCATTATGATATTGTTACAAGTATATGAGGCCAGGGAGTGGAATGTAGAAATTTAAATGTAATTGGCCCCCATAATCTCCTAGGGAGTGGCACTATTACAAGGTGGCTTTGTTGGAGTAGGTATGGCCTTATTGGAGGAAGTGTGTCACTGTGGAGGGGCTTTGAGGGCTCATATATTCTCAAGCCATGCCCAGTGCCTCAGTCCACTTCCTGTTGCCTTCTGATTAAGAACCATCCATATTGTTGAAAACAGCAGCATTCCTTTTATTTTTAGGGTATCTGTCTGCCTATACTATCTATCTGTCTGTTTATCTATCTATATTTTCTTCATGTATTCATCACCTGATGGACACAGTGATTCCAGATCTTAGTTATTGGGAGTACAGCAACAGTCAGTGTACGTTTCAGATAAATATTTTCTCACAGTGCTTCCAGTTTTTAGTTTAAATATTATCACTTTTATAATTTCTTTTTATTATTTGAAAATTTAACACATATATATTATGTATCTTAATAATACTCATTCCGCACCACCTCCACTCCTCTGGCCCCTTCCAACACATCTCTCCCCCAAACTCATACACTGTTTTTGTTTTTAGAGCCCACTAAATCCAATTCATGTTGCTTATGTGGGCGTGGGTATGCAGACATCCCCTGGGGCATGGGCATCCTACAAAGGAAAATGACTAAACCCCAGCAGCCATTAACTACTAATATATCCTCATAGGTGGGGCCTTGGGAGCTCCTCCCTGCTCCATGCTGAATTTTCAACTGGTTTTATCTTGTGCAGGTAACCACAGCTGCTTAGAATTCATGTGTATAATAACTATGTCATGGTCCAGAGGAGATTTCACAGCTCTCCTCTATTGGTGAAATTATTAAGGCCACTCTACGTACTTAAAAGGGAAGTTTATTTTGTGGGGTAGCTTACAAATGAAGGAATAGGTTTCACGGTCTGGGAAAGGTATGGCGCAGTCCGGCGGTGTTCTCTGGAGAACTCTGCTATGTCTACCTCCAGCATCCAGGGTCCTGGAACCAAGAGAGGCCTCTCCTTTTGATCCTGGGTCTTCAGCCTCCTCTCTCAGCCCTGCCTTGTAGGCGTGACCATTACTGAAGCCTCAATGGGGGTTGGAACTTCCAGGCCAAGGCTGGAATGGCTACCCACTACACTCCTCCTCATCTACCAGCTCTGATATTCTTCCATTGCTTACTCTTTTGCAATGGTTCCTGAGTGTGGGATGGCGAGAGGTTAATATGGATGATTCATCCATAGCTGAGGGTGCACATTTACTCATATGTAGCTCGTAGACCAGTTATAAATCCTAAGTCAACTACTAATCATGGCATAAAGAAGTTTCTCTGACCAAGGTTGAGAGCAGCACAAATCTGTAAATATTAATATAAATATTTAGAAGGCAGTTTGACAATATGACCATTCAGCAAACAAAATCAATAGGTTCTTCTCTTGTACCTATGACTTCCCCAGCCTTGGGGTTTGACAACATTTTCAGTACAAAGCATGAATCCCTCCTGTGTAGCAGGCCTCAAATCCAATTTAGAGAATACCTGGTTATCTCCATAAACTGTCTTACCACTATTGCACCAGTGGGCACACTCGTCTGGTAGATGATTAGTGTAGCATGCAGGGTCCAGTGCTGGATAAGACTGGTGATGTCTCTTCTCCAGCATTAGGTAAAGCTCTTCCCTTTTGAATGAAATGGCCCCATGGACTCAGGAATTGGCACTATTGGGAGGTGTGGCCTTGTTGGAGTAGGTGTGGCCTCATTGGAGGAAGTGTTATTGGGGGTGGGCTTTGAGGTTTCAAAAGGCCAAGCCAGATCTAAAGGCTCTCTTCCTGCTGCCTGCAGATCCGGATGTAAAACTCTTGACTCCTCCAGTACCAGCATGCATCTGCCATGCTTCCTTCATGATGAGAGTGGACTAAACCTCTGAAACTATAAGCCAGCCCAATGAAATGTCTTCCTTTATAAGAGTTGCCATGGTCATGGTGTCTCTTCACAGCAACAGAACCCCAAGACACTCCTTTTAGCACTTTGAGAGCTAGTCAGCAGAGCAAGAACCCCCAGGCAATTTAAGAGCCATTTCTTTAACCTTGCAAACGAAGTGTCTTCAGCAATAGATCTTATCATCTAGTGGGCAAACAAGAGCAATAACAATAGCCTGGGTTGTTTGGGGGTAGCCCTGGGGCCTCTCTGACCCCTGCATTCCTAGGGACCTATGTCTGGCACTGAGATTTTCATTTAAGAACCCATGTCTTCTGGGAGTAGCATTGTTCACCCATTTGGATACACACACACACACACACACACACACACACACACACACACACATATATATGTGTATATCATTGGCATACTGATTTCACTTTGTGCATATTTATGTACATATACAGCCAAATGGTGGGATATCTGGATCACATAATAGCCTTGTTTCTAGTTTTTGAAAAAATTATATTGTAGTGGGCTACTGAACTATAGTTATGCCATCTCATGAAAGTATTCCTAAGAATACTTTAATTGCTAAAACTGTCTTGGGCAAACTGGTCTCTGGTCACTTAGATCAGCCATAAATTCTTAGAGTAAACTGGTTCTCTGGCTGAGCCATAAAATTCTGGAGTAAACTGGTCTCTGGTCCCTTAGGCCAGCCATAACATAAATTCTTAGAGTAAACTGGTCCCTGTCTGGGTCAGCCATAAATTCTTTCTTTCTTTCTTTTGAGCTGAGGATCAAACCCTGGTCCTTGCGCTTGCTAGGCAAGTGCTCTACCACTGAGCTAAATCCCCAACCTATAAATTCTTATACAATGTTTCACTGACCTAAAGGTTATGAGAACTACCTGGCCACTTAACTGCTCTCTCTCTTTCTGGAAACAATGCTTGCTTACTGCAAATATCCAGAGCTGCCTTTCTGTATAAGTCACAATTGCAGCTTTTGCCTTTAGAAACTTGAGCAAATTGGAAGTTGATGCTGCTTCCTGCTACTCTGCCTGGGGCAGTCCCACCAGTGGTAAATAAATAAATATTCCATATGACTTATTCAGGCACCAGGGGAGTTTTTCCCTTCAGGTACTCCATAATATTTGGAGGTCCTGCCAAGATCTCTGAGAAGACCCTCCTTCAGACCCCTGAGGTGGGGCTCCTCCTAGGCAAGAATAAGGGCTGTCAGTCCTAGGGGAGGCCATGAAGATGACAATTCTTGGCCTCAGGAATCAACTACACCTCACCAACTTGCTCCCTAAAACTTTTTGAAGGAGTCAGTCTATCTTCATCTGTATTCAGTACCTCCAAAGGTAAGATAAACGTAGGTTTCAGGTTTACAATAAACCTACGCTTCAGGTTTCTGGGCTTTCTTAGGCATCAATTGGGGGTCTTGTGGAAAAAGCTGGACACATGGTACGAATTTCCAAGTCCAGAATTGGGGCCAGGATGCCTGCTGCACACCCTCAGGATCTGGTTTGTCTTGGTGACCACCAATCTGTGTCCTGTGTTTGTTGGATTAGTTTTCATTGGTTTTGTTCCTTGCCTGTGTTTCTATGCCCCCATTAATTTTTTCCAGTTATAGGCATGCTGTGGAATAATCTTCTGTACACTGTGAATATGTATCACTCTCATTGGTTAATAAAAAGCTGCCATGCCAGTAGCTAGGAAGGAAATTAGGTGGGAAAGCCAAACCTTGAATGATGGGGGAAAAGAGGGCAGAGTCAGAGGAGACACCAGCCAGCCGTCGAGCAAGCAGAACATGTAGAAAATGAGGTAATAAGCCATGAGCCACATTGCAAAGCATAAATAGAAATATGGGTTAATTTAAATGTAAGAATTAGCTAGTAACAAGCCTGAGCTAATGGCTGAGCATTTATAATATTACTTTTATAGAAAGTAATATTAAGTCTCTGTGTGGTAATTTAGAAACAGCTACCAGGGTGAGGAGTGGGTAGTCAGGACAGGGAAACTTCTGACTACACAGGTAGACATGGGAAACCAAATCTTGTGGATGCTGTCACCTGGTACTTGGGTAAGTGTCAACATAGAGTTGCATGCTCTGTTGGCTCCTGAAGCCTACTACTGCTACAAAAGTCACACTAGGAAGCTTCTCTATACCCTCCTGGGCCTCTAAACTGCTTCTGGCTGCCTCTTCGCTAGCTCTGTCTCCCAGCTCCCTCTTGGAGTTTACTCTGTCCCTAGCCATGGCAATCCACTTGCATCTCCCCCTAGGATCTGCCTGCTCTGTCTCTGTCCCTCTTGTTGCCTCACCCGAGGCTGTCTAAGTCTGGCAGGTACACTGGGCATTCTCTATGACTTCCTAGGCTTCTAAGATACAGCAGCTCTCTCACCAACAAAGCTCCTGTCTGCAGTCCTTTCCACTAAGCTTCTCCCATCTCCTCTGTTTGTAAAGGATGTCTTCTTTCCCACTTGCTCCATCTCTCAGCTGGCTCCTGTCTCTAACCATTGGGCTCTCTCTGGCTACCTCTGCCCCCACCCCAGTAGGACTAGGGTGATGCAGGCAGTCCTGTTTGGCAGCTCCCACAAGCATCAAAGGCCCTCTGCTCCACCACCTGCTGCTTGCTGTGCTGCTGCAGCTAGTCTGAACCCCGGACTTGCAGCTTGATGGGCACTAGCTCTCCAAATTCTCACAGACTGTGACAACTGACACAACACACACAGATGATCCCAGAGTCTCGCATCTTTAACCTTCTTCGCTTCCTGCTCCTGTCTTATTGCTGAGGTTTCTCTGCTCTCTGCTTGCTCTGGTCCCTCCCTCTGGTCACTGGGTTCAGTTTTGCAGGGATTCAGGTGTCTTTTGGGTATGGTTCATAATAAAATATTGTCTTACGCTCTTCTATTCTATAAAAAGGCTGGCTTTGGAGTTGGGTTATGGCCTTTCCTTCCCTGACCCAAGCAGGCTTGTTTAAAAGTTTCCTTAAAAATCTCCATCCTATGCCAGGTGGTGGGTGGCACATGCCTTTAATCCCAGCACTTGGGTTGCAGAGGCAGGTGGATCTCTGTGAGTTCGATGCCAGCCTCATCTACAGAGTAAGTCCCAGGAGAGCTAGGGCTGTTACAGAGAGAAACTCTGTCTCAAAACCAAAAACCAAAACCAAAACCAAAACAAACAAAACTTTTGCTAAAGTATGAACTTCATCTCAAGATTCGTAATAATATTGTGTAAACTTTCTGTACCTCAGAATTTATAAGATCACTGGATATGATTTCAAAAATTATAACATCTATAAGAAAAATTAGCTTAAAACTTGTATCCCAAGGGTTGATAGTTAAAAATCCACAACATGCTTATAGGTAACTTGGATTCAATTCTTGTTTAGAAAAATAGATTTTTTTTTTTAAAAGGAGAAACAAAAAAGGTGTGTGTGTGTGTGTGTGTGTGTGTGTGTGTGTGTGTGTGCTTGATGAGCTCACCTTGGGGTAAATAGCAAGCATTTGGCTGGCAGCCATCTTTATTAAGGTTAAATAAAGGACATGTCATGTGACTTCATCACCATCCCAATTAAGCTTTATATATTTCCAAGACTATAAAGGTCTACTTAGGTTAATAGAAACTGACGTAGAGCTGTATGTCTAACCACTTAACATTTTTGCTATGTTCAATACCAGAGTTCTAGAAAAATTTAGATAAGGAACAACATATGTCTACAAATTGGGCATGTTTAATAAATGAGGTTTGTAAATTTCTGAGGCATATTCAGGCAAACAGAAACTGAATTGGAGATGTATGCTAAACTCTATGTCTTTACTAACTTCATTAAGTGTTATTCAAATCTTAAAAGGTCTTATAATAAAATATCCAGAGCCAGATATTGGGGTGAAAGCTGAAAGATCAGAGAAGCAGAGCAAGCCACAGCCAACCTTACCTTGCCTACTCCTCAGCAATCCTGTTTCCATGAATTCTCAGACTGAAAGCCTCGAGTTCTCACCCAAAAGGGTCTCAGTTGAACTGCTTTATTTCCTATTTCCTCATGCCTTATATACCTTTCTCCACCCTGCTATCACTTCCTGGGATTAAAGGCATGTGTGCTTCCAAGTACTGGGATTAAAGATGTGTGCCACCACTGTCTGGCCTCTATGTCTAATCTAGTGGCTGGCTGTGTCCTCTGATCCTTAGGCAAGTTTATTAGGGTACACAATATATCACCACAATTAAGCTTTTAGGTATTTGTATAAACTAAGTCATATAAGAAAATGATATTCTGTAAGGGTACACTATGAAAGGATCAGAAAAGTATAGTTCCCAGTCTCTCTAAGGATTATTTATGGTATAAATTTTTATTTTGATGGTAAAGGATCTTCAATTAAATTTTCAACTCAAATTTTTAAGGCTCAAACTTAATGGGGATAAAACTGAAAATCCTTATCCTATTAAAGCTACTAACTTGTAAACAGTTAATGGTAATTAAGTGTGGGAGCACACAGAGGCTTCCTAGTGAGAACTTACTCAGGGTCAGAGAATCTGGGCTTGCTTTACCCAGCAAGGCTATGTAAGGAAATAATTTGGCCATGGGCACATTTACCAGGTGTTTAGCAGGGTCTACATGTGGCTGTATGGTGTGCTTTGATCTTGCAAGGGGGAGGCCTTTTGTCTCTTCCCTTGGCATATTATAAAAAGCTTTTTTCAATAAAAGATGAGGCTGTTGGGTATTGACTCAGGCCCTCCCAAAGCTATCCTGTGTTTCTTTCTTCTCATTGTCTAGGTCTCTCTATCTACAATTTCTTAATTCCCCTCTCCTCTACCTAAGAACTCTTCAAAAGGCGAGAGCTGGTCTCCCACAATTAAGAAATGCAAGTTAATGCTCAGTCATCTTCTAAATGAACAAATTCTTTAATGTGCTAAGAACTATGCTTGTAGTCATGCTAAGCACAAATGTAATTCAATTACAAGAGCAACCTTTAGCCTTCTGTATATGTTATCAAGGTTAAGTCTTAAGTAAGTAACTAAAGACAAGTATATTTTATTTAAAATCAGGTATGCTGAATAGGTTAGATGATGTCCCGCAAACTCCTCAGATATCTACTAAATACAGCATTTAAGGTATTTAATTAAACAACAACAACAACAACAACACAAAGAACAAACACCTTCCCGTGATACACAGAAATGCCAACTCCTACAGGCAGCCCTAAGGTTTCCTACAAAGATGATGAAGGGGCACAAACAAACCCCACCAGGAGCTTCCTTCAAATGTGGCAAAGCTGGCCATTGATTGAAGAACTGCCCTTCGCCCACTGCCAGGACCCTGCCCAAACTATAGACAAGCAGTACAATGGAGAATTGACTGCCTTTCTTTGGCTTGTCAAAGTAGGCCAGTCCTTCAAGTTCCTCATCCATAAGAAAATCTCTCAGACCTTGTGAGTCTGGCAGTTAAGACTTAATGCTGTCCTGTGGGATGGCCAAAGACTTCTGCCCACAACAAAACCATTGAGACTACCGTGGAGGAGCCTAAGGTAACTGTAGGGAGTGAATAAGTCTCTTGTCATTTTAATTGATACAGAGGCGATTTGGATTATACTTCCTGCTCAAATTTATTCTCAGATTCCTGCAGATGTTGATGGCTAGCTGTAACTTTACCTACTTAGCAACAGCAAGCAGCCAGCTCTTCCCCCAAGGCTGCAGCTGTCTGGTCAGGCCTTTTCGTATGTGAAAGTCAGGCCTTGCTTTTTCTAGACATACTTGGTTTCCTGCTGAGAAAGGGAGACTCACAAACCCATTTTCTCTGCTAACAGGCTTCACATGGAAAGAGATAAGCTCACAAAAAACAAGTTTCAATGTAAAAACAAACTCAAGCTATCATGCAGCATTAACGAACAAAAGTTTTACGTTTTCTGTTCCTTTATCTAAAAGAATTTGCTTTTCAATGACTGCTCTCAATAATCAGCTACCTATGTTCCACAGTAAATAATTGGATGGAAAAAAAAAGGCTTAATTTTATATAAGTTGTGAAGGTCTAAGGGAGTAACTTAAGGTATGTAAATACAAGTTGTAAGGGTATGAGGAAATGATTTAAGGTATGTGAAAAATGAGACTTACACGTGAAACATGGTGTTAAGACTTGAAAAGTTCAGAGTTTTAACATATTAATCAATGGAGTTCTGTAGCTGGAAGTTTTCCTGTGTCCTACCTGGTCCTGCAACCGCTCAGACCACAGGAAACACAGAGGCTTTTATTAATTATGAACTGTATGGACATGGCCTATGTCTCAATTTTCTTGCTAGCTATCTCTTATAACGAAACTCAGCCCATTTCTATTAATCTATGTTTTGTTACATGTTCCATGGCTTTACTGGTCTGCTGGCATGTTGCTTCTTGGGCAGCTGGCTAGTGTCTCCCCAACTCCACCTTTCTCTTTCCTGTCTCTCCTAGATTCCAATTGTAGGACAAAGTGCTAAAAGGTCTTATTAATAAAAAACAAAAACCAAAAAACCTGGAGTCAGATATCGGGGTTAAAACCTGAGAGATCAGAGGAATAGGAAAAGCCACAGCCAACTTCACCTCACCAACTCCACACTTTCAAAGAGACCTACTTTCTGTCTACCCACACCTATATGCCTTTCTGTTCTGCCATCTCATTTCCTCTCCCCACCCAGCTACATCACTTCCTCTTCCTGCCCAGCTGTCACTTCCTGTCTGTCTGTACAGACCTCCAGACCTTTATGGTTAGTACTGAGATTAAAGGTATGTACCACCATGCCTGGCTCTGTTCCCAGTGTGGCCTTGAACTCAGAGATGCATCTCTGTCTTCTGAGTGATAGGATTAAAGGCAGCAGTTAAGTTGCAGAGCAGTTTTTGGCTCTGTGGCTGGCTTTGCTACATTTAAAGCAAGCCCCAGGTGAAAGTTCTTTTGTGACCATCCATCTTTCTTGGTGGAGATACAGGATGCTGCCAGGAGCTGGCAGGCCTCTTATCATAAGAAGCTTTTTTAAATTAAAATACCATACTTTCAGATCTCTGAAACATTTGAGAATTACGGGATCATTATCTGTTAGGTATACCTAAACTAGACAAATGTTTAAGTTTAACTTTGAGAACATATATAAGCTAAATCTGGACATATCCTTTATGAGGTAACTGATAGTTAACTTGTATATCTTAGCACAACACTATAAGACAAAGAAGGTTAGACATGTATTTTTAAATTGGTCTCTGTTAGCCTGAATAGACCTTAGATAAGGAGAGACCCTTTGTCAGATTGCTTAGGTCATTGTCTTGCTGTATCATAAAATAGGAATATCTGGTGTTCAGCTGTGGTCCCAATACATAGAGCATAATCATAATCTGTGGAAGGCAAAACCAAGTCTTAACACTGTGAACAATTTAGTGTTTTACAATCAATAACAAGGGGGATTACTCTTATTTTACAAAATCTGGCTGTCAGCAAGATACATCCCTGTACTTGGATGTATGGAGGGACAGCTTTGATACCTCAGTAAACTAGCATTGTTTTAAATCCTTTCTTTTATAAACCCTGTTTTTAGGGTGGGATAGGAATTATACAGAAATCTATGTTAATCTAAAATATATTGGAGACCGAATGTCTCCTTGGTGGGGCCACTCCATGTGGTCACCTTTATTTAAGATGGCAGTGAAGTCATATGGCTTCCCTCTTTTTCAGCCTTCGTCAAAATGGTGGCTGCCCACATGCTGTATTTAATTCAGGTGGTGGCTGCCCACATGCTGTATTTAATTCAGGTGGTGGCTGCCCACATGCTGTATTTAATTCAGGTGGTGGCTGCCCACATGCTGTATTTAATTCAGGTGGTGGCTGCCCACATGCTGTATTTAATTCAGGTGGTGGCTGCCCACATGCTGTATTTAATTCAGGTGGTGGCTGACCACATGGTGCTTTCCAGAGCAGTTTCAATCTGAAGTTACCAGTTTTACAGATTTTAAACCATACCCAATTTTTTCACTGCTTTTTGTTTGATAAGGTAGAACAGTATAAAATAACTTTTCTGTCATCCCATAAGATTCAGGACCAGAAAATCCCAGAGGTGAAATCGGAGCCCAGGCAGGTAGCCACAATAGCCATGGATGACACACGGAACCCGTACATTCAGGCATCCAAGATCAGTCAGAAACAAGCATGCAGTGGCCACACATTTACACATCCAACTGAGTATGAAGCAAACATAGAGGCACAGATCCATCCACACAAACAGGATGGACAAGACTTTTTTTTTTTTTTTAACAGAAAGACAGACAAAACTTTTCATGGAAAACCATATCAGATGATCAACTTTAAAATCCTGAAATTAGACTTTACAGTGTAAGAAACCATAGAAATAAAGACTTTTTTGGAGTTAGGAAGTTGAGAGCGATAATGAGATCTGCAGGCTACAAGAGCAGAAGAACGAGACATTTATGCAGTTTAGGGTGGGAGAGTAGTCAGGAACAGAGAGAGTGAATGAATCCACTGTGGGAAGAAACCAGAGTGGCCAGACCAAATGCTAGGGAAGCCAGGTGATCCCTTGTAGGCTTTTGGTTTGGAAATGGGTGACTTCCCAGGCCAAGAGTTGGTCCAGTGTGGTGGCAGCTGGAAGGGTAAGAGGGGGAGTGGCCCCCCACAGCCACATGGTCGTGAGAAAGACTCAACTCTGTCAGCAACAATTGATAAATACTTTGAATCCCCAGTTGTGGGACTCTCTGCCAATGCAATAAGCCAAATCAAGGCAAATTAATAAGATCAGGTTTAATTCGAGCAAAGCATTGCCAGGTGATCTCAGAGGAAGGAGAAATCACACCGCTGCTCCTAAGGAGGGGCCCTTAAATACCCTGTAGGCACAGGCTTTGAGCAGCTGCAGGGGAGGAGCCACCGATCCCTGGGCTTTCTGAGGGTGGTGGGGTCTGGAGAGGGAGGAGTGAGGCTGAAGCAAAGTTCCCAGACAAACATCAGGGAGTGGCACTATTAGGAGGTGTGGCTTTGTTGGAGTGGGTGTGGCCTTGTTGGAAGAAGTGTGTCACCGTGGGGCAGGCCTTGAGGTTTCCCACGCTCAGGATACTGCCCAGTGTCACAACCGACTTCCTGTTACCTGCAAGTTGTCACATTCTCAGTTCCAGTACCATGTCTGCCTGCACACCACCATGCTCCCCATCATGATGATAATAGACTGAATTATCATCTGAAACTGTACATGAACTTTCCCAATTTAAACATTTTACCTTATAAGAGTTGCCATGGTCATAGTGTCTAGTCACTGAAATAGAAAATCCTAGTGGTTTTCAAACATCATCCAGGAATCAACTGCTGTCTCCAGCATACTATTCCCAAACTACCGACACCACATCAACCCTGGTCCTGCAAAATCGGCAAGCCCTGGATGCTCTGAAAGGTGATATATATTAGTTCAGCCAATATGATTGCTTCCTGTCTCTTCAGGATGGGTAAATGAACCAGATGCTTCTGGAAAAAAAAATGCCCACCATTGCCTGAATCCAGCTTGGTAGGTCCCAACAATGATATTCTAATTTCAGCTGATAAGTAGTTACAGAAGAGAGTATATCACCCCTTATCATCAACAAAAGGTAGGATGTTAGGTCCAAAGGAAACAGATATCCCTTTCTCAAAGGGAATTGCTTCCCTTATCTCTGGCAGAAAGAAGAGGTGGCAATCTATTGTGCCTATAGGCACACAAAGGCTCATGCTGGTCTCCAGCTCCTTTAGTATTACAAATGTTTGTTAAAAATCAGAGTTACAAAACCTTACAGAAAGGGCTACTCAAGATAGGGGCTGGGATCTGACTGAATGACTTACTTCATGGTTACCAAGTTTTCCCTGAATAAAGCAGGTGTTTGTTTTTCTGTTTTATGTATCCTAATGATCATTCATGAATGTCAATGTCTACCCCTTTATATTCTTCTTAGCCAATCAAAAGAAAAAGACACCATATGTGGTGGGTTGTTTTTACCCACCACTCAGCTCCCAAATAATCACATGGATACTTATTCTTTCTTGTGAATGCCTATCCTTAGCTTGGCTTATTTCTAGCTAGCTTTTCTTAACTTAAATTATCCATCTACCTTTTGCCTCTGGGCTTTTATCTTTCTGTATTCTATATATCTTTTTTTACTTCTTACTCCATGGCTTGCTGTAGCTGGATGGCTGGCCCCCGATGTCTTCTCTTCCCCCTTTTCTCAATTCTTAGTCTCCTCTTCCAAGATCTCTTCTCTTATTTATTCTCTCTGCCTGCCAGTCCATTATTTCTCCTGCCTAGCTATTGGCTGTTCAGCTCTTTATTAGGCCAATCATGTGTTTTAGACAGGCAAAGTAACACAGCTTCACAGAGTTAAACAAATGCAACATAAAAGAGTGCAACACATCTTTGCATCATTAAACAAATGTTGCATAGCATGATCAAATGTAACACATCTTCAACTAATATTCTACAACAGCTATAGATACCATAGACCCTAAAATTAAATTCCCCAGATTATTAATCTATGATCCAACTCATTCTCATAGAAGTAGGGTATGCTGTGGGCTGCTGAACCATAGTTATGCCATCTCATGAAAGTATTCCTCAGAATACTTTAAGTGCTAAAACCATTTTGAGTAAACTGTTCTCTAGAACAGCCATAAATTCCTATAAAATATGTTCCTGACTTAAAGGTTATGAGAACTGCCTAGCCACTTACTGCTGTCTCTCTGCTTCTGTAAATAATGCTTGCTTACTGCAAATACCCAGAGCTGCCATTTTGTATAAGTCACAATTGCAACTTTTGCCTTTAAAAACTTTAACAAACTGGAGATCGAGGATGCTTCCTGATGCTCTGCCTGGGACAGCCCAACTGGTGGTAAATAAAGACCCTATATGACTTAATCAGGCATCTTGGGACTTTTTCTCTTCAGGTACCCCATAATAGTATATTGTTCCCCATTACAGTCATATGAGTTTACATCCCCATCAATGGAATGCATTTCCCCCTTTCTGCTCATCTTTACCAACACCTACCTTTCATGTTTTGATAGCCATCATCGCCCCAACATGTGTGAAACATATCATGCAGTTTTATGACTAGTATTGCCAAGCACTTTTTAGTATAGCTGTTTAATGTGTATGTCTTCTGAGAAATGCTTATTATTCAAGTCCTTTCTCAATTTTTTAAATAAATATTTTTATGTGTATGGGTGCTTTGCTTGTATGTATGTCATTTACCACATGGGTGTGCAATGCCCCCAAAGCCAGAAGAGGATGTGGGATCCATTGAGACTGGAGTTACAAATTGTTCTTGTATGAAAGGTGTGCAGTAAAGGAACTGCTGACATGACCACTTCATTAGGGGGAGGTTTTTTATTGTAAATAATAGAGAAAGAATAGTTAGAGGCATTTGGAAGAGTCCAGAGCAGAAAGAAAGAAAAAGACTGAACATGGCCAGGACTAGGGAAGCAGGAATAGAATTAGCAAGATCAAGACTACTGGAGACAGCAGGACAGCAAGAGAAAGAATATGGGCAGGGAGTAGGAAAAGAGTGAAGATCTTGGGGGTGGGGATTTAGCTCAGTGGTAGAGCGCTTGCCTAGCAAGCACAAGGCCCTGGGTTCAGTCCCCAGCTTGGGGGGGGGGGGAGAAAAGAGTGAAGATCTGAGGTGAGAAGGGCTAGGAGGCTAGTGTGGGAGCTTTGAAACGTATACCAGGTATTTCCTTGTGAGAAGGGAGTGTAGGAAACTGGAGACTGGCGTGAACTTTGCTTGCTGATGGCCACCACAGGTCTATGTCAGTGGACAGCCGCATGTTCTTCGGCCAAAGGCAAGGGAAATGTCTCATTTTGGAGACAAACAAACAAAAAACAAACAAAAAACCAAAAAAAAATCCACTACACAAGTTCCTGACAACTGCCAGAAATCCCTTAGTAGTGCAGTCTGTGTGGGCCAAGGCTGTCATTTCTGGACATATGTACTGCCTTTTGGAGTTTGGGGAACTGGAGTTGCCTTTGGACCCAACATGTGTGAGCCACCATGTGGTTGCTGGGAAGTGAACCCAGGTCCTCTGCAAGAGTAGCCAGTGCTCTTAACTTCTGAGCCATCTCTATAACCCCTATTGTTCAATTTTTAATCAGACATTTATTTATGTATTTGTTTTTTTCTTTTTTTAAACATTTTATTTTATTATTTTTTCCTTATACATACCAACCACAGTTTCCCCTCCCTGCCCTTTTCACATACCCCCTCCCCACGTCCCCATTCACTCTTCATAGGGGGTAAGGCCTCTCTTGGGTAGTCAACATAGGCTGGCATACCAAGTTGGGGCAGGACAAAGCCCCTCCCCTCTAGATCCTGACTGAGTAAGGTATCCCACCATAGGGAATGGGCTCTAAAAAGCTAGTTCTTGTACTGGGGATAAGTCCTGGTCCCTCTGCCAGTGCCCCACAAACAGATTAAGCCACATAACTGTTACCCACATTCAGAGGGCCTAGTTTGGCTCCCATACGGGTTCCCAGCTATCAATCCAAAGTCCATGAGCTCTCACTAGCTTGGGTCAGCTATCTCTGTGGTTTTCCCCATCATGATCCTGACCTGCCTTGCTCCTAGGATACCTCCTCCCTCTCCTTAACTGAACTCCAGGAGCTCGTGCAAGTGCTTAGCTGTGGGTCTTTGCATCTGCTTCCATCAGTCACTGGATGTAGGTTCTATGGTAATAATTAGGGTAGTCACCAATCTAACTACAGGTAAAGGCTCGTTCAGGCACCCTCTCCACCATTGCTAGAAGTCTTAGCTGGGGTCATCCTTGTGGGTTCCTGGGGATTTCCCCAGTACCAGGTTTCTCCCTAAAACCCATAATAGCTCCCTCTGTCAAGATATCTCTTTCATCACTCTCCCTCTCTGTCCCTCCCCCAACTCAGCCATTTCGATCCCTCATGTCCCCACTCCCCATCCTTTCCCCTCTAGCCACCTCCTACTTTATCTAGAAGAACTTAGCCATTTCCTCTTCCTGGGGCTATTCATGTGTGACCCTCTTAGGATCCTCCTTTTTACCTGGTTTCCCTGGGGTTGTGGATTGTAGCCTGGTTATCCTTTGCTTTGCATCTAATATCCACTTATGAGTGAGTACATATCATGATTGTCTTTCTGGGTCTGGGTTACTTCACTCAGGATGACTTTTTTCTAGTTCCATCCACTTGCCTGCAAATTTCATGATGTTATTATTATTTGTTTTTTTTACTACTAAGTAATGCTCCATTATGGATATGTACAATGTTTTCTCCATTCTTTGGTCGAGGGGTATCTAGGTTGTTTTCAGGTTCCAGCTATTGCAAATAATGCTGACATGAACATGGTTGAGCAAATTTGGTATGGTTGTGCATCTTTTGGGTATATGCCCAAGAGTGGTATTGCTGGGTCTTGAGGTAGGTTGATTCCCAATTTTCTGATAAACCACCAATACTGATTTCCAGAGTGGCTGTAAAAGTTTGCACTCCCACCAACAGTGGAGGAGTGTTCCCCTTGCTCCACATCCTCTCCAACATAAGCTGTCATTAGTGCTTTTGATCTTAGCCATTCTGACAGGTATAAGATAGTATCTCAGTGCTCAGTGTCATTTAGATTTGCATTTCCCTGATGGCTAAGGATGTTGAGCAATTCCTTAAATGTCTTTCAGCCATTTGAGATTCTTCTGTTGAGAATTCTCTGTTTTAGATATGTACCCTATTTTTAAATGGAATTTTATTTTGAGGTCTAGTTTCTTGAGTTCTTTATATATTGTGGAGATCAGCCTTCTGTCAGAGGTGGGGTTGGTGAAGGTCTTTTCCCATTCTGTAGGCTGCTGTTTTGCCTTATTGACCATGTCCTTTGCCTTACAGAAACTTTTCAGTTTCAGGAGGTTCCATTTATTAAATGTTTCTCTCAGTGTCAGTTGCCCTGGCTGTTCTGGAATTTGCTTTGTAGACTAGGCTGGTCTTGAACTCAGAACTCAGCGATCTACTTGCCTTTGCCTCTGCCTCCCTAGTCCTGGGATTAAAGATATGTGCCAGACATTTATGTTTTTATTGTTGAGTTGAGTTTCTTACATAGTTTCTCACACCATAAATTATCTCTGTACTATGTGGATTTTTCTTTACTATGTGTATACCTTTTAATACATACCCATTACTCTATTTTTTGCTTTTGTTGCCTTGCTTTTAGTATTATAGTGGAAAAAACATTTGTCCAGACCAATATGGAATTTTTCTCTATTTTTTCTAGTAGTTTTACATTTAATTTAAGTCTTTCATAAATTTTGAATTAAAATTTTTTTGTGGTTTTTGAAAGAATTTCACTCTCTACCCTAGATTGACCTCCAGCTTCTGCCTTTGGTTTTCCAAATTCTGGGGATATTCATATATAAGCCACTGTGCTTGGCCTTGAGTCAAGTCTCATATATGTTATATGTGATAGTAAGTCTTATTGTCAACTTGACTAGATTTAGAATTGCCATGGAAACATACACCAGGGCATGCCTGTAAGGGTATTTCCAGAACAGCTTTACTGTGAGGGTGAAGAACTGGCATGAATGTAGGTGACACCATACATTGGTTGGTGTCTCACATTGGAAAAAAAAAGTAGAAAGCTGTGCATCAGCAGCCATCTCCCTGTGTCTTCCTTTCTGCTTGTGGATCCTTCGGCTTCCTCAGACTACTGACAGCACAGATAGCTACCACCATGCCTTCCATACCATGATGGGCTATACCCTGAAATGCCAAGTCAATATAAAGCCTTCCTTCCTTAAGTTGCTTTTGTCAAAGAAACTAGAAAAGTAACTGCTATATAAAATTGGTCCCCGGGGCCACTGCTGTAATAAATCTGACCATGTGGTTCTTATGTGCTTGAAACTGGTTTGTCCAAAGATTGTGGAAGAGTGTGGAAATATGTGTTAGAGAAACACTAGGATTGTGCAAGCTGAGCTGAAAGGAGCATCCTAATAAGAGCTTGGAAGACCAGGATGCTGACAGAAATGCTGACATGGAAGCCCAACTCAGGAGGTTGCAGAGGGAAACAAGGTCTCTGTTAGGAAGTGGGATGGGCTTTTATGTGATGTTTGATGAAGAATCAGACTGCATTCTGCCTGTGTCCTGAAGATTTGAATAAGGATAAATCAAAAAGTAATGGACTGGTTTATTTGTCAGGAATTTTAAAGACAAAAGCACATTCAGACTGTGGCATGGCTGTTGCACACTGTTCTCATCCAGGCCAACAGTGAGAGAGAGCAACAAATGGTACAGAAAGATGAAAAATGTAATTGGAAGAGGACTTGAGCCCATTTAGATTTTTCAGACAGGGCAGGTGCTGAGAAAATGGCTATAATTATTTTAAGATAGTAGCACCATAGAAGGGAATCCTTCAGAACACTAAGCATGGTGCCCCAAAGTCAAGATCCCACCCCACCAAGGGAGGAAAATATAAGCTCTTGTAAGGAAAGCCTGAATTAAGAATTCTGCTGAAGGAGTTCTTTCCTTAAAACCAACTTATTAAGGAAGTCTTTCTTAGATGTCTCCACAAAAAAGCTACCAGAGCTGTTGTAGAGAGAGTCAGATATTTTTCAGTCTGACAACAGAACTTGAAAGCATTGTCCACATGATGCTGTTTTTGTTTTTGTTTGTTTTTTGTTATATAAAATATATGAATGAGATTGAAGAGGAATGAACCAAGATTCTAAGAATCTTCTTGAGTGAGGCAGTGTATGGCAGTATCAGATTTAATGAAAGGAGGCCCTGAAAGGCTACATTGAATGGATCTGTGAAGGGGAAGCCTATGTTGCAATAGAGACCCAGGATGCTGGAATAAGTAGGATGTTATTATTTTTGCTCAGGATTGCTTTGGCTGTCCAGGATTTTTTGTAATTCCTTATAAATTTTAGTGTTTTTTCTATTTTATAGAGAATGTTGTGGGGATTTTGTTTGCATTGAATCTGTATATCATTGTAGGATGGTCATTTTCACAATATTAATTCTACCAATCCACGAGCATGGAAGGTCTTTCCATTTTCTAGTGTTTTCCTCAATTTCTTTCTTCAGAGATATGAAGTTTTCATTTAGATCTTTCACCTCCTTGGTTAGGTTTATCCCAAGATATTTTACTTTGAGACTACTGTAAATAAGAGTATTTCAATGATCTATTTCTCAGTGTGTTTGTGGTTATTGTATAGAAATGTTACTGATTCATCTAAGTAGTTTTTGAATCCTGCCACTCTGCAGAAATTGTTGAACACTTTCAGAAACTTTCTGGTGGAATTTTTGGAATATCAAATCATCATATTATATCATAACATCTGCAAATAGGGATAATTTGACTTCTTCTATTCCTATTTGTATCCCTTTAATTTCATTCTCTTGTCTTATTGCTCTAGCTAGTATTTCAAGTACCATATTGAAAAGGAGTGAGTAAGGATAGTGAACAACCCTATCTCATTCTTTATTTTAACAGGATTGCTTCAAGCTTTTTTTCCATTTAGGATAATATTGGAAATGTACTTATCATATATAGCCTTTATTATGTTGTAATATGTTTCCTCTAATCATTCTCTCTTTTGGACTTTCATCATGAAAACATGTTGGATTTTGTCAAAGGCCTTTGACATCTCTATTGAGATGATCATGTGATATTTGCCTTTAAGTCCATTTATATGATTGATTATGTTTATTGACTTGTGTATGTTGGACCTTCCCTGCATCTCTGAGAGAAAAGCAACTTGACTGTGGTGGATAAAGTTTTTGATGCATGCCTGTATTTGGTTTGTAAATATTTTATTGAATTTTTACATCTATATTTATCAGGGATATTGACCTATAGTTTTTTAAAATTACATTTACCTGTTGTTGGTTTTAGAGTAATGTTAACTTTATAGGAGTTTTAAAATACATCTTGTGTTTTTATTTTGTTGTTGCTGAAAATTTTAAGAAGTGTTGGTTGTAGATCTTCTTTGAAATTCTGGTAGATTGAAAGTCTCCTCTTCAAGGACTACCATTTATGATACCAGAAAACTCCATGCACACTTCCCAAAAAAAAAAAAATCAACCAACAGTCTTACCCGGCTATGAACCACATCAACAACAAGCATGAAGCAGTGACCTTAAGGATGCAGTAGTGGCACACATATCTTTAATTGAAGTTAAGATTCATTCAACAAGAGGGAAATCATACCTGGTACTGGAAACCTAACCAACTACCCAAGGCTGAAGATAAAGTAACAGATCTTGAAAGAGAACCCACAACCACTACTTTACTAAAACTGGCATAATTCCCAACTACATTCTAAATATTTGTCCTTAAAACAACGGATATGTGTAGTTCTCAGTCTTCATCAAGGAAACTTCAATTTATGAAAGACAGAGATCATCAAATAAAATCACAACTAATCAAAAATACAGAGTTGTGGGGTCCGATCCCAACAGATACATCTACAACACAACTCCTGCACATAGGGCTCAGGATAATTGTGGAAGAGAGGGTGGGAAAGATTGTGAGAGCCAGAGGAACAGAGATTTTTTTTTTTATGAGATTGTGTTTTCTAGGAACGTCAGAAGCTATATATACTTAAAGTCTTACCAATATGGCTGCTTAAACATGAGCTGAACAAGCATGACACTAATAGACTCACCAAAATGTATGGGAGAAAGACCACAAGGCCTCAACCCTACACAAAGAACTGCAGGCAAGTAAGGAATTCTGAGAATGGAAGAAATTACTCTTCTCCAGGGAAGTGCACACCAATTGGTTATCTAGTACCAAATGGACATAGAAGTAAAATTATACACATTGAGCAGATTATGTTTAAGAATATATATGTATATGTGTATGCATATATACATATATGCATACAGCAACAATAAAAGATGCCATGAATCTGAATGAGAGCAAGGAGGGGTATATAGTAGTGTTTGAAGGAAGGAAAGGGAAGGGAGAAATGTAATTGTATTGTAATTCCTAAAACAGAAAAAGTAAAAAAAATAAAAAATAATAAAAAAATTAAACTATTCAGCTGACAAGTTCATCCAAAACATCCATGCTGTTATTCTTGAACAAAAGAAGGGAGTTGAAAAAGCAAAGATTGTTATGAGAGAGATTTTTTTTCACGAACTACATTGGAGCCTTTTGTGTGTAATAATGTAGTCTGTGTAAAGGAGATAGAGTAAAATTCAAATTGCTGATTTTTAGATTGTTGATAACCATGAAATAGAGATGTTAGAGACATTTCTAACTTTTATTAATAAATAGGGGACCGTGTGGAAGATATTATTGTTGTTTATGATCCCTCCAAATAGTAAGTAGGTAAACACATTCCTGAAGAGTATCCTCTGTTGATTGACTCATTTTTATGGTTGTTTAGAGGCTAATCTGTTTCCTTGACCCACTTGTAAATTCAGTTCCAGAAACTGTTTCTGTTTCAGGAAATTAAATAGGGATGTCCTTTGCAGCCCTTGTTTGTTATTACATAGCAATCTCAGTGGAAATTTGCAGTTACTCCCTTTCCTCTCTAGGAAAAATTTGGCAATATGAAGTTATTTAGGGTGCTTTATGATAAAATAATAACAGAACAATAATCTTATCTAAGTTTTCTCAGGTCAGTCATGTAAAACTGGTCATCAAGAAATATCTACTATAATAGAGTGCATGCATCGATATAGTAATTCTTAAACTGTATCTCACTGCAAAAGACACACAGAAAGCTGAATTCCAAGGGCCAGTCATGAAAATAAAAGAATTTGTTGGGTTGCAGAGATGGTGCAGCAGTTAAGAGAGAGAGTTTGCTGCTCTTGCAAAGGACCCAGGTTCAGTTCACAGGACCCATGTCAGGTAGTTCACCTGTAAGTGGGTATTATAGGATAGATGACCTCTTCTGACCTTTGCTGGCACCATTGTGTGAACACACATACACAAAAATTAAAAAAAATCATAAAAAACATTCAATTTTTTAATTAAGAAAATTTTTATTCACTTTACATACTAATCATAGATCCTCTTCTCCCCTCCTCCTGCCCCTACTGCTTTCCCCCTCCCAACCTTCCCCCATTTCCTCCTACAAGAAGGTAAGGCCTCCCATGGGGAGTCAGCAGAGCCTGGCACATTCAGCAGAGGCAAGTCCAAGCCCCTCCCCCTGCCTCAAGGCTGTGTGACATGTCCCACCACAGGTAGTGGGCTCCAAAAAGTCAGCTCATGCACCAGGGATGGATCCTGATCCTACTGCCACGGGGCCCCACAAGCAGATCAAGCTACACAACTGTTTCACTTATGCAGAGGGCCTAGTCCAGTCCCTTGGAGACTCCACAAGTAT